>NC_067246.2:26430857-26733887 GCF_019359855.2 Lolium perenne | reverse complement strand
CGGTACCTCACTGAGGAACAAGTGAGAAGCGTGCGGTACCAACGACCACTCTCCGCGCATCTCCTTAACAAATATGAGCATCAGTACGACCGACGCCAGCTGTACGACGTAGATGACGAAAGATATCGTCGGTCTGATGCAGACAACAGAAAACATCGTCGATATGATAGAGACGACGAAGGAGATGAACATCGCGCCAAGGGAAAGTCAAGAGAGCAGGAAGACATGGACAGGCACTGGGATTGTCCTTTCTTTAAGCACTGCTGGGACTCAGGAATGAGCCGATTGCCTACAATCGACAACTGCCCAGAATGTAGACAGCAGAGGAAGGGCACAAGTGAGGTTTCAGTGTTCAAGCGTCTAGGGCCCCTCCCACCTCAGAACAGACGAGCTGAGTCATCTCGAGATGAAGACTTCGAGGAGTCAGAAGATGAAGAAGAAGATAGATACCACCGACCAAGGTGGTGCCCTGATGGACTCAGTCATTCCCAGAAGCGTAGGGTTCAGCGACTACGTAACTTGGAGGAAGCCGAGGCGCAGTACCTGTACACGTTGAGGAAAGCGCGGCCCGATCTGGCCGTGAAAATTCAGCAAACGTTGGAGACGGAGACGCGGCCACAGAAGAAAGAATGGCGCCCCAAGCAGACGAAAGCCGATGCAAAGGCATCGGCTGATACAAACATGGTGTTCATACTCCCATCGGAGTTTTGTGCTCCAAGAGACGAAGAAGTGCCAGTAGCACAGTTTGACTGCGGTCCACGACCAGTTATCTTTGGGAAGCCACGAGAGAAGAGCTACAGGCATTTGAAAGCCCTGTACCTACGAGGTTATATCAATGGGCAGCCTGTCAGCAAGATGTTGGTTGACACGGGAGCGGCAGTCAATATAAAGCCATACTCCATGCTACGACGTTTGGGACGCTCTAACGTAGATCTGATCAAGACCAACGTCACACTAAGCGATTTCAACGGCCAAGCATCAGAAGCGCAGGGTGTGCTGAACGTGGATCTAACCGTAGGCCGGAAAACCATCCCTACATCGTTCTTCATCGTCGACAGCAAAAGCACCTACGCTGTCCTGCTAGGGAGGGATTGGATTCACGCCAACTGCTGCATTCCATCCACAATGCACCAATGCCTGATACAGTGGGATGGAGATGAAGTGGAGGTCGTTCATGCAGATGACTCGATCGAGATCTCACTAGCTGGCATGAATATTTGGGATGCAGACGACCAAGAGCCGATCTCTGGAATTAGTTTGGACGGCTGTGAGCGCATCGAAGCTTCAAAAAACGGGGTGAGGCTGGTCTTATCCACCGGCCTGACAGAGTCGCAAGACTAAAGTCAATAGACGTACGTGGCAAGGCCGATCCCTGCGATCGGCCCCAAAAAATAAAAAGCAATGATCTCACCTCAAGCACGTCACGTAGTCATAGTAAGATGACTGGAGAGCCGATATCTTCAATTACTTGAAAGATTCGGCTCGGGGGGCACTTAAACGGATAAGGTACGATGCTACGAAGTATGTGCCCAGTGGCTGTCAATGGCCAGCATCTCAAGAAATATTTCCCAAGTATGTGGGATGATGGACATTGAAATATGGGGGCCGATGCATGAAATCGATCGGCCAGTAAAAAATAAAAATTTTAAATTTTTTAAGTACAGCCGATGCACAGACATCGACTTTAGAATAAAAAGCCGATGCGCAGCCATCGACTCAAGAGGTACAAACTGTTACAAGCAGAGGTACAAGCTCAATTGAGCAGTTATCAGGTTACATAGAGAAGCTCTACTGAAGGAATGCCTCACGGGCATGGAGGGCGTTAGCACGAACACGATCCACCTCGGCGATCTCGGCCTCATCATCTTCATCCTGGCCTGTCACCAGCTGCTTGTTCAGGGCACGTATTTCGGCCAGATCAGTCTTCAGTTCAGCTTTGAGGCCTTCTGCTTCCTCGTGGGAGTGGGCAATAAGAGCTTCCTTATCTTGGATGAGCTGTTTGGTTGCCGGGACCCTCTCTTCAAGGTCCTCCAACTCCTTTCGCAAGGTCTCAAGTTCAGCAGTGCTGACAGAGGTGTCAGTTTTGGCGTCCAAAACTGCCTTTTTCTCATTAAGCCGCTGACATTTGTCTGCAATATCGGCTTTCAACGGAAGCTGGCGTGGCGTAGGCCGATTCTCTGACGAGCCAATTTCACCCTTGACCTGTAGGCATACAGAGTCACAACTGGCCAGAGTTTCACCTGCAACGTCACCGGGAGATGAGGCTGGATGTCTTCAAGAATGCTCTTCACTTCTTCGGGGTCTTCA
The DNA here is from genome assembly GCF_019359855.2 of Lolium perenne. Classification (NCBI taxonomy): domain Eukaryota; kingdom Viridiplantae; phylum Streptophyta; class Magnoliopsida; order Poales; family Poaceae; genus Lolium; species Lolium perenne. The sequence goes on along the minus strand of NC_067246.2, from coordinate 26,731,580 downwards.
ACCAATGTCTCAATTGAGGAGGAGAGCAAGGCCTTGAGATGCTGGAGTTGACCATGTGTAGCGCTGGGTCCTGACTCCTCACTTGCTTTAGACGTAGCTGGTTCGATGGATTCAGGGTCGAACGTTAGCAAGCTTGAGAGGTCATAACCCTGACAAACAACAAGAACAACGTCAGTATACAGCGAAAGAGAAAGGCAGAGTTAAGGAAAGGGAGTGTACCTCTCCTAAGACCAGAGGAACAGCCGATGAAGAGGTGATCGGCTCTTGTGTTTCTGCTGTGGGCTTGGCCAAGTTGGCAGCCTTGTCAGCTACACTTTTAGAAGTTGCTAGGTCCAGGGTGGTGGATGGCATCAGTACCTCCTCGACTTCCCCACTAGAGGTGTCATCAGTCTGCAAAGGAAGTGGTTAGCCGATGAGAACAGCAATAGGTTAGCATGAAATATGAGCCAAGGAGAGTATGGAGAGTAATTACATTCGAAATCTCCTGGTTTAATGAAGAGGTTTGCGGTTCCTTGCGAGCTCTCTTGATGCATCGGCTCTTTGTGCGTAGACCGCCCTGTCCTGCTTTGATTGGAGCTTGGGAAGCAGCAGGTTCAGGAGCTGACCTTTTCTTGGAAGCCGACGGTGGCAAGTCTGGATGGCTCTGCGTGGTGGTTTTCCCAGAGTTGCCCGAGCTCGAGTCCCTTCGACTGGACTGTGTCTCCTCGCTGGAGTTTTCTTCAGTAGAGGCCTGTAAAAGAAATACAAGCATGTTGCTGAAGCCTAGAAGGATAGATGAAATCAGCCAAGGCATGGATCAGCTTACGTGCAAACTTTCTTGAGCTAGAGTAGGGTTTTGGCGCTTCAAGGTCTTCCTGGCAGCTACTTTCCTCACTGCTGTTCTCGCCTTGGCTGAGGCTCGGGGGCAGCCGTCCCAGAAGATACTCTGCTCTTGGAAGCCGATTTTGGTGAAATCGGCTGGCTCTGCATCACAACCTTTTTCAAGGGTGGTGACTTTTTGCAGAAGAGGACCACCGGAGCTGAGGGGAGGAATCTGAAGGGGGAGCCGTCATCATGTACAGGTTCTGGACCGTCTTGTTGCTGCAAGAAGACAGAGCAGGGTTATAAAAGGAAAGAAATCGTTGTAAACCACTTCAAGATAATTCGTGAGTAGTGATACCTGTTCTGCAGGGATATCATATTCAACATCAAGTTGTTTCAGCAATGGTCCTAGAGCTCTCCTGAAGGCATGAGTCTTCCACATTGACCACCAGGTCTCAAAACCATCGGTTGATGAGGTAAAAGAGAGGTTGTGAGGAACTGGGATGGCTAGAGCATCAAAGAAAGAGTAACACCTCTGACCAGTGAGGATATCGGGCAAGTCAGCTCTACTCTCTGTTAAGTGATGGAGGAAGAAATGGGGAGACACCTGCCCAAGACCAAACTGCCGGGCTGCTACGATCGGCTGATAGGACTCATAACCAGGTTTGATGATCCTGTTTGAGGTGCTCATGCCCACTGGAAGGAAGCAGGGACGAATCATGGTGGAATACAATTGCCAGGTGCTGGTGTCATCGGCAAAGCTGTCTAGCCTGAAGGAGACCGGATTCTCAAAATGCTCAGATTCCGTGTAAGGAAAGAAGAGAGGATTGTCCAGGCCTTGGAAGAAAATGCTGAACCATTTTGATGCTTCCTTGGGAATTAGTTTACTGCCTGGAAGGCTGTACAAAGCCTGGCCGTAGCTAGTGCATTGATACGTCTCAAATATCTATAATTTCTTATGTTCCATGATTGTTTTATGACAATACCTACATGTTTTGTTCACACTTTATATCGTTTTTATGCGTTTTCCGGAACTAACCTATTGACGAGATGCCGAAGTGCCGCTTCTGTTTCACTGTTTTTGGTTTCAGAAATCCTAGTAAGAAAATATTCTCGGAATTGGACGAAATCAACGCCCAGAGTCTTAGAATTGGACGAATCTTCCAGAACACCCGAGAGCCGCCAGAGGGGAGCCCTGAGGGCCCCACACACTAGGCTGGCGCGGCCAGGGGGTGGGCCGCGCCCCCCTACTGTGTCGTCGCCTCGTCAGCCCTCCGACTCCGCCTCTTCGCCTATATAAAGGTCCCTGACCTAAAACCTCGATACGAAAAAGCTACGGTACGAGAAACCTTCCAGAGCCGCCGCCATCGCGAAGCCAAGATCTGGGGGACAGGAGTCTCTGTTCCGGCACGCCGCCGGGACGGGGAAGTGCCCCCGGAAGGCTTCTCCATCGACATCACCGCCATCTTCATCAACGCTGCTGTCTCCCATGAGGAGGGAGTAGTTCTCCATCGAGGCTAAGGGCTGTACCGGTAGCTATGTGGTTAATCTCTCTCCTATGTACTTCAATACAATAATCTCATGAGCTGCCTTACATGATTGAGATTCATATGATGATGCTTGTAATCTAGATGTCATTATGCTAGTCAAGTGGATTTTACTTATGTGATCTCCGGAGACTCCTTGTCCCACGTGTGTAAAGGTGACAGTGTGTGCACCGTGTGGGTCTCTTAGGCTATATTTCACAGAATACTTATTCACTGTTATGAATAGCATAGTGAGGTGCTTATTTATATCCCTTTATGATTGCAATGTGTTTTGTATCACTATTCATCTATGTGCTACTCTTGTGATGTTATTAAAGTAGTCTATTCCTCCTGCATGGTGTAATGGTGACAGTGTGTGCATCGTGTGGTTCTTGTCGTAGATTATGATCATAATCTCTTGTAGGTTATGGAGTTAATTATTACTATGATAGTATTGATGTGATCTATGCCTCCTTCATAGTGTGATGGTGACAGTGTGCATGCTATGTTAGTACTTGGTTTGGTTATGTTGATCTGTCATGCACTCTAAGGTTATTTAAATATGAACATTGAATATTGTGGAGCTTGTTAACTCCGGCATTGAGGGTTCGTGTAATCCTACACAGTTAGTGGTGTTCATCATCCAACAAGAGGGTGTAGAGTCTAGCATCTATCTATTTATTCTGTTATGTGATCAATGTTGAGAGTGTCCACTAGTGAAAGTATGATCCCTAGGCCTTGTTCCTAAATACTGCTATCGCTGCTTGTTTACTGTTTTACTGCATCTTTACTTCCTGCAATATTACTACCATCAATCGCACGCTTGACAAGCACTTTTTCTCGGCGCCGTACTACTGCTCATATTCATTCATACCACTTGTATTTCACTATCTCTTCGCCGAACTAGTGCACCTATTAGGTGTGTTGGGGACACAAGAGACTTCTTGCTTTGTGGTTGCAGGGTTGCTTGAGAGGGATATCTTTGACCTCTTCCTCCCTGAGTTCGATAAACCTTGGGTGATCCACTTGAGGGAAACTTGCTGCTGTTCTACAAACCTCTGCTCTTGGAGGCCCAACACTGCCTACAAGAATAGAAGCACCCGTAGACATCAAGCACTTTTCTGGCACCGTTGCCGGGGAGGAAAGGTAAAAGGCAATCACACTCCGGTCCCAGGTAACTAAGTACTTTTCTGTTGCCGTTGTGTGTGCTCGAAGCTATTTCCTTTAGATCCTGCAATTGCATCTTTTTGTTTCTTGTTTTACACTAGTAAGGCTTAATGGAAGACAACAACAAAATGAGAGATCTTTATGAACTTTATCTTGAATTAGGACATGATGTGTTTGAAGAGAAAATTAAAAAACCCATGGAACTTACGCATGCTAATGGGAATGTTATTAGTATGAATGCTCTGAACACCATTGTTGCTAATGCTATGGAAGAATTTAAGCTTGGGGAGGTCGGTTTTGATGAAAATGATCTCTTTAGCCCTCCGGGTATTGAGGAGAAAGTTTATGTTGATTATGATATGCCTCCTATTTATGATGATTATAATGATATTGGTCTTTTGGTGCCGCCTACTATGGAGAGTAAATTTTATTATGATTACAATATGCCTCCTACATTTGATAATGAGAATAATAATGATAGCTACTTTGTTGAATTTGCTCCCACTACAACTAATAAGAATGACTAAGCTTATGTTGGGAGTAGTAATTATTTTATGCATGAGAATAAGAATGTTTCATTTGATAGTTATATTATTGAATTTGTTCATGATGCCTCTGAAAGTTATTATGAGAGAGGAAAATATGGTTGTAGAAATTTTCATGTTACTAAAACACCTCTCTATATGCTGAAATTTTTGAAGTTACACTTGTTTTATCTTCCTATGCTTGTTACTTTGCTATTCATGAACTTGTTTATTTACAAGATTCCTTTTCATAGGAAGCATGTTAGGATTAAATTTGTTTTGAATTTGCTTTTTGATGCTCTCTTTTGCTTCAACTACTATTTCTTGGGCGAGCATCATTGAAATTACTGAGCCCATCTTAATGGCTATAAAGAAAGCACTTCTTGGGAGATAACCCATGTCTTTGTTTTATTACAGCACTTTTGTTTTATATTTGAGTCTTGGAAGTTGTTACTACTGTAGCATCCTCTCCTTATCTTTATTTTATTGCATTGTTGTGCCAAGTAAAGTCTTTGATAGCAAGGTTGATACTATATTTGGATTACTGCGCAGAAACAGATTTCTGTCTGTCACGAATCTGGGCAGAATTCTCTGTAGGTAACTCAGAAAAATCTGCCAATTTACGTGCGTGATCCTCAGATATGTGCGCAACTTTCATTCAATTTGGGCATCTTCATCTGAGCAAGTCTGGTGCCATTTTAAAATTCGTCTTTACGGACTGTTCTGTTTTGACAGATTCTGCCTTTTATTTCACATTGCCTCTTTTGCTGTGTTGGATGGATTTCTTTGTTCCATTGACTTCCAGTAGCTTTGGGCAATGTCCAGAAGTGTTAAGAATGATTATGTCACCTCTGAACATGTGAATTTTTTTATTATGCACTAACCCTCTAATGAGTTTGTTTTGAGTTTGGTGTGGAGGAAGTTTTCAAGGGTCAAGAGAGGAGGATGATATACTATGATCAAGAAGAGTGAAGAGTCTAAGCTTGGGGATGCCCCCGTGGTTCATCCCTACATATTTCAAGAAGACTCAAGCGTCTAAGCTTGGGTATGCCCAAGGCATCCCCTTCTTCATCGACAACTTATCAGGTTTCTTCTCTTGAAACTATATTTTTATTCGGTCACATCTTATGTACTTTACTTAGAGCGTCTGTTTGTTTTTGTTTTGTTTGAATAAGTCATCCTTGTGTGGGAGAGAGACACGCTCCGCTGGTTCATATGAACACATGTGTTCTTAGCTTTTAATGTTCATGGCGAAGGTTGAAAACTGCTTCGTTAATTGCTATTTGGTTGGAAACAGAAAATGCTTCATGTGGTAATTGGTATAATGTCTTGAATAATTTGATACTTGGCAATTGTTGTGCTCATATAGATCATGTTTAAGCTCTTGCATCATGTACCTTGCACCTATTAATGAAGAACTACATAGAGCTTGTTAAAATTTGGTTTGCATGATTGGTCTCTCTAAGTCTAGATATTTTCTGGTTGAGGTGTTTGAACAACAAGGAGACGATGTAAAGTCTTATAATTCTTACAATATGTTCATATGTGAGTCTTGCTGCACCGTTTTATACTTGAGTTTGTTTAACAACCTTGCTAGCCTAATCCTTGTATTGAGAGGAATTCTTCTCGTGCATCCAAATCCTTGAGCCAAAAACTATGCCATTTGTGTCCACCATACCTACCTACTATGTGGTATTTCCTGCCATTCCAAGCAAATAATTCATGTGCTACCTTTAAACAATTCAAAAGCTATTATCTCTTATTTGTGTCAATGTTTTATAGCTCATGAGGAAGTATGTGGTGTTTTATCTTTCGATCTTGTCATTTACTTTTGACAGACTTTCACAATGGACTAGTGGCTTCATCCGCTTATCCAATAACTTTGCAAAAAGAGCTGGCAATGGGGTTCCCAGCCCCAATTAATTAACTTTCATTAATAATTCTCTTCACATGTTTTGCTCTGATTCATCAGTAAGCAACTTAAATTTGCAAATAGACACTCCTCCATGGTATGAGATTGTTGGAAGGCACCCGAGGATTCGGTTAGCCATGGCTTGAGAAAGGAAAGGTTGGGAGGAGTGTCATCTAAAAAATAAAAAAATAAAAACTAAACTAAAGTACATGTGTAAACAAAAGAGAAGAGGGATGATCTACCTTGCTGGTAGAGACAACGTCCTTCATGGGAGCCGCTCTTGAAAGTCTGGTTGACGAGGTAGTTAGAGTACCCGCTACCATTCGTTGACAACAACAAACACCTCTCAAAACTTTACTTTTATGCTCTCTATATGATTTCAAAACTTAAAAAGCTCTAGCACATGATTTAATCCCTGCTTCCCTCTGCGAAGGGCCATTCTTTTACTTTATGTTGAGTCAATTCACCTACTTCTTTCTATCTTAGAAGCAAACACTTGTATCAACTGTGTGCATTGATTCTTACATGTTTACCTATTGCACTTGTTATATTGCTTTATGTTGACAACTATCCATGAGATATACATGTTACAAGTTGAAAGCAATTGCTGAAACTTAATCATCCTTTGTGTTGCTTCAATGCCTTCTACTAAGAATTTATTGCTTATGAGTTAACTGTTATGCAAGTCTTATTGATGCTTGTCTTGAAAGTACTATTCATGAAAAGTCTTTGCTATATGATTCAGTTGTTTACTCATTGTCTTCATCATTGCTTTGAATCGCTGCATTCATCTCATATGCTTTACAATAATGTTGATCAAGATTATGTTGGTAGCATGTCACTTAAAATTATTCTTGTTATCATTTACCTACTCGAGGGCGAGTAGGAACTAAGCTTGGGGATGCTTGATACGTCTCAAACGTATCTATAATTTCTTATGTTCCATGCTTGTTTTATGACAATACCTACATGTTTTGTTCACACTTTATATCGTTTTTATGCGTTTTCCGGAACTAACCTATTGACGAGATGCCGAAGTGCCAGTTCCTGTTTTCTGCTGTTTTTGGTTTCAGAAATCCTAGTAAGGAAATATTCTCGGAATTGGACGAAATCAACGCCCAGAGTCTTAGAATTGGACGAAGCTTCCAGAACACCCGAGAGCCGCCAGAGGGGAGCCCTGAGGGCCCCACACACTAGGCTGGCGCGGCCAGGGGGTGGGCCGCGCCCCCCTACTGTGTCATCGCCTCGTTAGCCCTCCGACTCCGCCTCTTCGCCTATATAAAGGTCCCTGACCTAAAACCTCGATACGAAAAAGCCACGGTACGAGAAACCTTCCAGAGCCGCCGCCATCGCGAAGCCAAGATCTGGGGGACAGGAGTCTCTGTTCCGGCACGCCGCCGGGACGGGGAAGTGCCCCCGGAAGGCTTCTCCATCGACATCACCACCATCTTCATCAACGCTGCTGTCTCCCATGAGGAGGGAGTAGTTCTCCATTGAGGCTAAGGGCTGTACCGGTAGCTATGTGGTTAATCTCTCTCCTATGTACTTCAATACAATAATCTCATGAGCTGCCTTACATGATTGAGATTCATATGATGATGCTTGTAATCTAGATGTCATTATGCTAGTCAAGTGGATTTTACTTATGTGATCTCCGGAGACTCCTTGTCCCACGTGTGTAAAGGTGACAGTGTGTGCACCGTGTGGGTCTCTTAGGCTATATTTCACAGAATACTTATTCACTGTTATGAATAGCATAGTGAGGTGCTTATTTATATCCCTTTATGATTGCAATGTGTTTTGTATCACTATTCATCTTTGTGCTACTCTTGTGATGTTATTAAAGTAGTCTATTCCTCCTGCATGGTGTAATGGTGACAGTGTGTGCATCGTGTGGTTCTTGTCGTAGATTATGATCATAATCTCTTGTAGGTTATGGAGTTAATTATTACTATGATAGTATTGATGTGATCTATGCCTCCTTCATAGTGTGATGGTGACAGTGTGCATGCTATGTTAGTACTTGGTTTGGTTATGGTGATCTGTCATGCACTCTAAGGTTATTTAAATATGAACATTGAATATTGTGGAGCTTGTTAACTCCGGCATTGAGGGTTCGTGTAATTCTACACAGTTAGTGGTGTTCATCATCCAACAAGAGGGTGTAGAGTCTAGCATCTATCTATTTATTCTGTTATGTGATCAATGTTGAGAGTGTCCACTAGTGAAAGTATGATCCCTAGGCCTTGTTCCTAAATACTGCTATCGTTGCTTGTTTACTGTTTTACTGCATCTTTACTTCCTGCAATATTACTACCATCAACTGCACACGCCAGCAAGCACTTTTCTGGCGCCGTACTACTGCTCATATTCATTCATACCACTTGTATTTCACTATCTCTTCGCCGAACTAGTGCACCTATTAGGTGTGTTGGGGACACAAGAGACTTCTTGCTTTGTGGTTGCAGGGTTGCTTGAGAGGGATATCTTTGACCTCTTCCTCCCTGAGTTCGATAAACCTTGGGTGATCCACTTGAGGGAAACTTGCTGCTGTTCTACAAACCTCTGCTCTTGGAGGCCCAACACTGTCTACAAGAATAGAAGCACCCGTAGACATCATGCATCGGATTTGTTTCCCGTTGGCATCTGGAAAGGTGCGAGTGTCCAGAAGTGGGAAGCTTGGGATGTGGTTCTGGAAGTATAGCTGAGCCCATAACTGAATAAACCACCAGGGACCTCCTGTTTTGACTGTCTTTTGGGAAAACAGTTTGACATACATTAGTTGGAGATATCGATAGACCTCTCCAAGGAACAGTTTGCCAATGCCAAGCTGGGTGCCTCTGGCAAGTTCATAGGCCAAGGAAAGGTAATTCTTGGTTGGAGCAAGTGAAGGGCCACAGAATATGAAGTGTTCCAACCAGAAATTCAGGAAAGCCGTGTGTTCTTTCTCTGTTACAGGGCCTTTGTTTTTCATGTGGCGTCGAAGATAAGCACCCCAGTTTGTGCACTCTGTTTTGGAAGAGAGTGTGAAAGGGACCTTTGGCAGCATAAAAGCAGAGGGGCTTGGGGATGCAATGTCTAGACCAGTGATCATGGCCACGTCTAGTAGGGTTGGTGTCATGGAGCCATGGCCAAACATGAAGCAATTCAAAGCATCAGACCAAAAGTAGCCGATGGTTTTCAGAAGGTTTTCATGTTTCTCAAGGGGAGACAGTGATAAAGCTAAAGCATCGGCTATTCCTGTGGTTTCCCAGGTGGCTTGGTGAGTTTTGGATATTCTATTGTACCATGAAACCCAATCTTCAGGAGGATTAGGCCAGGCTCGTAAGCAGTCGGCCCAAGAAGTTAGATCTAAATTCTGGTTCACGAAGGGAATTCTATTGGCCTCGCATGAAATCAAATGAGCAGGACTCTCGGTAGAACGAGGGCCAAGACAGAGAGAATTTGGAAGAGAAGGATGCGACAGCAGAATGTCTGATACCTAAAACTTAATGACGGAATGAGACATTAATTCAGATGTTTGCTGTTAATTCTAACACTATGCTCGGATAGCGAGGAGCGGTTGAGGATTACCTTCAGGCCAGAGACCGTAGTATTGGCGTTGGATGATTCCGCCATTGGATTCGCTGCGGAGTTGAGTCTGCGCGATTGAGATCTGAGATTCGCGTGGCCGTAAGTTGGATCTGTTCGAGCGGCGATTTGGGGATCTGAGTTTACTCTTTTAGACAAGGGTTGCAGGTTACCGTTTGAATAGACAACTGATTTGGCCTTACTCGCGTTTTGTGGTAAAGGCCGATGCGCTGCCATCGGCTCTTTGCGCGTTGACTTACTTTGACAATCGGCAAAATTGATATGAAAGCAAAATCGACGTAGAAACATTTTCTTCATTAATAAAGAGGGTTTTTACAGAGAAGAGCCGATTGCTCAGGAAAGGAAGAACAAAAGAAGAGCTGATTACTACTACCAGTCCTATGCTAGTAGTCCCTAATCTAAGGGCCGTCGCTGCCCTCGTCGTCGCCGTCGTAGCTGCCGTCGGTGCTGCTGCCGGCGAGCTCCTCGTCGCTGCTGCCGTAGCCCTCGGTAGGGGCTTCTTCCTCCTTCTCGTCGTCGTCGTCGTCGTCGGCATCCGACCCGGCGCGGAAGCGCTTCGCCGGCGGATACTCGTCGGAGGAGGTGTCACCCTCCTCTTCCTCCTCCTCGTCGGAGGAGGTGAAGTCGTCCCAAGAGAAGAGGTCGTCCTCGCTCTCCGCCTCCAGCTCCCCATCGACGAGGAACTGGAAGTTGTCTTCTCCGTCGGTCAAGGACTTGTCATCCTCGGACCAGACGGAGGAATCGTGATCCTCCTTGTCCCACTTCGTTGGGGCGAGGACCTCGTGCGCCGCCATCGAGTCCCACTCCGGCGTCGGCTCACGAGAGGGAGAGGATAGGGAGGAAAGACCCGAGGAGGCAGAGGAGGAGGAGGAGGAGGAGTCCATGGTGCAGAGGAGGGCTTTCCGATGGCTAGTACGGAGCAGGGGGATGAAGAAGCGAACTGCTCGACACGGTTAAATAAAGGGGATATAGTGGAGATTTAATGCTGCGGCGGTTTCCGAGGATGTGGTGCCAAAACTGTCAAATCGTGCAGAGAAGTTGAGAAGGCAAGGCATCATGATGAAAGGATACTGCGACGGTTCTGCTCTGCCACGCGTGACCCGACGAAGAAAGAACAGAGTGGTTTCGGAATTATTATTTCCAAAACCAGGGGGGCATGTGTTATCACCAGAATTTAGCCAGAGCAGGAGATGGGCCGTGATCGAGATGGGCTTGGAGGATATGTACATGAAGTGTCTCTGAATCGGCCTCGTACGAAGATTTGGGCTAGATTGCCCGTGTATCTGTATATTATAGTAGATCGCATCTTAGTTTAGAATTAAGAGGTAGAGTTTAGTCGTATACGACTAGGTTTATTCCAAAGATAGAAAGTCCCCGGACTATAAATATGTACCTAGGGTTATTGAGAAAGGAGGACGATCACGTTCACAACAAACACAATCCAGGCGCATCGCCACCCCTTGTTTCGAGGGTTTCTTCCGGGTAAGCATCATGCTGCCTAGATCGCATCTTGCGATCTAGGCAGTATCGGTTTATTCGTTGTCTGGTGTTGCTCGTACTGAAGCCTTGTTGATGGCGAGTAACACTATTTATCGTAGATGTTTTGGGGCTTGCATCGATGCTTTTCTGATATATTTGCTTAGCTATGCCGTCCCTCAATATCTAGCTGCCTTTACACCTATCTCAGGCATAAGGGCAGCATCTTGCTTCGTCTTTATTTAGTAGATTTGATCTGTTATAGTTGCTCCTTGTTCTTCAAGGATTAGTTTGATATCCGTATGGTTAGGCCTTGCAAACGGGTTGAACGATCCAGTAGCGCGTAAGGTATGGTTTGCCGATCCTAGAAGGGATGTTCCGGGAATCGACTCCGTGTTGGTTTTTAGGCCTCTTTTAGGGTTAGTCTTCTGTTATCTTACGCATCTGCCAGGCTCAACTACGTGTAGGATGTTCCGGTTATGCGGTGAAAACCCTAAACTGTCGTAGATCAATTTAACTTAGTATTGATGAAGCAGGATACCCATGTTATTGCAAGATCCAATTTGAACCATGGGTCAATCGGCTCTTTGAGCCGATTAGCAGGGTAACCTAAGAGCCGATCGAGGCTCATTTAATATTTACGTGTCTACCATGCAGGAAACTAATCGAAGCAATCCAACACCTTCCTGACCAGGTATAGGTCAGGTGGCACGCCCTTGCGACCGTCAGGACGTGTGCCAGAGCATTGCGGGCCGTCGCCCGAGGGACCAGGGCCCACCAGCAGTCCTGGGAGCCTCCCGGCTCTTCGTGTTGCTCGTCGCTGCTCGCCGGTGGGTTTTGGCAGGCAACACCGTAACGACTGCAAACAAACAACTTAAACACCATTTTACATATTCAAATTTAGTACGATTGAAACATAAGCTAAACAAATGAGTGTTTTAAACATAACAACACACAATAATATTCTAAATTATCACTCTTCTCTATAATATCAACTTTTTAGCATGCTAAAATAGTGTGCTAAAAAGGTTATATTATGAAATGGAGAGAGTACAATATCCTTTAAATCAAACAATAGACAAATAAAATAAACAATTAATGAATGGTTTCAAGGGTAAATAATTGTTCATCTCACACACAAATAAATAGAAAATGGAATGAATGAAGGAGGGGCATCATTTTCTGCCATGAATCTACCACTAGTGCTCGACGAGATCAAGGTTAAGCAGCTAGCTTATGCGTGGCAGAATCTTCAATTTTCCAACGGGTCTCCAGAAATGCTTGAATGTGAATCGAGGGTTCTTTGTGGTTGCACACGACTACCAAAATTCTCATAGAAGAACTCCAAGTTTAACCCTTTCTCATCTTCGATGATCATATCCTGAAGAATCACACATGTCATGATGCTTGCGAGGGCTTTTTTGGTCCAATGATCAAGCAGAACCCCAAACAATGGGAAGCCGAGCTTGCAAAACACCGAAAGCTCTTTCAATGTCCTTTCATCATGCTTCTTGTGGCCTAAAAAATTGAGCTCCTTCTTTGTTTGGAGGTTCTGGATGGTCTTCACAAATGTCGTCCTAACTAGATAGATGCCGTCGGCAAGATAGTAGCCCATGGTATGGTCATGTCCATTGACTTTGTAATTGCAAGCAGGAGAATCTCCACTAGCTAATGAAGCAAGGAAATATGATCTATGCAAGACATTTATATCACTGAGTGGTCCCGACAACCCAAAGAAGCAATGCCAAATCCACAAGTTCTTCGATGCCATGGCCTTCAGCACAATGGCAACATTACGACTTTTACCGCAATATTATCCATGCCATGCATGCCCGACCAACCTCAAATGCAAAAAATCTACACTTCCTAGCATGCTTGACCAACCTCTCCCCATTCATCTTCATCTATCTTTGTGTATCTTCTTTATTTGGAGATGGAAGATACACGGGACCAAATACCCGGAATAACACCTTGGCAATCATTCGAACGGACTCAATAGTTGTATCTTCGCCAATGCGAAGATACCCATTTGTATAGTCCGTGGGGATGCCATATGTGATCACCCGCGCGCATAGCTGCCGAGATATTTTGATCGGAGAGGTGTGATCCATGTGGCCGAAAATGATGGCGGGAGCTAGCGGTGGCTGCGGGTCGAAATGAGGTATGACGCAAAAAGAAGTCGTGAAAAAGGTAAATGGGCAAATTTCAGTGCACCAAGTGCCTCCGCGGTTGCTCTTGGTTTGGCTGTGGAGCCTACAAATACCCGGTTTCGTGGGGGAGTTTTTCTGCGTCTATTTTTGACGAAAACTGAAAACTTGCACATTTATCACGCCCATTTACGAGATCTGGCTCTAATGAGCATGGATTTTTTTTGTCCGTAGAATTTGCGTTGGTGAGGAACGTGTCGTTTTGGCACCCGAGATCATATGCTTCCTGCTTTTGAAATGTGATTTAAACGCAGTTAAAAATGTTAGAAAAATCCGAAAAAAGTTCATGTATATATATCTCAACATCATATGTGTTTGGAAAGTTCGTTTCGCTGAAAATAGACATTATTTTTGTCAAGTGCAAAAAAGAAAAAAATAATTGTCAAAAAACTTTTCACAATATATTTTTCACTTAATCTTTTTTACACGAAACTAAAAAATATCAGTTTTTCGCGAAATTTGTGCTATACATGTAGACACCATATACAAAAGGGATTTTGCACTTGAGAAGGGATAGGGATTTGGTGAACATGGGCACCAGTGCTCCCTCCACTTTTAATTTTTTATTTTTTTAAAAATCTCACACTTCTGTTTCTCCAAAAATTATGGCATTAAATATGTAGATAGATATGTGCAGTAGGAGTCTACGCAAAAAAGTCCCGGTAAAAAATACTTTAAATTTTGAGAAATACAAAATAAACAAATTTCTGAAGAAAAGACATATTATTTTAATACTATTGTACTACCATTTACTGTCACAAATTTATTTTTTTATATTTCCTAAAATACGCATATTTTTTAACGGGACTTTTTTGCATACACCCATGGTGTACATATCTATCTATATATTTAACACCATAATTTTTAGAGACACAAAAGTGTGACATTTAAATTTTTTTTTTTTTTTTGCGAAAGTGTACATGCATATAGGATAAGATCAACTCATACAGAGTACATGACACGCACACACACCACCAGAAACTACTAGCACAGCTGTCCTAACACTTTTGCACAAACAACCCCAGCAAATAAAGAAAATACAAAGAAAACCATCTGGGGCCAATCTTCCACCGTGCGTCGTCTCCAACCACGACCTCTCTTCCGCCGTGCTCCTCCTCTCCATACTCCATTGCAGCAAAGAAGAGGAAAAAAAGACGTCACGCGTCTCAACTGCATACGCCATCGCCATCAGAGGCTTTGAGAGCCGCAAGAATGCCTGTCCTGATGGACAGGAACTAAGATATGGTTCCAGAACATTGGCCGGGACTCTGTCCCTGGCACCGCAGACCCACTCTTCACCATCACCACAAGGAGCCAGAGATGGAAAGGGGCAAGACATCAGAGGACAAGGAAGAGCACAACACCCTCCATAGAACAGCTGAAACTCCACCAAAATCTGAAGCGAAATACTCAATTGCTCCACCTCCCTTCTCCTCCCACCATGGTAGCAAAAGGAAGAAACAAGAAACAGCGAGATCCGCTCCAGATCCGACCAAAAGGCGAGCTTATTTGAGGAGATCCGGCCAAATCCGCCACCCACACTCCGCCATGGAGCCAAGCACGGCGAAAAAAGATCCGGCTGCCGGGCGCCGCCCGTGAGCTCCGGCGAAAATCTCCAGGACGGCATACAGCCGAACAAACCTACACCTACAACTATACACGCACATACCTTCCTTCCCCTCCCACTCCGGCCGACGCCGCCGGCGGAGGAGAGGGGAAGGGAGGCAGGCGAATTTAACGGCACTGGCCGACCTAACAAGGAAAAGGGGAGAACTCAGGAAAGGAGAGAGATGAGATTTTAAAATTTTCAAAAATCTAGAATTGAAGAGAGCACTGGTGCCGATGTATCTGTCAAAGACACTTTTTACTTGAGAAGCCAGTATTTTGTTCGACCAAACGTGTGGCACGCATCCTCCGACAGAAGCATCGCCCTCCGCGTGTTGTTCCGCTTCTCCACTCCCCAGTCCCCACCTATGTCCAGCGACGAAATTGAAGCGACGACCACGAGATCTACGGATTTCTCCACTCTAGGAGTCCATAGGGAATCGAGGATGGAGACGAAGAGGAGAAGGCAGCAAGGGGAGGAGGGGTCAAGGCGGGGGTCCGTCGCCAGCGACGGCGCCATCTCTCTAGAGGCGCTGGACTGCACCGTCTGCTATCACCCGCTCAGGCCTCCCGTCTTCCAGGTTCTCACTCTCTTCCTCACTCTCTACATCAGATCCGCCGTTGCATTGGGCACTTGGGATTGAGATGTGTTCTCTCTCTTCAACCCCCTAAAAAAACCTAGAACTTCAGATACGAATTGTGGCTAAATTAAGGCACATTGTATCACCCGATGCACATAGATTTTGGCATCATGGCCAAAAAGAAAAGAAAATGGAAAGAAAGAAAGGATTTTTCACACACATCAGATTTCGTTGAGAATCTATAAAAAAATTCTATAAGATTTCGTTTTGTCTGAACACCTGTACATGAGCGCTCCCTTTTAGTGTTCAATGGAAGCTTACTTTGTGAAAAAGATTACGAATGTAACCTCTCTTTTGCTTTAAACAGCCTAGGAAATTGGTATGCAAGATATCGACCATGGCATCCATCCACCATTGCCATTTTTCCTTTCGAGAAAACTGTGGTGAAACATGTAGCGAAATATACTTATGAAAATGCTTTTAGTATTTCAGTATCTTTGTCATAGTTAAACAGGCTCTTAAGTAATGGTGGATTTCTCTTTGTCGTATATACAGTGCGCGGTTGGGCACGTGATCTGTTCGTCTTGCCATGACAAGCTCCTGAACAAGAACAAGTGCCACGCGTGCGCCACCACCGGCGGCTATAACCGCTGCATTGCGTTCGACCACATCCTCGAGTCTGTCCGTGTCCCTTGCTCCAACTCGTTCTACGGATGCACTGCCAAGACTTGTTACCACGAGCGAGACGATCACGCGAAGTCGTGCCTGCACGCGCCTTGCTTTTGCCCTGAAGATTGGTGTGGCTTTGCTGGCACAACCACCGCACTTCTACGGCATCTCACCGCCGAGCACCGGTTGACAGCTACAGAGTTTGCGTTTGGACATCGTTTCACCCTTCAGGTGCAGGAAGGAATGCAGGTTCTCCACAAGAAAAAAGGCAGCCCCCTGTTCCTGGTAAAATTCATGCCTGTGCCTCCTTTCGGCAAAGCCGCCTCCGTCCTGTGTGTTGATCCTCATGCCGTGGTGGGGGAGTGCAAGTTCAGATGCCAGGTTGATTTCCACTGCCGCACCATGGGTTGGCGACAGAATTCGGATTTCCAAATCAGAAGCACCACTCTCTCTGGTGGGTTGCCAACAGAAGATGGCAGCTACTCCTTTGTCATGCCAAATGTTTCTTCTAACCTGCCCACTGACAGCAGCGTCGTCATGTGTGTCACAAAGATAACTGATGATGACAGCGCTTGGAGTGACTGGTGATGGAGATTGAGATCGTAGTATCTTCGGGACCTAGAGGTTCTCTTCTATCATCTAAAATTGGTCATCGGAACCAGATTCCATCTTTGGTGAAAATATTTGAGATCTAGAGGTTCTCTTCTGTCATCTAAAATTGGTCATCGTAAATTTCTTGACCAAAGTTTGTAGTTCATCTTCGGGATCTAGAGGTTCTCAGGCAAGTCTGCTTCTGAACTCCATAATGCGTTTCCTCTGTTGTTTGCTGTTTATGGACGAGCAGTCCGTTGAGTGACTGCTAAACTCTTGAACAAGCTCCTGAACAAGGACATGACGCGTTCTACTAATGACTTGTTAAAAGTTTCGTCTTCAGACTTATGGCTGCAACTGAATGTTGAAGTTTGTAGTGCATCTTTGGGTTCATCTAAAATTGCTCACCGGAATCAGATTCAACCGACTCAGTTTTAGTCATAATATTTAATTGTATGTGTACTCTGGCTAGTCTGCTTCTGAACTCTGTAATGCGCTTGTCCTGATGTCCGCTGTTTAAGAACGAACAGCCGGTCGAGTGGCTTGCTAAACTTGAATTGGATGCTTGTAATATAGTGGTGATGTTCCCATTGCAAACTGTTGAAGTGATCCGGGTATAATGTTCCTTCGATTAAGTGATGTTTGGTAGAGTTTGTGTTGTTTAATCAATATATCATTTCACGGGGATTTGATTTGACTTGGATTCAAGGTAAAATTAAATTCATATGATATTATTGAAATTTAAATTAAATTGTTGCCAGAACTTTTATATAAATTACATTGCATTTACAGAAAAAAAAACACTACCATATTCATCCACATAGGGCATTAATCTCTCTCTTCCGATCTAATCTTTCCTTTTTTGTCAAAACACTTCTACGACAATGTTTCTGAAGAAATTTAGGATGGTAACAATCCAGTGACAACCTTGTTGCTTCGGGCAACATATGAAATGAAAACTAACCGACACAGAGAGATTGCTATAAATTAATTGGATCATGGTTCGGAGTAGGGTGGAGGGAATATTCTTGTAAGACCCTTAAGACCACCACATTCATTCAGATCTGCTATTATAAGAGAAATACCCACTTGAGTTCATTCTTTAAAATATCCAATTGCTTGTTCTTTTTAAGGATCTACTCCTTCCGTTTTTAAATTTCAGGAAGTACATCATCTGTCTCACGCTATGTAAAACCGAGCAAACATTGGCGCCAAAAAAAAGAACAACCACGCTCACTGCTTCCGCCCTCCTTCATGCGGGTTTATCGTCCTGCTATAGCAAAAATTTGTGAAGCTGGTTTGCAAACCGTAGGTAAGAAACAAGTTAAATTTCATAATGCACAAGCGATCGACGGCTAGAAAATATGTGAAGTGAGCATTTGAATTTTGCAAGCTCAATTAGCTATTATGATAAAACTAGCTAGATTTTAGGACTAGGAGTGTCTTTGGTACATAATGAATGGTTGCGTCATTATGCATAACATAATCACAAAGGATGATCGTGCCAAAGATGTAGATTTCTTCTACTATGACTTAATTGGGGTTCCCGTGCAAGTAAAGAGAAGGCAAGAGAGTGGCGCGTTTTTCATTGTCTCCTGTCATTCGATTCGGAACAATGATGTCCATGATGAGCTTCAACTTGATTTCATTGAGAAGTGGTGGAAACGGAGAGGACAATAGAATTAGTGTCGACATGTTTGTATGCTTGTTGTGTTGTTAGAACATAATTTTTTGTATTTGTTTATAAACAAATTTGTTGTATTTTCTTGGCGTGTAATAATAAATAGATAATTTATTGTATATTTATTTCTATTTGTTTGATCTTGTTGATTCTATATTTGTGTGTATGTTGTTTGGGTCGGCGCCGCGCTGTAATTTGCAGCGCCTGGTAAAAAGCATTTTTTCGTTGATCTACCGTCTCCGGTGTTAATTTGCACTGCACTCTAAATCAGGTTGCAGCGTGTTGCATACGCGATTTACAGCGCCGAGTTTTAGCCTTACTGATGGAGTTGCTATTAGGATTTATATTCAAGCATTCAAAATCTGTCCGAATAGTGATTTGTGGCGTTGTGGTGGAATACATTGTAATCTGGTTTGTATTGTTAATGGAAAAAAATAGGGGGTTACCCTTTTCTAAAAATGAAAATCGTGTATGCACTACAGGAATGGGCTGATATGCCGATGGTCGGAAACCCTCGACGTAGCCGGTTTTGGCCGTCAGCGTAGACTACACCGAGGGCAGCCCTCGGCATAGCTCCTCGGCGACGACCTTCCTCGGCGGAGCCACTGTTACCATCAGCGTGCCCGACCCTCGTCGTAGCACGCTACGCCGACGGCAAATCCCCGGCATACTAATTTAAAAAAATCAAATTTCCTTTTTCAAAAAAAAATTCAAAAAAAAATCAAAAAAGAAAATCTTTTTTTTGCTATGCCGACGACAAAACCCTCGGCATAGAGTTTTAAGTTTTTTCAAATTTTAATTTGTTTTACACCATTTTTTTCTTATTTATCTTTCACCCAAGACACTTTTAACTCTAAGACACGAGTTTTAGCCTTACCGATGGAGTTGCTATTATAAGTAATAATAATATTTAATTCAAATAACAATAAAATGATTTTCTTTTTTGTCTTTTTGTATTTAATATGGAATAATTAATATCTTTAAATCAGAAAAACGAAATTCCATAAATAATATGTCTAAGTCGATCAGAAAAATGAGAGGAATCTAAATATAACATCCATATCATCTTTTGAACCACAAATTAGAGGAATCTAAATATAACGTCCAGTTTGTCATCTGGCCAAAACGCCCCGGAGATTGGAATGGCCGTACCGAGCGCGCTTGCACCGTTCGTCAACACGCTAAACGGACAAAAAATAGCAGATAAAGTGATGTGTCGTTGACCTAAAAAAAATTCCCGGAATTTATTGAGCGACGGAAAGTATACTCCTAGTTCAAATCCGGTCAGTTTCCTGCGGATTCCGCGGAACACCGCAGGAAGCCGCAAGGATTCCCAGATAGCTAGCGCACACATATAGCATGTGATATGTGGTGCGGAGGCGGTGTTCTACCAGTACGCGGAGGTCTCGCGCAGTACTAAAATGTGCCCTATGTAGCTGCTTCACAAAAAAAACTGTTTTGGCACCCTGAGAATGAAAAAACCATCACCCATGGGTCGGATTGGAAATCCGCTCCCGGGGTCTTGCTTCCCATCCCAGGGAACACAGACATGCCAAATATGGCCTTGTTAAGACAAACTATGCGGTGTCACGGGTTTCCTACTCATTTACCCTAAAAGCCTTAGAACTCTAGACGACGTGATAGCCCTATTTGTGAAGGGTTTTTCAACTTGCCGTATCCCAATTCAGACTTTTGAAGTGGTTACCAGGACACATAAAATGACACCATGCGGCTCCGCGGGATTTTCTGACTTCGTTTAAATTGACATCTGGCCAAAACGGGCCCCCGCGGAGATGCGGTATGGCCGTAACGGGCGCGCTGGTGCACCCATTCACCACGCTAAACGGAAAAAATTAGCACATAAAGTGATGTGTCGTAGACCTAAAAAAATCCCAGAATTTATTGAGCGACGGAAAGTGTACCCCTAGTTTAAATCCGTAAATTTCCACCGGATTCGGTGGAACATCGCAGGAAGCCGCATGGATTCCTAGATAGCTAGCACGCACATATGACATGTGATAGGTGGTGTGGAGGCGGTCTCCTACCACTACACGGAGGTCTCGCCAACAATACTAAAATGCGCCCCATGTGGTTGCTTCACAAAAAAACCCGTTTTGGCACCCCGGAAATGAAAAACCATCGTCCGTGGGTCGGATTGGAAATCCACGCCTGGAGCCTTGCTTCCCATCCCAGGGCCCACACACGTGCCCAATATGGCCTCGTTCCGACAAACTATGCGGTGTCATAGGAAGTTTCCTACTAATTTCCCCTAAGAGCCATAGAACTCCAGACTTGATAGCCCTGTTCGTGAAGGGTTTTCCAAAATAATTGCCGTATCCCAATTCCTACTTTTGGCATGGTTACTAGGACACATAAAATGACGCCACGCGGCTCCGCGGGATTTTCTGACTTCGTTTAAATTGCCATCTGGCCAAAACGGAAACCCGAGGACATATAAAGTGTTCGAATTGTTTAACATGGTACTGTACATGATTCAAATATGCATGATTTTGATATAAACGGATAGAGGATATTTTTCTGAACATTTTGCTACCTTATATGCATTTTTCTGACGTCATATGAATTAGTTATGATTTTTACAAAACTAGATAAATTTGAAGGCTGACCTACGCCGAGGGTGGCTGTCGACGTAGCCCTGTCTATGCCTAGGGCCAAAGGTATGCCGAGTGTCCTCGACGTAGACCTCGCTACGCCGACGTCAACGTTGCCGATGGTCTTTTTGGTAGGCTGGCCTGGCCGGGTCATACGTCGAGGGTCCCGACTTTTGACCGTCGGCGTATCGCGCCATTCATGTAGTGTAGTGATGTGTTCGTGAAGTACACGAAGCACGATGTGGTACCGGTTTCTGGAACATGCCAATCGCCTCGGCAAACCATGATTACGATCGTTTTCTGTTTACCGGCCTGGCAAAGCATGCAACCACAGACCGATCTAGCCCTAGCCAAGACCCGTACTCGACCGATGGCCACCAACGCACGCGACGGCGCCCTCCTGGACGAGCTCCTCCTCGATATCTTCGCTCGGCTGCCGGACCCCGTCGACCTCCTCCGCTGCGCTGGCACTTGCACACGGTGGTTCCGCCTCCTCGCCGCCGACGACGCGGCCTTCCTCCGACGAGCCGGTGTCCTGCAACAGAACAGGAACACCTCCGTCCTCCTCGGCGCCTTCTACCAGAACGACTATCTCGTACCCGGATCGGCGACGGCGAATAACGTATCCGATTGCCCCCCGCGGTTCTGGAGGCTCGACGACCTCGCGCGTCCCAGCATGGGCCTCTTCTCAAAGGACGATGGGCTCTTCAACTACGCCCAACCTCTGGCGTCGCGGCAGGGGCTCCTCCTCGTGCGCCTCATGCCGGCGCCCCTGGACCACCGGATGCTCCAGCTCGCGGTGTGCCACCCTCTCCTTGGAGGCGTGCACCTCGTTCCGCCGCCTCCCCTGCACCTGCACCCTCCGTTCCTAGGGAGAGACCTTACCGGCTACGCACTCGTCACAGGCTACGGCGGCGAGGGTCTGGACAGCCACCGTCAACGCCGGCTGGCTTTCCGAGTGCTCTTTACCGCCGTCAGCCTCGACGAGGTCGTGTGCGCCTACTCCTACTCGTCGGCCACGGGCAACTGGAGCGCCCCCCTCGCGTGTCCCGTGCAGCTCCGGGGCCTCACCATGTCGGGGCCGCGCGCCGGCGTCGTCGACGATCGCGGCACCGTGCACTGGCTATACAGGAGCGAGACAAGCTTCTACAGCCTTGACGTTAGCGCCGACGCTGCGCGCGTCTCCTTGATGAAGATGCCCATGCAAATGCAGCTACCCCCACCGTTCCCATGCATCGATGCTGGAGGAAAGGTCTCATTCGTTTATACCCGACCAGAAGGCGATGCCGCCTTGCTACAGCTTTGGACCAGGCAAGATCAAGATGGCAATAATGGTGGAGGCTGGCTGTGCTCCAACCTGGGCTACCTGACCCGGCCCGAATGGCCATATGATTTATTCATATTAATCATTGGATTCGTGGAAAGCAGAGGTGCCATACTCATCAAAGATTGCCATGGTTTGTTCTGTTTTGACATAGAGAGCGCGGAGCTGGAGTGGGTCAGGGGTTCAAAGTACGACTCGTACCCGACAGAGGTCTGCTCTAATTCGATGTGTCAAGGATACAATAGTTGCACCAAATGTATATACAACAACTCTGTGCTGTATGAGATGGATTGGTCATCCTCCTACCTTCTACACCTCTCGGCATGGAGCCCACATGAGGCGCAACAAGGTGAAACACGAGCACGCAAAATTTGCTAAGGGTTTTGTTTGACTCAAACAAGTCTAGTACCATTTCTAAATGGATTAGATCATTCAGATTTTGTTTTTCAGCTTATTAGGCCGTTTGATTCTTAGGATTGAAATCCTTACGGATATCTCATCAGAAATTGTTTGCACACTCACTATGTTAGAGGAATGTTTTTCATCCACTTAGAACTATTGCTACAATTTTCTTTGGTTTCCCTTGGTGTAGTGTAGAAGGTCTTTCATGAGAATTCATGTCGTTTCCAAATCATGCATTGGATTTCAGAGGGACATGACACTCAAATCATGTGTTTTTCTATTCCTGTCTCCTAAGAATAATTGTACGGATAAAATATATTTAAGCATTAGTAAAAAGTTATCTACAATTTCTGCATTGATCGTAAAATATAAACATCTTCGTGGCAACCATGAAAAAAGATTCAAACATAATCTGGCGAAGCAAGATCTAAAGGCTCATACATAGATAATTCTAATATTCCACCTTCACCATTGACGTCGGGAAGGAGAGATCGTCGTCGAAAGAGGAGGCGAAGATCACTTACTGTAGACAATTTCATCTCCATTGAGACGGAGCAAACAAGAAGACGACTAACCAAACACTAGATGAGGATCTTGTGTGGTCAACTTTATTTTAAGATGATGGGATCAACTTGGGCTTGGGCTGGAAATACATCGTTTCATAATCGAGGTTCCAGAAAAGCAAAAATTCTAAAAGAAGGCCTACGTTCGTGAAGGTTCGGCCAGATGCACCTTTCACTAACAATTGTTCATTGTGTGTGGAAATTCTTGGGAAGTAGTCTCACTGCTCTCGCAGCTTATCGCAAGAGGAAACAAAGTGAAGATAAGAGATGATAAAGAGATAGTTTTTCCTTTTTTTTTGAGATTTGATTTTGCAAAAAAATTATTTTGAGAACTGGTCGCCTAAGTTACGAACTGTTTCTTAACTCATTGGATCTCTCTGCCACGCGTCAAGCTCTTAGAACACGTTACTACCCCCTCCGTGTTGGCTTCCCACGCCCACGAGCGAACGTATGTCTAAGAAAAGGGGTAATGAATGCCGACCTGGTCGGCAGGCACCAAGCGCTGCCTAGCCCACCCCTGGCGAGTGTTTCAAAAAAAATTCAAATCTGAAAATTTTAAAATTTAAAACATTTTCTAAATTTAAACATATTTTTAATATGAAATTTTTTGAATTTGATTTTTTTTTTCAAATTTGAACACTTTTATATCTGATTTTTTTAATATGAACACTTTTTAATATGAAAAAATTCAAATATGAACATTTTTAAAATCTTTTTAATATTTGAACATTTTTTAGAAAAGAAAACTGAAACAGAAAAACAAAACTGAAAACTGAAAAAAGAAAAGAAAACAGAACAGAACAGAAAAGAGAAAACAAAAGTGAAGAGGAAAACCCGGAAAGGGCCAAGGCCATCGTCCCGTCCGGGAGTGTGCGGCGGGGGCTGGTAATACAGACCTGCTCAGCCCAGCCCACTATGCGTCACCTCTCTCCTATCCACCAGAAGAAGCTCGCCGCCCCGCCGTCGCCGTGGCTGCCGCCGGCGGGTCGAACCGCCGGCCCCAAAAGCGTAAGCACTGTCGCTCCCCACCCACTCGATTCCATCTCTTCCTCCCCTACTTGGACCGAGTGCGTGCCCGCCTTCCCCCGCCCAAACCAATCGGATCCCCAGTTCCCCTGTCGATTACAGCGAACGAGAACAAATCCCCGTTAGGCACATGATATGTGGCACTAGGATAAAAGATAGGTATGTATAGATATAAAAAAAACCCTAATCCTATTGTGTTCACATTTTCCCTCTCGCCCCCAACCGTTGTAGTCTCCAAGTCCCAACTCCCAAACGCTCGCCTCTCCTTCCTAAACTCATGATCCAGTCAACCTTGCCATCCTACCATGTTATCATTTTATTTTGGGTTCATAGTTACTAGCTAAAGCAGGGATGGTTAACCGATAGTTATTTGTTGACCCGATGGGTATGGGGATGGTAAAAGAACTGGCTCCATGATAGTTAGTGGGGATGGGGACGGTGAAAATTTTCATACACGGGGATGGTTATGGTTCAGCAATAACCAGCGGTTAGGGTCCCCGTTGCCATATGGAGTCGGCAGGCACCAAGCACCGCCCACCCCTGGCCAGTGTTTCAAAAAATTAAAATTCAAATCGGAAAATTTTAAAATTTAAAATATTTCCCATATTTAAACATTTTTTAATATGAAATTTTTTGAATTTGATTTTTTTCAAATTCAAACACTTTTATATCCGATTTTTAATTTGAACACTCTTTTAATATGAAAAAATAAAATATGAAAACTTTTTAAATCTTTTTTTAAATCTGTTTTTCATATTTGAACTTGTTTCGAAAAGAAAACTGAAACAGGAAAAAAAACAAAAGAGAAAAACAGAAAAAAGAAAACAAAACAGAACAGAAAAGAAACAGAATGCAAAAGCGAAGAGGAAAACCCGGAAAGGGCCAAGGCCATCGTCCCGTCCGGGAGTGTGCGGCGGCTGCGGCTGGTAACACAGACCTGCTCAGCGTATATGTCAGCAGGCCGAAGCCGATCCAGCCCAGCCCAGCCCACTATGCGTCGCCTCTCTCCTATCCACTAGAAGAAGCTCGCCGCCCCGCCGTCGCCGTGGCTGCCGCCGGCGGGTCGAACCGCCCGCCCCAAAAGCGTAAGCACCGCCGCTCACCCACTCGATTCCATCTCTTCCTCCCCTACTTGGACCGATTGCGTGCCCGCCTTCCCCCGCTCAAACCAATCGGATCCGCAGTTCCCCCGTCGATTACAGCGAACGAGAACAAACCCTGCGAGGTATAGCAGACTGATTTCCGACGATTCTCAGCCAGGAAAACTGCTTCTGCTCGTCCAGTTCGGCGGATACCCTTCATTGTGGTTCTGGTCTCCGCTCCTAGCTGAAATGTCATGTATGTGTACAGAGAACCTGCCAAGACAGAGTCTCAAGAAAGAACCGCCATGAGCTTCCTGTGACCGTTCGCGAAAGCCAGCACCGGCGGCGTGTGCCCAATGAGGTCGTACAGAAAAGCCTGACAAGAGCGGCATGTGTGCAGAAGACATCAGGGAGGAGTTGAAATCGTCACAAGGTAACCTTGACCTATGTTCTCAGCTTGGGGCCCTGTTGGGAATGCTTGGGGATTGCTGGTATGAACCTTCTTTCTTGGATACTTGCCGTTCCCAACGTTTCACTTTGACAAACTAAGAAATAGACCATTGTGAGCAAGCTGGAGTTAGATAACGTTGGTCTGCACCAATAGATTTTTTCTTTCTGTACTAAATGACTGCTGGTTGTAGTATGGCTTAGATCTCCTGGAAAAATAAAGAAAACAAATATTCAGTGCTTTGTGCCTTCTCTGCATAACCCATTATAGTCTATGTCAGCAAATCAACAAGAATTCTCTGTGGACATCCTTTGATAGTTGAGCTCTCTATTGAGTCTGGTTTCTTGCTTATGCCTAAAGCTCTTTACTGGTATGAGTTTCACTTCTTTGCTTAAGCCGGTACTCTTACACATAACACAATGAACCTGTGTTAACATTTAAAATGCGGTTTTCGTAATAGCATGGTTGAGCGAGTAGACATGATCTAATTAACTGGATCTGTTGCATTGAACAGATGCTCTCACCCTTTGGCTTTGTGGTCATCCGAGGTCCTTGGATTTCACGCTAAATCTAGTTTGAGCAGAAGTCCTTGTGAATAGAAGTTTTGGAAAACCGTTCTTGTAGTGTAGTTTTCCGTACCTGGTGTTCTTTGACAATCTGATAACTGTTGTTTATAGCTCACTGATTTAGAAACTTCTCACCCTGAAAACAGTCCTCATTTTCTTATCCATTATGCTAATACCTGCATGTTCTGAGTTTTCATGTAGCCTCTTCCATGGAGAAATAACAGGGAAATTGTATGGGAAATCTCATCATGCCTAAGTTCAGTCTTCATTCATTGTTGTATTGGACAATGTTTGTTTCCTTTACTACCCTGGAGGTTGAACCTGTTCCTCAGCCGCTTTGTTTCAGATGAGTTACAGATCTGCTCCATAAACTCGTGATTAGTTACCAGGTAGCTGCGGTCGCACACTGAGGCGCAGAAAATGGGAGGCCTG
The DNA here is from genome assembly GCF_019359855.2 of Lolium perenne. Classification (NCBI taxonomy): domain Eukaryota; kingdom Viridiplantae; phylum Streptophyta; class Magnoliopsida; order Poales; family Poaceae; genus Lolium; species Lolium perenne. The sequence goes on along the minus strand of NC_067246.2, from coordinate 26,704,794 downwards.
GCCCAGGCTAATCACGCTGCCCTGGGTGGGCCTGTGTTTTTTTTGCTAGCCAGGCTAATCACAATATTGGACCGGCCAGGCTAGGCAAGCACTTCCTCTTCCAGGACACAAACCAAAGAACTACGAGGCAGTTTCCAGGGAATGTCCAGGCCAGGTGTGAAACCTCCTGGACACAAACCAAACATGGTCTGAATCTCGCTCCCTGCAAATAAAATTTTCAAACGCTCAAGACCATTAAATCGGTCGGACCTTCGTAAACCGGCGGTCAGACCGCGGTTTTCCTGGTTTGCTGGCGCAGATGGCCCAGTGCGCTTAAAGGACCGACCAAGGCTCCTGTTTCGTTTTTTTCTGGTTGAACCGGCAGTCTTGTCCGGTTTATAAAACTATGTTTACTCTGGATAACACAACACATATTGGCAATTATTTTGGTAATGCTTATGGTATATGTGGACTAATTGATGCACAGCACATAGCTGATAATTCGCCAGTTACCATGGTAGTTGCAACTTGATTGCATGTTATATTTGCATAGGTAAAGTGAAAAACCATTAACCATGCACCATGGCCTATATCAGGCATCATGCTGGTGCTAATCATAGGCTGGTGAGCTTCTGCTTGGGTTCGTGTTGAATTCTTTGTGAAGATTTTCCCTGCTTCAGTGTGAAGATTTTTACTACCAAATTATGTCTTCTCTTCTTTTGCCTTCCCACGCATAAATCTTTGAATCTCTATATGTATAGAACAAATAGAAATATGGAAAAAATGCTCTAGACTAGGCAGTGTTATTAGTTTGTGACAAAGCGAGCACCACACCTGCTGTCTGTGCTTTTGTTATGCGTCATGATGCATTTTATTTGCTTCATATTTGCATTATATTATTGGAAGCAACACTCTTAATTTATACTAATTTGCACACTTTTTAATCTGATAGCCTGCCCATGCACCTGGCACGATATTAGTTCTGTGCAGGATGTCTGGTACCTGCTGATGTAAGAAACGCATGGTCTGTAATATGTCTATGATAATAGCATTGTGCTTCCATCTCAGCAGTGAAATGTAGTATAATTGCTGCATCAGCTTTAGCTAATCATGTTTCACCGTATTTCTTTTAGTATATTCATTACACTTTAACCTTATTGCATATTGTGGATGAATTCATTCCACACTGGTTTCTCCCTGGTTCTGATCATTGGATTTTGTTTTTTTTCCATCGGAGATTGCGAGACGCTCCTTCCACGATCACTTACTGTGAAGAAAGTGTCGAAATTGCCGACAAAGGATCTTGAGGTTGTATTCTAATTTAGTGTCATGCTGTATTTCTGATAACATTAAAACTTGTCAATTGAGCTTTTGCATTCTAGTACATTTGGTCCATACACGCTCAGTTTCTCTTAATAAAGATGGAGACCTTCGCTACTATGATGGAGACCTCCAGTCTGTGAGAATTTCTTATGCCGTATATTGGGCTTTCGCAGGAATTCAGTAAAGGAGCACTCAGCGGTGACCTCTCAGGTGATTAAACATACTGTCAATTAAGGATTCTAGATTAATCATCAACAGAAACAAGATAGATAGTTTATGTCTGGAGTAAGAAATTGAAAGAACTTTAGGTGTCCTTTTACTTCTTCAATTTCTTTTGCTGAAGGAAACCTTTGTTGCCCCTTTAGCAATATTTTATTTATTAGCAATGATTGAATTTATTTATGTGTTGTTTTGGTTTTTCTTAATCTGTAGGTAACATGAAATACTCCTCTTGGCCCATTGGATATTGTGAGTCAACGAATGATTGAACTATGGGCTTAGCCCACGAAAGAAGACCCAACTAGCAATGTTTCCAGGCTCATCCTATGATTGCATAAATATGAAAGGTGGGCGTCGTTTTTGTTTCTGCTGTTTATGGTACCAGCCCTAGCTGTTCACAGGAGTGATCGGGAGAATTCCTGCATGTACTGCTTTTTTCCATTTTAATCCATTACAAAATGGATCATGAAATCATTTTTTCCATCACAAACCCCTTTACATGTCCTGCTTATTTAGAAAAAGTACGCGCCATCATGGACAGTAGGTTTTGTTAAAGCCATACACTGTTTTCTTGCTAACTGTAGTAACAATTACCTGAACAAAATTCACTAGACCCTACATGCATGTCCAGCCAAGATATTCCACAAGAAAACAAGGAGTCCATCCTTTGAGTACCTTAAATTTAGTAATCTGTAAAGCCATGTACAATGCTTAGTGCTTAGAGGGATGCTTAGCAAAATAAACCTAACTATTTTTAAGCACCAACTATTATTGGTACAGGAAAGATGCCTAGTTAGGCATGTACATAGTATAAATAAGCACCAGTGCTTGAACAAACCGGTTTATTTCTCATAGCACCTCTCTAAGCATCTTCCATTGTAGTCCCTCTGTCCTCCGAAGGTTGTCTGAGATTTGTCAAAATTCGGATGTATCTAGATGCTATTTAGTGTCTAGATACATCCAAATTTTGGATATGAATATTACGCAGTAACAAGTTGCTCTGAACTTCTAGCTGGTCTAACATTTGCTGCACCGCCAATTTTCCAGTTTTCATCTCATCTACCATGTAAATATAGCAGCACTAATCTATTTTAGCAAATCAATAATTTTGCATCATGTATTGTGAAGGAGAACTTTTCATTGGTCATTTTAAGGCGTGCGTCAGCTACCCCGGGGGCCTAGCTAACTGATTAAGGAGTCCAATAATTTTCGAGAATTAACCTGTCCTTCCTGCCAAGTAAGCCATTTATCAAGTGAAACTGTACAGCATGATAGGTACAGATCATGTGAACTCTACCAAAAACTTCAGAATCTGTAACATTTTGGTGGTGCTACCTTACTTCAGTAGCAAGGTAGCACCATCAGGCCAACTAACAGTGGTCGCCCATCTCCCAACATTGGTACAAGGCCTACCAACTATTGATAGCCCCTTACACCCCTCACGTCACAGTCGTAGTAGCAGAAATTAACATGACACATGAACATGTGCTTCACCGCAAACTGATACACACAAAATAATCAGACAATCTTACATTATTCAAGAATTGCTAACATATAGACAATGCACATATGGACTTGACAACTGTAATCAGAACATGTACTGCATCGAGTGTTGCACACAGTCCTTTATTTGATTATTGAATTTCCATTACAATAAATTTTCCATTTCACCAAGCAAGAGTAACAAAAGAGTCTGATGCAAGATACAGAAGAACACTAGAGACAAATAGTTGCATCACGCTTCCTCCGCAAGGTTGTTTTAAGATGCTGTTGAGCACAAGGCGTAACATGATTACAGAACTCGGTATAAGGAGGTATCCGTGATTCCCATGTCACTAAATCGAAGTCACCCCTGGGACGAAGGGATGGATTCACAAGGATGTCTTTAAGCCTTATCTTGGGGAGTTTCCTTTCAGAAACCTCGGCTTCAGTTCGAGGAGGCATAATGTGTAGCGGAGCAGCCGTAGAGGGTAGAAAATCGGTCAAGTCTATTGGATAGCGTTGTTTAAAAGGGAAGACATTCTCACTATACAAGGACAAGTTCTTCTTCATTGCTTTTTTTAATAGGTTCAACGAGCTAAGCCAGAATTGAAGGCTTAGATCCGTCCTCAATGTATAGGCAAATGAATATGCTCCTATAAATGACCCACCCAGTAATTTGATGAACTCTCCTGCCAATAGTGTCAGCTTTGGGTTGTCCTCAGCTCGCGCACTTCCAAATGCTAGCGTCTTGAAGAGGTAGTTGTATTCCTCATCTTGTAATCTACTTAGGTGGATTGGCTCCACGGTACCGCATCTCGCCAAACTTTCCATCCTACTTACGATTATAATCTTTGTTTCTGTGCTTATGCATGTCACTGCCTGGTAAAAAGATTTCCACTTCTCATCATCCACATCTGAAACAAATGTGACAACAACAATTGTTCTCCCAGTGGTTCTTTCATTGTCTATCATACTGAAGTTGTCCCCGTTGATGTGCAAAACTGAAGAATAGTAACTGCTCACCTTCTCATCATTCCACACATGTTTTACTAAAGTTTTCTTCCCGACTAGGGTGCCACCAATGATTGGAAGCACAGATGGAAAACCAAGAGGGTTGTGCTGTAACAAGAAGTTGATGACTTGTTGCTTCTCGGTCTGACGACCAAACATGAAGTTGTCAACGTAAAGATAGGTGTCGTAGGGTCTACGAACCATCATGGATTCACATCCACTCAAAAGTATAACAAACTCAGTCATATTTGAAACGGCAGTTTCTAATTTTACCAGGGCATCTTGAAGGTCGCAGCTGTTATCAACTTTATGAATTGATATACCACTATTTGTGCGGAAGCGCTTCAGGGGAGTGCCAAGATATGATGCAAACGAGTCAGTAGTCGTCACTTCCTTAGAACCCTCTTTGATTAGCTGGTTGCATTTGTAGGTGTCTACCGCGTGATAACCATTGTACATAGCCCTAGATAGTATCTTGAGTTGCAGAAGCATACCAGAGTTGGTGATGTACCGCCGATCCGCCTCCTCGACAACCATGTGAGCTCGTAGCAGGAGCTGCTGCAGCCTCTCCACACGCTTCTCCTCTGAGCATGCATTTTCAGAACACTTGCTCATCAAAAAGGAGAAGAATCTGCTAACAAGTTCACCTGTAGCCACAGACAGAACCACTTCCATCCTGAAAAACTTTAGGTTGAGACTGAATGGCTGAAGGAGGAAACTGTTCTTGTTTTCATCTTGTAGAAATCAGGTTCTGAGGTATGGTGCTGTTTAAATGGATGCCATGGTATTTCCATGTAGCGTGAAAGACCAGTTGTCCTGGTCTTGATTCTTGCTGACTAGTCTCCAGTGTGGAAATTAATGGCAAGCTTAAGGTGGAGGTACTTCACACCACAACTGTTGCGGTCATATTTTAGGCAGGCTAGATCATTGTGGACTTGTAAGCACAATATGTGTTTTTGTTAATTATATGCACCAATGTGTTGCTTTTTTTTTGCAGAATCTTCTATGGATAATTGGCTTCAGGTCGTCCCATAGACCATAGTCCTCATCTCCTAGTGTATTACTTGAAAATGTTGTGCAGGTGTGGTAAATGTAGACTACACAGCTTGGCCACATGTATATATCCTTTAGCGTTTAGTAAAGCTACACAGCTTGGCCACATGTATATATGGTGTTGATGAAATGGATGCCAGCCATGGTATTTGCCGTATACCGGGGAAGACTGTCTTCGGGTGGGCAGTCTAAATCAATGTGGAACCAGTCCTGGTGGAACTAGTCTTCGTGTGAAATTTTAGGCAGTGAAACTGTGTAAGTCATGGTGGAACCCTAAGCACATTGTGTCTTAAGTGACACGTGTACCCCAATATGTTAACGCCTTGCAGATTCTGTTATCTGCTGCTGACCTCATGACTTCGGGCGTTGGCCGTCTCCTTCCTGTCTTGCCCAAAAAAAACTCTGCATGGTGTTTTCTTTTTACTTTTCAACAATTATGCACCGACATGCTGAGCAGGGCTGTTAAAACCCACACCCTGTTTTTCAGGCCCTCTCACGGTCTCACCTTATTGTTTGATCATTGCCCAATAATGATGTCCACAAGACCACAAACATCTTCATGCATTTTGGAAATCGGATTTTACTTCCATGCATTCCTGGCTAAGACCACGTGTAATTCAAAGCGCCAGTTGCGGCTGCGTGGTTTGCAGAGGAACAACGATAGGACACGTTCATTGATTTTCAGAGGAGACTGAAAGCTACAACTAGGGTACCGACAAAATAGAGCTAGTGGACGGGTAGGCAATGTTAAAGAACATTTTTTTATAAAAACGTTTTATTTATCTATACCTAATAATAAATAAGCTAAGGTTTCTACCAAAAAAATTCGTCACGCTTTTTTCTGAACCGTTTTGCCCTCCCACCAAAACGCATATTACGCACTTTTACCACATCCTGATTCTTTATGTGCCCAAGTTTTGCGTGCAAAATATTACCCTGATGGTGATCTGATTAATGCCAGACTGAAGAAGTGCTCATCGTTTACCTGGCAGAGTATTATGGCAGGGTTGAAAACATTTAAAAGAGGTTGTATTTGGAGACCTGGAGATGGTACTACTATAGATATTTGGACGGATCATTGGGTACCAGATAGTCCAACACGGATGGTGGCTACTCCAAGAGGTCGTTGTCTTTTGACAAGGGTTGAGGAATTGATTAACCCAACAACAGGTGGTTGGGATGAGGATCTGCTTCGGGAGAATTTCTGGCCCGTTGATGTATATCGCATCTTACGGATACCATTGCCGAATTATGATCAACCTGATTTCATTGCATGGCATCCAAACAAAACAGGTTGTTTCACGGTTAAATAGGCTTACCATATGGAGTGGCGGGTGGAGTACAGAAGAAGAGCACAGAGATCTGATAATACTGATAGATCGTCACCTCATGAGGTTTGGAATCGAATTTGGAGAGCAAACGTGTCTCGGAAAGTCCAGATTTTTACTTGGCGAGCATTGCATGGGATTGTTCCATGTTTATGTGTTTTGGCTAATCGACATGTTGGATCGGCTGTTAACTGTCCAGTCTGTACTGTGGATGCGGAGGATTTAAGGCATATGTTGTTCAAATGCCCAAGATCATTGTTGGTCTGGGAGGATTTAGGACTTGCCGAGGCAGTCAACGTGGCAGTGCGGATGGACCCTTCTGGCTCGCTAGTGCTTGAAGAACTGTTGTGTTCCCCGCGACCTGGAGGCATGGCATGCGATATGGAGCACCGGGCTGAGCTAGTGATGATAACATGTTGGTATCTGTGGTGGTCAAGAAGGCAAATTAAGAACAAAGAGCCTGTACCGAGCCCGGAGAGAACAATCATTAATATCCAGGGTATCTTGGCTAATAGTGTGAAGATTAGAGGAATTGGTAATGCTATTCGTCGGAATGGGTGGATGAGGCCGGCTAAGGGAGTATATAAAATGAATGTGGATGCCGCTTTTGATGCGGACTCAGGAAGAGGTGCTACAGGGGTGATAATCAGGGACTCTGGGGGAAATTTTGTTGCAGCTAGCTGTAATTACACTGATTCAGCGATTGATGCAACAGCAATGGAGGCCTCGGCGCTGCTCTCGGGTCTTCAGTTGGCTGAACAATTTGGTGCCAATTCCCTTGTAGTGGATTCGGATTCTCTTGAGGTAGTTCAAGCTGTTCTCGATCCGTCAGAGTTCAGAGGGTCCTTTGCGGTGGTAATTGATGATTGCCGGCATTTACTAATGATGCTTGGCATGGCAACGTTTCAACATGTTCCGCGAGAAGCTAATGTCGCCGCCCACGAGCTTGCTCGCTACGGTTCTTCGCAGGGTTTTAGGGGTTTCTGGTTTTCGGATCCCCCAGATTTCTTAGTTCCTGTAATAGTTGAGGACCGTATTATTATTCAGTAATAAAGTTGCCTAAAGTTCAAAAAAAAAAAATGTTTCTTCCTTTCTTCTCCCGTGTGCATCCTTCCGTCGGGCGGCGGCGGATCAGGGCCTCGTGCTGCAACGGCAGCCAAACTTAGCAGAGAAAAAAGGAAACAAATGCTACCCTGATTGCGCCCCTAATTGTTGTCGACTCCTCCCCTGCCGAGATGTCTTAATGGCGGTGTGTATCCATGGCGCATTGCTTGAAAAGGAATCGTTGTAGAGGAAGATATTTGCATCCGGCGAGGCTGCACGACCTGGTCTCCAGCTGTACGGATTCGGCAGATTTGCTACTCCACCACGACCTGGCCTTGCGCTCGTCCTCCACTCCAAGGCCGCCACGACGGCAACAGGCTGCCGTGGTGACTCGGTCAGGACCCCCCTCGGTAGATACTTATCATCGCAGTCCTGGAGGGAGACGGATGCGGGCCTCGACAACCGGATCGACAGTGGCTGCAGGCAGCCACTCCCTGTCGCCCTTCGTTTGCATGTTCGTCCAACGTGTCGCCCACGAACCCAGTCCATGCGAATGCGCAGAGTGGCCGGTGCCTGTTGCCATGGCGACTCCGTGGTCAGGAGGTTCTACTTGCTAGGCTGCAGCCGCATCGTACACTATAGCTGGTTGCCAAGGAGAAGCCTTGGGTGCGCTTCATTCTCACTCCTTTGGTAAGCAGAAAAATTCAGAGCAGCCAGATGCTTAAGATTTGCTAATGTTTCGCTGCTAACTCTGTATGAATAAATCGCAGAACTCAGATAATAACATAGATGTTGAATTGCTGGTAACAGGTGATCATGTTTGTCATTTGTGCAAGTGATGACCGATGTACGCTCTGATGTGTTGTTTGATTTAGGCTGCAGCAGACGCATGGCATGATTCAGGTTCAGGTGGAGACCGACTCGGTGAAGCACTCCTCCGGTCAAAATAATGGTGTTAGCCTATATGCTTGCTACAACCAAATTTGTAAGTTTAGGCTTGTTGATTGAGAAAAATTTCTGAAACTTCTGTTGTCCATGCAGCATTTGCAGTCGAAGGGCAAGTGAATTGGAATACTCGTTACGGGCAAGTACTGAAATATTTGAGTGTGATCGCCTGCAGCGTTAAAATCAGAGCACCACTCGTCCTCAAAAAGGAAAATGAGAGCCAAAAGTTTACTAATAATGGCGGGTCAATGGAGAGGGTTTATATTTTGACACAATGAAAAGGTGTCCCAGATATACCTCATGCTACTTTTACTCTATAGTTGTTTGCGTTAGCCGTGTATACTGATTATTCTTTTAGTTACCCACAATTGACATGGGTGCATCTTGGTTAGTTGACGAGGCACAATCTATATATGAGTATCGTCGATACATTTTCTCATTGCCAAATTTTTATTAAATATATTATTATGCTTTTTTAGTGTATAATATTAAAGTAGTGCATATGTTATGGATAAATTATATAAGGGTCGTGATGAAAATCATTACAAGTTTGTGTAAAAGTCAGTGCACTGAGAGCCTCGCAGCTCATTATTTTAGGATTAATCAGAATAGGAGAAAATGTGACCATCGACGTTGATGATGGCACCGAGAAGATGTGTTATTAGGTATGATTCACTAGAGGTTCGAGTATGAATTTCTCCCGGTGCAACGCACAGGCACTTTTGCTATGATTTTAAAAAGTTCTAAGTATTACATCTGACTTCTACATAAATAGGATGCATATAGCCGCTCAAATTTAAAGGAACAGGAGATAAAGTAAAAAAGTTGCATAGTACAATCAATCCACTACTGAACTGTAATGGTGCCTAAGTTGATGGAGATCCAATTCATAGGCCATCTATGTTAGATGAAAATATTTCTCGTGTCATCCAACTGTGTCGACACATCTATAAATAGGCCGCTCATCTCCAAATTACCCCATTTAGTGAAAATTTTGCTAGTATTTACCTCTCTTAAATATCAATAGCGTTTGACAGACATCCATGTGGCGTGCCACACATTAGGATTTCCTGTTTTTTCCGCAATACAGACGACAGCGGCGGCAACCTCGCATGCTCAAGTGACGACGACGGCAGCAGCCTCTGGTTCTCTAGTGACAATGACGACGGCACCATCGTTGCAGCTCTGCTTGTGCTAGTTGTTGCTTTTCGTGTTGCTGTTATGTAATTCAGCGAAGTATGATTGTGACTCGATGCATGTACTACTCATGGATGGAAGTATCAATTTCCCGATGATCTCAATATATGAGACCTCAAGAATGAAGTTGAACCAGATTATCATATTTCACCTGAAAACTGGAAAGAGTATATGGAATATATCAATTTTTCACCGTCAAATGAAAAGTTCTTGATACAAAGCTTCCGAAACATTTACATAACACGAACCTTCTGTCAAAACACTTTAAATCTTTAAGAGGGTAAAAATTAGCAAAAAAATCACTAAATGGGGTAATTTGGATGAAAAATCGTTAAACGGGGTAATTAGTGTCAAAAATGACAAATTAGAGGGTAAACATTGAAATTCACTCTAAATTCTACAGTAGCTGAAAGTTGAGTGATACTAGTTACTGTCTTACTGACTAGTAGACGATGAATGCATGCAGGTGTCCCGTTAACTGAGATACTTCAACGGATGAACTGCATGTTTCATGTGAATACTTACTCCTTGTAGGCCATGAATGTATGATCTATATCTATTGTAGCTCGTTCTGGGGATTGTTACTACAGTTACTAGAAAAATAGAGTGTAAGACTGTAACATACTAACATCCCGTCTCAGGATGATGGCGCATGTGCTTTCGAAACAAGCAACACAGAGTATTTTTTCAAGGAAAAAAAAGATCTCATGGTCTACTGGTGGACACATCGTTTTGGCCCCGTTCTCCCTGACAAAAGCCTAAGTATGAAGAGATTCTACTTATGTCTAAGTTATCTACTTGTTGAACAGCATGGGAATGGAGAGAGGGAGGCCTTGGTGGACGGCAGGAAGCAGACAACAACGTTAAGACCCAAAGACAACCACAGATAGAAGAATCTGCAAAAAGTTAAAATATTGGGGTACACTTGTCAGTTAACACACAACGGGTTCCACCATGACTTATACTGCTTAAAATTTCACCTTGTTATATTGTGATCCAAATTTATATACTACATACTGCTTAAAATTTCACCTTGTTATATTGTGATACAAATTTATATACTACAGGGAGGCTAACTTCTGACGAGCGGAACGAGACCCGTCGTCGATAGGCTTGGGCCAAAGCGTAGCGGTACGGATCGATGCCACCACCTATATATACCTCTTTTAAGCCGCTGACTAGGGTTTATCAGATTATAAGATAACCCACGGCGTTTGTAAACACTCCTCGAAATAATGAAATTTTACTGGCTGGCGCCCATGGGTTTTTTTCCTCTGTGTTGGAGGGGGTTTTCACGTTAAAATCTTGTGTCTCCACTGTGTTTTCTTTATCGTTTTTCGTTATTTACTTGTCGCTTTTATAACAAGTGGTATCAAAGACCGTGTTTAAGTCTAGGGTTTTTGACATGTCTTCCTTGAAGTTCGATCTACCGCAGCAGGATTACACCACGAGATTTTCTCCGTGGTAAGTGAAGATGAGGGCAATCCTCGCCCAAACTTTTGATTTGGATGAAGCTCTCGAAAGATTCGGCAAGTCCGATGCAAAGACTTGGACCGATGATGAAAAGCGGAAAGACCGTAAGGCTTTTCCTTTGATTCAACTTCATCTATCCAATAATATCTTGCAGGAAGTGCTGGCTGAGAAAACTGCAGCAGCGCTGGTTAAAACAGGAATTGATCTTCATGTACAAAGATCTAACCAGTAAGATACACGTTAAGATGAACTTGTTCTCGCACAAGTTGCAAGAAGGTGCATCAATGATGAACCATCTATCGATCTTTAGAGAGATCGTATCTAATCTGCTGTGCATGGAGGTAAAGTATGAATATGAGGATCTCGCTTTTGTTTTGTTAGTCTCATTGCCTAATTCTTTTGCGAATTTCCGAGACACCTTATTATACAGCCGTGATGAACTAACCCTTACCGAAGTTTATGAGGCCCTCCAAGAGAGGGGAAAGATGAAATCTATGGTGCATGCAGAGGGTTCATCATCTAAGGTCGAAGCACTGCAGGTCTGAGGCAGGACCGAGCATAGAAACAACAACTACAACAGAGATAAGAGCAAGACCGACATAGGCCGCTCAAAGTCTAAGGGACGAGATACTAAGTTCTGCAAGTATTATAAGAAAACTAATCACAATATACTTACCAACCTAAAAACAAATCTCATGGTGATGGTAAGGTTGTTGTTGTTTTTCCAGTGATAATTGTGATGGTGATTGCCTAGTAGTGTTTGCTGGTTGTGTTTCTAGCAATGATGAGTGGATCCTTGATTCTGCATGTTCGTTTTATATTTATTGTAACAAAGACTGGTTCAGTTCTTATGAGTTTGTGCAGAGTGTAGATGTTGTGCGTATGGAAGATAACAACCCACGTGAGATCGTGGGCATTGGCTCCGTTCAGATCAAGATGCATGATGGCATGACACGCACACTGGCAGATGTGAGACACATACCTCGCATGGCGAGAAATCTGATTTCTCTCAGTACCCTTGATGTTGATGGGTACAAACACTCCGGTTCTCGCGGAGTTCTAAAGGTATCAAAAGATTCTCTTGTTCACATGATCGGTGATATGAATTCTGCAAAATTATATGTTCTTAGATGTAGCACTGTGTCTGGTAAGTTTGCTGCTGTTATTCCTGATGAAATTGGTAAAACTAATCTGTGGCATATGAGTCTTGGACATATGACTAAACATGGCATGGCAGAATTACACAGGAGAGACCTGCTAAATGGATGCAATTTGAGTAAGTTTGAGTTGTGTGAGCACTGTATTTTTTGTAAGCATAAAAGAGTTAAATCCAGTTCTTCCGTTAATACCACTAAAGGAATTTTAGATTATGTGCATGCTTATGTGTGGAGATCTTCCCGCAAGATTTTTCTTGGTGGTGCAAATTACATGCTTACTATCATTGCTGATTACTCCTTAAAAGTGTGACCTTTCTTTCGGAAACATAAGTCTGATGTCTTTGATGCTTTTAGAAAGTGGAAAGTTATGGTAGAGAAGCAAACATAAAAGAAAGTTAAATTGCTTCATACTAACAATGGCATGGAGTTGTGTTCTACTGTTTTTAATGATTACTGCATTGACAAATGCATTGTCAGGCACCACACCATCTCATACACTCCTATACAGAATGGTGTGGCGGAGAGGACGAACTGAACCATCATCTCCAAAGCTCGCTACATATTGTCCAATGCTGGTATGCATAGGCTGAAGTAGCATCCACCGATTGTTACTTGATAAACATGTCACCTTACATTCCGCTTGATAAGAAACCTCCAATTGATATATGGTCTAGTTCACCTGCTGATTATTCACAGATGAGAGTTTTCGGTTGCACTTCTTATGCTCATGTTGATAATGGAAAGCTAGATCCCAGAGCTGTTAAGTGTGCGTTTCTTGATTATGATTCAGGAGTTAAGGCATATAAGTTATGGAATCTTGAAACTAAGAAATTTTTGCATATCAGGAATGTTGTCTTTAATGAGGCTATCATGTTTTATATATAAGAGTTCATCTACAGATGTTTCTAATGCTATTGATTTTTCCGATGTTTCTGATGATGAGCAATAGAGGATTAGCGTGAAGGTGGAGCATGTGGAGGAGAAAGAAAATGATGTTGCTGATAATGAGAACACTGTTGTTCAGCACTCACCACCTGTTTTGCAGCAAACAAATAGTTCCATTGCTGCTGATAGACTGAGACGTAACAAAGGTACATGTCATTATTTATTTGCAGAGTGTAATCTTGTTCATTATGCTTTGAGTTGTGCTGAACAGGTGGAGCATGATACTGAACTTGCTACATATGCTGACACCATTGCATCCGTTGACGGCGAGAAGTGGATTGCTGCTATGCAAGAGGATATGCAATCGCTTGACAAGAATATCATCTGGGAGGTTGCGTGCTTGCCTAAACAAAAGAAGGCCATCCGCTGTAAGTGGATATTTAAAACAAATGAAGGTTTGTCTCCTAATGAGGCTCCAAGGTTTAAGGCAAGGTTAGTAGAAAAAAAGTTTTTAGCCAAATTTTAGGTATTGATTATAATGATGTATCTCTCCGGTTGTGAAGCATAGTTCCATTCCTACATTCTTTGGTATTGTGGCTATGCTTGATCTTGAGCTTGAGCAGTTAGATATGAAGACTGCTTTTCTGCATTGAGAACTTGAGGAGAAGATTTTGTTGTGCCTAGTAAGGATTATCTTGTTTGTAAGTTAAAGAGGTCCCTTTATGGTATGAAATAGTCCCCAAGATAGTGGTACACAAGGCTTGATTCATTTATGCTTGCACATGATTTGAAGAGATCTTAGTATGATAATTGTGTTTACATCAAGTTTGTTAATGGATCACATATATACTTGTTATTATATGTTAATGATATGTTGATTGCTGCCAAGTGCAAGAAAGAGATCACTACTTTGAAAGCACAATTAAGTAGTGGATTTGAGATGAACGATCTTGCACTACTAGGAAAAGGCTTATAGCCGCACTCCTTACCGCCGGCAAATACGAGTTGAAGATGCCGGCGGTAATACCTTCCAGGGGGGCCTAACACTACCACCGGCGAAATAGGTAGGAAGGCGCCGGGGATACCTCCATTACCGCCGGTGAAATGGGAACGGAGGCGCCGGAGGTGCAATGGGCCGCGGGGTCCCAATTGGGCCTGGCCTTACCGCCGACGAATTGGACCCCGAAGCGCCAGGGATACTGGGCCATACCGCCGGCGAACGTGTCCAGGAGATGCCGGGGGTGTCGCCGAGCCAGGGTGGGCCACCCAACCATCACTTACCGCCGGTGTTTGAGGCCCGTAGATGCCGGCGGTAACGGGCCCTACCGCTGGCATTCTTCTTTGGACGCGCCGGCGGTAACCTGGGCTTGGCCATTTAAGACGACCAACCACCTACCACCACCCACACACACTCATATGTGATGGCAAATCAACCCAAGCACTAGTTAGCTCATTCCCCCACCCATTTTAGCCATTTCAACCAACAAAATATGATGTATTTGAGCAAATCATGCACTACATAGCCCCTCTAGCATGATTTGCATGATCTAGATCTAGATCTATCTCCTCCCACCACCTTTTCTACTAGATCTAGCTAGATCTCTCTATTTCTAGATCTCTAGATCTCTCGAGCATAAAGTCGACGTGTGGCATCTCTCCGGTGCTTTTGGACGTCGCGTCAACTAATAGGTATATAACTAATGAGTGGAATGTTCATGAGTTGGTGAAAAGTCGCGGTTATGTCACTAGTGATGGCAAAAGGCGGTTCCATATATGTAAATGCATTGTTTTGCATTTGTTGACGTGTGCAGGAACATTGAGTTGCCAATGTTTTGCCGGAATGTTGATTAACTTCCGTTCCGACGAATTTTTGTAACTCCAGCATGACAATATTTAGCAAAGGCCATGCCGAATTTTTTCGTGAAAACCGAGGCGGCGGTTGTAATCAATTATCTTGTCTTGTAGGCGATGATGGTCATCAAGATGAGGGAAAGCGTCGTGGATAGATACGTGGAACGCGCGATGGCCGACATGTATCAAAAAAAGCGAAAGGATATAATGTGTCCTTGTCGAAGATGCAAGCTAGGGTCGTTGTTCGACCCCTTTTCAGGCATAGTGAATGAGCACCTGCTCAGGTATAGTTTCATGGAGGGTATAGTTTCATGTGACGATAGAACATTCAACACGCTCGAGGGTATCCGTCCCTTCCCGCCGAAGCCGACTTGACTCAAAAACTTTTGTCCTTTGCAAATGTTAGTCATAAAATTACTTAAGTAATTTCCATGCTTTTTCTTTGCACTACTCTATGTTATATCTCTCTCTACTAATGTACTAACAACTTACATTTCTTTTTTCTGTGTTTGCATAGATGACGTACTATGTCGTCTACCACAGCAGGGTTCCTGGAGTCTACGAGGACTGGGAAGACTGTAGGAGGCAGGTCCACCGTTTCAGTGGCAACAGTTACAAGGGGTACACCACTTTGGAGGAGGCGGAAGCTCGATACGCCAACTTTCGAGCGGGACAGAGGAGGGAGATGTGGATGACCCCTTTCATCGTGATGACGCTTGCCGCCACCGCCTCTCTAGTTTACTATGTCATTGTTGTTTAGCTAGGTCGTCGACTGGACTTATATGTATTTGTGTAATATGTGCTACTTCGAGTCGTGATGTTTGAACCATATGATTAACTATCTACTATCTAAACTTGTGTTATTAATGCATGCATGTTATGAACATTTGGGACTTTCTATATAACTGTGTATTCTGTGCGTATCCTGGTGTATTCTATGTATTCCGCGTATATTCTGGTGTATACTGTATATTCTGTGTGTATTCTGGTGTATATTTCGAGTTTTATTTTTTAATCCCGTGATAAATACCACCGGCGCCCCTAAATTGTATCCCTGGCAAAAATGAAATTGCCAGCGCTGCAGCAGGTTACCCCCGGCGAATTGGTAAACCGCCGGTGGGAAGACAGTACCGCTGGCGATTTGGGAAAAACGCCGGGGATAACGGCAGTTACCACCGGCGATTTGGAAAACGCCGACGATAAGTGGTTACCACCGGCGAGGTGATCGCCGGCGAATGCGAAAACGCTGGCGGTAAGGCATTTCAGGTCGCCGGCGGTAAGGCATTTCCTAGTAGTGTTGGTGCTACTAAGAAAACACTAGGTATGGAAATTACAAGAGAGAAAATCTAGTGTGTTATTTCCTAGTCAGCAAAATTATATTAAGAAAGCCCTTCAATGTTTTAATATGCATGATGCAAAGTTTGTTAGTGCACCTATTGCTCCTCACTTCAAATTGTCAGCATTGTAATGTCCTAATACTGATGGAGATATTGAGTACATGTCACGAGTTCCATATTCTAGTGTTGTTGGTTCCTTGATGTATGTCATGGTTTGTTCTCGCCCTGATTTGTCACATGCTACGAGTTTGGTTAGTCGATACATGACTAATCCTGGTAAATAACATTGGAAAACTATTTAGTGGATTTTCAGGTACCTTCGTGGCATATCCAAAGCTTGGTTGAAGTTTGGCAAGACTGGTGAGGGACTCGCTGGCTATGTGGATTCAGATTTTACTGCCGACTTGGATAAGAGAATGTCCCTCACAAGTTATGTGTTCATTATTGGTAGATGTGTTGTGAGTTGGAAGGCAACATTACAATCTATTGTTGCCCAATCTACTACCGAAGCAAAATATATGGCTATTGCTGAAGCGTACAAAGAGTTTGTTTGGTTGAAAGGTTTGTATGCCGAGCTTTGTGGAGATGATTCTTGCATTAACTTGTTTTGTGATAGTCAAAGTGTCATATACCTTACTACAGATCAAATATTTCATGAGAGGACAAAGCACATTGATGTCTTGTTCGCGATATTATTTCTCAAGATAAACTAGAGGTATGCAAGATAAGTACTCATGATTATTCTGTTGATATGATGACAAAGCCAGTTTATGTTGCCAAGTTTGAGCTTTGCTCGAACTTGCTTGGTATAACTATTTATCCCAAGTAGTTGTTGGCACCAGCAATTGTTTTTTCTTTATTGTTCAGCAGATTGTTGAAGTTCATGCTAGAAGATGAAATTTTATCTCAAGGTGAAGTTTGTTATAATGTAGTCCAAATTCATATACTAAAAGGAAGCTAACTTCTGACGAGCGGAGTAAGATCCGTCGCCGGTAGTCTTTGGCCAAAGCGTAGCGGTACGGATTGATGCCACCTCCTATATATACCTCTTGTAAGCCGTCGGTTAGGGATTATCAGATTATAAAATAATCCACGGCGTTATATAGTAAAGTCTTGTTGGCTGACGCCCGTATTTTTTCCCTTTGTGTTAGAGGGATTTTTCAAATTAAAATCTTATATCTCTGCTGTGTCTTTTTTATCATTTTTCGTTATTTGCTTATCGCTTTTATAACATACTTTTTACTTTTTGCTCATTCCAAACTGATTTAGACTGGTCACCCGAAGATGCACCAGTTGGTCTTTCACGGTACGAGGCAAATACCATGGCTGGCATCCATTTCATCGACACCATATATTCATGTGCGAAGTATATACACCTGGAGACCATTTACAAGTGGTTGGACTGTTAAACATAGTTTGTAATAGGTTCAGTTTAGTTTGTCTATGACATACCGTATATGGAGTAGTACTCCAATACGGTATTGGTCTCCTGTACAATGTCTTGATCGGCTTCCATCCTATATAAACACGAAGCCAATAACCCCGGGGGTAAGTCGTTCAACCTAAAAACTACCTTCGCTAATATGGTATCAGAGCCGCTCTTCCTCGACATCGCTGCCTGATCACCGCCGCCGCCGCCCCAAACTAACAACCGGAGAAAATCGCCACCGCAGAGATCATCTGTTGCTGCGCCTACAACCCAAATCAAATCCCACAAAAACCACAGCCGCCATCGCTGCATACACTGCCGCTGCTGCCCTCAAAACCAAATACATCTACAACCAGCCACCATCGTACTCATCTGGCGCCGCCGCTGCTGCAAACCTAGTCGCCGTTCTTTACAGCAATCAGAAAAACTCAACAAACCCTAGATGGGTTCCTCGTCGCTCTCCTCCATGGCTGCTGCCCTTGGTGCGCCTCTAGCACAGCTACTCACCCGTGACAATGCTTTGATATGGAAGGCACTCGTCATCCCGACACTTCGAGGTGCTCGGGTCCTCAAACTCGTTGAAGGGGATGACAAGGCTCGTGCAGAAACTCTTGAAGTGGATACCGACATCGTCAAGAGCGAAGTTGACAATCCTGCATACGACACATGGATAGCTCGCGATCAACGGGTTCTACGCTATCTCCTGAGCTGTTTATCACCAGATATTCTCTCACATGTGCTTGGACTTGAGACCTCTACGGAGGTGTGGAAAACCATCACCTCCCTTACCACATCTCAGTCAAAGGCTAGGGCCCAACATATCCGCTCTGCCCCTCAATGAAACCAAGAAGGGAAATATGTCCGCTGAAAAATACTTTTCAAAGATGAAAGTTCTTGCATCGGAGCTTGCTGCTGTGGGCAAGCCGCTTGATGATGATGAGATGATCTGGTCCATCCTTTACGGACTCGGTGATGATTACAACAATTGAAGACATCAATTTGTGCAAATCGGTCGACCACCTTGATATATCTCTATAGCCAGCTTCAGTCCTTTGATCAGATGCACAAGCTGGGAGATGCAATGGCAGACGAGTTCGTTTCTTCTGCAAATCTAGTACGTTGTAGCACTGTGTTATCACCAGAATTTGACCGAGTCAGAGGTGGGCCGCGATCAAGATGGATTTGAAGATTGTATACGGAAGAAATACGTGGATCGGCCTTATATGCAAAGTTGGGCTAGTTTGCCCGTGTATCTGTAACATATTAGGATACGTGTCGGTTAGTTAGAGTTTTACCCGTGCACGGTTAGGTGCACGCCTAAATTAGAAAGTCCCCTGGACTATAAATATGTATCTAGGGTTTATGGAATAAACAACAACCAACGTTCAACCAACCAAATCAATCTCGGCGCATCGCCAACTCCTTCGTCTCGAGGGTTTCTACCGGTAAGCAACATGCTGCCTAGATCGCATCTTGCGATCTAGGCAGCACAAGCTCCACGTTGTTCATGCGTTGCTCGTACTAAAGCCTTGTTGATGGCGAGCAACGTAGTTATCATAGATGTGTTAGGGTTAGCATAGTTCTTCGCGTAACATGCTATCGTAGTGCAACCCTTGCATGTCTAGCCGCCCTTACACCTATCTTAGGTGTAGGGGCGGCACCCCGCTTGATCATTATTTAGTAGATCTGATCCGTTACGATTGCTCCTTGTTCTACAAGGATTAGTTTAATATCTGCAATAGTTAGGCCTTACAAAGGGGTGGAGGATCCAGCGGCACGTAGGGTGTCGTTCGCTAGCCCTAAACAGGATGTTCCGGGGATCAACCTCGTGTTGGTTTTTAGGCCTTGTTTAGGATCGGCTTACGATCACCGTGCGTGGCCGCGAGGCCCAACCGTGAGTAGGATGATCCGATTATGCGGTGAAAACCCTAAATCGTCGTAGATCTTATTAGCTTTATCTTGATCAAGCAGGACCACCATATATTCGTGCACCTCGTACGAATCATGGGTGGATCGGCTCCTTGAGCCGATTCACAGATAACTCCGAGAGCCGATCGAGGCTCGTATTTAATGTTTACGTGTATGCCATGCAGGAAACTAAGCGAGGCATCTCCATCACCTTCCTGACCAGGTATAGGTCAGGTGGCACGCCCTTGCATCAGCATCGGACGTGTGACCAGAAGGCTTTGCGGGCCGTCGCTCGGAGGGACCTCAGCCAGCCGCAGCTCTAGGTTGTTCCCGGCTCTACGGTGTTGCCCGTCGCTGCCCGCTGGTGGGTTTCGGACGTCAACACATTCTGGCACGCTCGGTGGGACCAGCTTCTACATCAACCACATCGCCATCTACATCTGAGATGGCGGACGACACGCCAGTCATGTACGAGGATCTGACCGACGAGCTCAAGAAGAAGTATGACGAGATCAAAGTCATCCTCGAAGCCGACCTCATCGGCTCTTTCCACAGAACCCGTTTACATGGCATCAGGTGGAAGGGGTTCTCACCTAATGGTGCACTAGATGGGATAGACCTCTCTGCCCCGTCGGAGGAACGCACCAGGTCCCTGCGGCAGGAGATCAACTACTTGGTGGCTCACTCGCTACACCGCCACTCTGAGAACCTGGTAAACACGTTGGAGCGTGTCGCTCTTCGCGTGATCCAGGAGATCATGAGGCACCAGTACTCGCCGTCAGGACCAGCTCTCGGGACACATCAAGGAGAGTTGCCACTCCAGTCCCGTCCACCGCTGCCATTTGCGTTGGCAGCACCAGAGGTGCCGGCTTCACCGGCATTCGTCGTCTACAAGATCGGTGGTGACCCTAGTGACTACCAGTTCTTGCCTGAGGCGCCTAAGGAGATCCCTCACGGGTACACGTGCACGTATGTGCCAGATTGTGGTAATTGGGCACTCACAAACCAGGCCACAACATCAGGGACTTCTGGGAAAGCAGGAGGGACGTCAGCGACAGAGCTTGAGAAGCAGACGTGGCTAACTAAGTACGCCACCCCGACGAACCTCTAGAGCTCAGCTCATGCAGTTGGCTCAGAGCTGGAAAAGCAAACATGGCTGGCTAAGTACGCCACCCCGGCGAATCTTCAGAGTTCAACTCCTGCAGCCAAAGACAATGGATCAGATCGATACCATACTGAGAGATCAGTTCGGCATGGTGCCGAAAAGGAGGGCAATCGGCTATTCCAAGCCGTACCCCGACGACTACGAGATGATCCCGCTACCACCCAAATATCGGCTCCCTGATTTCTCCAAATTCAGTGGATCAGATGGTTCCAGCTCCATCGAGCACGTAGGCCGATATGAGGCACAACTAGGACCGGCTTCAGTGTCGGATCAACTACGCGTGAGGCTCTTCTCACAGTCCCTCACGGGATCGGCTTTCGGGTGGTACACCTCGCTACCACCAGACTCCATCCGGACTTGGAAGCAGTTGGAAGAGCTGTTCCATATGCAGTACCATTCAGAGGCTTCCGAGTCCGGCATTGCCGATCTAGCACAACTACGTCAGAAGCGCGGAGAAACTGTGACAGAATACATCCAGCGCTTCAGGAATCTCAGGAACAGATGTTATTCGGTTCGTATAACTGAAAAGGAAGCAGTCGAGTTGGCAGTAGCAGGCCTCGCAACACCGCTCAAGGACATGGCCTCCCAAGCAGACTACCCCTCATTGGCGCACATGGTTCAGAAATTGTCGGCATATGAACAGCGCCACCCGGACCTGTACCAGGACAAATTCAAACGTGCAGTAGTCCTGGTCGATGCAGAGGAAGACGAAGTTTCTGCGGGAGATCAAGAGGTAGCAGTGGCTGAATGGACTCGGGGAGGAACCCCCGTGTCCTGCAAATGGGTAAAGCCACCAGGCCCGCCTAGGGGATTTGATTTTGACGTGACCAAGACTGAGCAAATCTTCGACCTCCTGCTCAAGGAGAAGCAGTTGACAATTCCCGAAGGTCTCAAATTCCCCACGGTGCAAGAGCTGAACGGAAAGCCATACTGCAAATGGCATAACTCGCTCTCCCATGCCACCAACGACTGCAGGGTGTGGCGTCAACACATCCAAGCGGCGATAGAAAAAGGGCGTCTGATTTTCAACCAGTACGCCATGAAGGTCGACACCCAGCCCTTTCCCGCCGTTAACATGGTAGAATACACTTACCCTGAAGGTTGCCAGCCAGGATCCTCGTTCAGCATCAACATGGTAGGACCTGGGCACCACTCTGGCAAAGATGTAGATGAGGGCAGCTGCTCTCGTAGCAAGGACACAGAGGAGGCCGCTCCACGCGATCGGCTCCATCATGATGGCAAGCGCTACGTCACAGAGGGAGAAGTGAAGAACATAAGATATCAGCGACCCCTCTCTGATCACCTCCTCAACAAGTATGTAAGTCAGTATGACCAACGCCGACGGTCCAGCTATGATGATGAAGGAGATCGTCTGGCTAGAGAAGCCAGAAGATATCGTCGGCATGATCGCGATGAGGAGGAGCACGAGCGCCGTGCCATAGAAAAATCAAGGGAGCAAGACGACAACGACAGGCACTGGGACTGCCCCTTCTTCAGACACTGCTGGGATTCAGGAATGAGCCGATTGCCCACAATCGGCAATTGCCCAGAATGCAACCAGAAGAAGAAGGAGGCAGCCAACGTGTCTGTGTTCAGGCGCTTAGGGCCTCTCCCGCCACAAAGCAAACGTGCTGAGTCCCCTCGGTGGGCAGATCTCGAGGATTCCGAAGACGAGGGACAAGTAGAGGAAGAAGACAGGTACCACCGTCCAAGGTGGTGCCCTGATGGACTCAGCCGTTCACAAAAGCGCAGGGTTCAGTGATTGCGCGGCCTGGAGGAAGCCGAAAGGTTATACTTGCATACGCTAAGGAAGGCACGACCTGATCTGGCTGCGAAAGTTCAGCGAACCCTGGACGAAGAGGGTCGTCCACGGAAAATGGAGTGGCGTCCCAAGCAAAGGAAAGCCGATGATGAAACATCGGCTGGCACAAACATGGTGTTCATCCTCCCTTCGGAGTTCAGTGCTCCGGGATTAGACGAGGCACCTGTGGCGCAACTTGACTGCGGCCCACGGCCGGTTATCTTTGAGAAGCCACGAGAGAGAAGCTACAGACATCTGAAGGCCCTGTACTTGCGAGGTTATATCGATGGGAGGCCTATAAATAAGATGCTGGTGGACACCGGAGCGGCAGTCAACATCATGCCATACTCTATGCTACGTCGGCTGGGACGCTCTAGCTCAGATCTAATCAAGACCAACGTAACATTGAGCGATTTCAACGGCCAAGCGTCTGACGCACAAGGTGTTCTGAACGTAGATCTGACCGTAGGAAGGAAAACTATCCCTACAATGTTCTTCATCGTCGATAGCACGAGCACTTATGCTGTTCTGCTAGGAAGAGATTGGATCCACGCCAACTGCTGCATTCCCTCCACGATGTACCAATGCATAATACAGTGGGATGGAGATGAGGTAGAAGTCGTCCAGGCCGATGACTCAGCCGAAATTTCAACGGCTGGCATGAACGCATGGGAAGCAGCAGGCCAAGAACCCCTCTCAGGTATCAATTTGGACGACTGCGAGCGCATCGACGTGACGAAGGGAAGGGTTAAGCTGGTTTTATCCACTGGCCTGACCATGTAGCTGAAGCGAAGCAATGAGCAAACGTGACGAGGCTGATCCTTGTGATCGGCCCCAAAAATCTATGAAGGGACATTACAGAACCTTCAGTCAGCGATTCAATCATTATGGAGGCCGATCCCAGTAATCGGCCAAAATTATCCTCACCACATGTTCTGCTTGTGTTCGTCCTTGATCCTATCAGGAGCCGACGTGCGAATTACAGAGCCGATATCTGCCATTCCCTGACAGATTCGGCTCGGGGGGGCACCTAAACACAATGAACATGGGAACAGGTGCAGGAGGACATGTGTGCAGTGAAATATTGGGGCCGATAGGAGAAAATTCGGCCAGTAAAAAAAAAAAATTTATACAGCCGATGCAAGGGCATCGACTTAGAACTAAACAAAGCCGATGCGCAGCCATCGACTCTAGTGCAATTATACGAGGTTTACCGGATCTCCACCAAATCCAGTTCAGCTGTGGGGCCCTTTGCTTCTGCGCGGGCGTAAAACAATGAGAACTCCTTCAGCTGCTTTGAGCCGATCCGGGTTCCTGAACCTTCTTGTCGAGGATTCTCAACCTTTGGTACTAGTTCAGCCGTGTTGACAGAAGGGGTATATCGCTTTCTAAGGAGGAAAGGTGATCGGCTTTGGTGCATCCTCTCTAACATTTTCGCCTCGAGTAAGGCTCGGGGGGCAGCAGGCCTGGTGGATGCTCTGTTTAAAAGCCGATTGGGGTACCATCGGCTAACCTTTCGTCGCAACCTTCTTCACAAAATGATGAGTGCTAAAAAGTCCATTAGGTTTGGTTGGAAGAATTCAAAGGCTTCCCTGAAGATTCTACATTATCAACCAGATTTCAAAATCATCAGTTGAAGAATGGAAGGGTAAATTTTAAAGGACCGATGCATTGCTATCGGCTCATTACGCATTGGCAAAGGGGACAAATCGGCAAGGTCAGTAGAAGAGGAAATCGGCTAAATTAAGCTTAGAGGAAATCGGCAAAATCAAATTGGGAAAAGTTCTTCATTGATAGGCGAGATTTCTTACATAAAGAGCTGATTGCTCTCAAAAGGAAGTACTAGGGGATACATTGCCCCATCTACTGCTACTGGTCCTATACTAGAGGTCCTATCTACGGGCCGTCGCTGCCCTCGTCGTCGCCGTCATCGCCGCTGTCGGCGCTGCTCCCGGCGGGCTCGTCGTCGCTCCAATGGCCGCCGACTGGGCCCTCATTGTCCTCGTCTTCTTCGTCAGCGTCGTCGTCGTCGCTGTCGAAGTCGCTGAGGTTGCCCGGCCAGGGGCAGAACCGCTTGGCCGGCGGCTCGTCGGAGGAGGTGTCGTCCTCTTCCTCCTCCTCTTCTTCCTCCTCCTCCTCCTCGGGGGAGGAGAAGTCACAGGAGAAGCGATCGTCGTCGCTCTCCTCCTCTGTTTCCCCGTCGGCGAGGAAGCAGAGGTCGCTCTCCCCGTCGGTCAGGGACTGGTCGTCCTCCGACCAGATGGAGAAGTCATGGCTGGACTCCTCCCCGGCCTCAATGGCGCGGCGGGTGTTGGCTGCGTGGACCTCCGCCGGGTTCGGCTCCGGCGTCGGCTCGCGAGAGGAAGAGGACTGGGTGGAAAGATCCGATGAGGAGGGCTTTTGGAGTGCTAATGCGAAGAAGATGCGGAAATAAACTGTGCGGAGCGGTTAAATAAAAGGGGATATAGTGGAAATTCAATGCCACAGCAGTTTCCGAGGAAGTGGTGCCTAAGAAAAAAAAACTGCCAGGTCACGCGGAGAAGTTGAGAAGGCAAGGCATCATGATGACGGATACTGCAACGGTTCTGCCACGACATGACCCAACGAAGGAAAAGCAGAGTGATTTTGGAATTACCAATTCCAAAACCAGAGGGGCATGTGTTATCACCAGAATTTGACCGAGTCAGAGGTGGGCCGCGATCAAGATGGATTTGAAGATTGTATACGGAAGAAATACGTGGATCGGCCTTATATGCAAAGTTGGGCTAGTTTGCCCGTGTATCTGTAACATATTAGGATACGTGTCGGTTAGTTAGAGTTTTACCCGTGCACGGTTAGGTGCACGCCTAAATTAGAAAGTCCCCTGGACTATAAATATGTATCTAGGGTTTATGGAATAAACAACAACCAACGTTCAACCAACCAAATCAATCTCGGCGCATCGCCAACTCCTTCGTCTCGAGGGTTTCTACCGGTAAGCAACATGCTGCCTAGATTGCATCTTGCGATCTAGGCAGCACAAGCTCCACGTTGTTCACGCGTTGCTCGTACTGAAGCCTTGTTGATGGCGAGCAACGTAGTTATCATAGATGTGTTAGGGTTAGCATAGTTCTTCGCGTAACATGCTATCGTAGTGCAACCCTTGCATGTCTAGCCGCCCTTACACCTATCTTAGGTGTAGGGGCGGCACCCCGCTTGATCATTATTTAGTAGATCTGATCCGTTACGATTGCTCCTTGTTCTACAAGGATTAGTTTAATATCTGCAATAGTTAGGCCTTACAAAGGGGTGGAGGATCCAGCGGCACGTAGGGTGTCGTTCGCTAGCCCTAAACAGGATGTTCCGGGGATCAACCTCGTGTTGGTTTTTAGGCCTTGTTTAGGATCGGCTTACGATCACCGTGCGTGGCCGCGAGGCCCAACCGTGAGTAGGATGATCCGATTATGCGGTGAAAACCCTAAATCGTCGTAGATCTTATTAGCTTTATCTTGATCAAGCAGGACCACCATATATTCGTGCACCTCGTACGAATCATGGGTGGATCGGCTCCTTGAGCCGATTCACAGGATAACCTGAGAGCCGATCGAGGCTCGTATTTAATGTTTACGTGTATGCCATGCAGGAAACTAAGCGAGGCATCTCCATCACCTTCCTGACCAGGTATAGGTCAGGTGGCACGCCCTTGCAATCAGCATCGGACGTGTGACCAGAAGGCTTTGCGGGCCGTCGCTCGGAGGGACCTCAGCCAGCCGCAGCTCTAGGTTGTTCCCGGCTCTACGGTGTTGCCCGTCGCTGCCCGCCGGTGGGTTTCGGACGTCAACACACTGACCGCCCGCCAGCATATGGTGCCCGCCAGGATGATCACCGTCGCGATGATTACCGCGACCATCGTGATGACCGCCGCCCTGATGACTATCGCAATCACCGTGATGACAGTCGCGATAGACGTGATGACCAGCGCCCTTGCTATGATGAAAGGCGTCCTTTCTATGATGACCGGCCCAAGATTCGAGATGATGGCCCAAGAGATGGGCCTCGTGATGATGGACGCCGCCGTGACAGAATCCCTACTCCGTTTGTTGATGTAGAGTGTCAGACATGAAAGAAGCATGGGCATCCTGCCAATGAGTGTTGGTGGAGGTTTCAGCGTGACAAGCGTAATGGTGGTGGTCGCCGAGATGATCAAGACAACAAGAGTGCAAATCTGGCATCCTACGGTGTGGACATGAACTGGTATTCTAACACTAGTGCTACAAATCATATTACAAGCGATCTGAGCAAACTGTCCACCCAAGAGAAATACACAGGGCATGATCATGTGCACATGGCCGATGGCAATGGTATGCAAATAATTCATATTGGTCATTCTATGTTGCGTACTTCCCATAGTTCTTTTCATCTTAAATATATTCTTCATGTCCCAAATGCATCTAAAAATCTTATGTATGTCCATAGATTCACACTTGGTAACCATGTATTCATTGAGTTTCATCCTTTTTTCTTTATGATTAAGGATCTAGCCATCGGGAGCACTCTATTTAAAGGTCCATGCCGTGATGGTCTATACCCACTAGTGCCATTGTCTATTGGGTCCTCCAAGCAAGCCTTCATTGCAATAAAGCCATCTTCATCTACATGGCATCACCGCCTAGGACATCCATCCTCTTTTGTGGTGCATCAAGTTCTTAGAAAGCATAGAATTTCCGTTTCTCCTGAAATAAACCCATACATTTGTGATTCTTTTCAACTAGCTAAGAGTTATCAATTACCATACCCTGTCTCGTTTCCACTATTCCATTGGAACAAGTGTTCTCTGATGTATGGGGTCCAACACTAGTATCTGTTGGAAAACATTCATATTATGTAAGCTTTATTGATGATTTTAGCAAATTCATTTGGATCTATTTGCTTAAAAATAAATCTGATGTCTAGCAAGTGTTTCTTAATTTCCAGCAGTTATTAGAGCGCAAGTTTGATAGGAAAATTGTTACTATGCAAACTTACTGGGGTGACGAGTATGAAAAGCTGCATGGTTTCTTTCAGAAAATTGGCATTACTCATCATGTTTCTTGTGCACATGCTCATCAATAGAACGGTCTGCTGAACACAAACACTGTTACATAGTTCAAGTTGGTCTTACCTTACTTGCCAATGCATCTATGCCTCTTACATTCTGGGATGAAGCTTTTCTTACATCAACCTTTCTTATCAATCTTCTTCCCAGCAAAGTGATAAATCATGACACCCCAGTTGAGCGCCTTCTCAAAACCACCCCTAACTGTGAATCTCTTAGATTTTTTGGCTGTGCTTGTTGGCCTAGTGTGCACCCCTATAACAAAACAAAACTTGCTTTTCGCTCTACTCGTTGTGTTTTCATTGGCTACAGCTCTCGCCACAAGGGAGTCAAGTGCCTTGATCCCTCCACTGGGCACGTTTATATTTCCTGTGATGTGGTGTTTGATGAGAATCGGTTTCCCTTTGCCTCACTCAACCCCAATGCTGGTGCTCGTCTCCATCAAGAAATTCTTCTTTTACCCACCGATTCACCCTTCATATCCACTCATGGGGAGACACACATTAATGACTATATGCCTTTGCCATTTGTCCCTGTTGTTACTACTGATGCTTCTATAGATGTTGCCCCTGCAGATGTGCTTGATGAACAGGAGTTTACAGAAAAAAAAATAGTGAAAACCATGAAGAATTGAGCTCAAATGATGATTCTGGTGTTACTGCACAAGATGAAGAAATTGGCGCCAGATCCCAGGAGGATTCTCCCGCCCAGTCCTTGGATCACGCATCGGCAGGCACATCAGGAGATCAGCCTCGGTGCGGGCGCTCGAGGTCTCTGTCGCCGCGCCGCACCATGCGGTCCTCCGCGCACCACGTCGCCCAGCCTGCGCGGTCCCCCTCTCCGGCGCGTGGTGGCCACACGCCCGCTGTTGGCATCCCGACAGCTTCTGCGCCTACCAACCCGGATGCGACAAATGGCAAATTTTCTGCTGCTCATGATGGCCTCAATGATTCCTCTGATTTTGTTGTTTCTGCCGGATCTTTTGTGGCCACACACTCTACGCCAAATCCTACTGCAACTAGTAATCCACCTCGACAACCACTTTGCGTCCTCGCACACGTCTTCAACAGGGCATCCGCCAGCCAAAGCAGTACACGAATGTCACTATCAGATACAGGATGTTTGCAGCTACGGGGGAACCACAGACACTTGGAGAGGCATTAAAAGATTCTCGATGGTGGGAGGCTATGTCTGAGGAATATAATGCACTCATGCATAGCAGAACTTGGAACTTAGTTCCCTCAAACCCAAGTAAGAATATTATTGATTGCAAATGGGTCTACCGTATCAAGAAACGTGCTGATGGTACAATTTATAGATACAAAGCTGGTCTTGTTGCTAAAGGTTTCAAATAACGTTATGGTATTGATTATGAGGATACCTTCAGCCCTTTTGTCAAGGCAGCTACTATTAGACTTGTTTTGGCAGTTGCAGTCTCTAGAGGCTAGAGTTTAAGGCGGCTAGATGTCAAGAACGCGTTTTTTACATGGTGTTCTGGAAGAGGAGGTATACATGAGACAGCCCCCGGGATTTGAGGATCCTAAAAATCCTCATCACATTTGCAAGCTTGAGAGAGCTCTCTGTGGACTGAAACAAGCTCCTCATGCATGGTACTCAAGGTTAAGTGCAAAATTACAGTCCCTTACTTTTTATCCTTCCAAAGCCGATACCTCACTTTTTGTATACAACAAGAGAGGCATTACTATCTATGTTCTTATATATGTTGATGATATTATAGTTACCAGCTCTTCTCAAGGAGCAATTGCTGCGCTTCTTCAAGATCTAAATAATAATTTTGCTCTGAAGGATTTGGGTGACTTACATTTCTTTTTGGGAATTGAAGTGAAAAAGATTAATGATGGAATCCTTACACATGAGAAATATGCTACTAAGCTTCTTGCAAAGGTCGGCATGACACAGTGTTCAACTTGTCCTACACCAATATCGTCTACCGAAAAGTTGTCTTTGATAGATGGTAATCCTCTTGAATCTAATGATGTTACTACATATAGAAGTATAGTTGGTGCTCTTTAGTATCTAACTTCGACCAGGTCCAATTTGTCCTATTCAGTCAATAAAGTTTGTCAGTATTTGCATGCTCCTAAAACAACACATTGGACAGATGTGAACGGAATTTTAAGATATATTCAAGGAACCTTGAAAGTAGGTCTCACATTTCAGAAGTCTGTTTCTAGTTTGCTCAGTGCTTTTTCAGATGCAGATTGGGCAGGTTGCCTTGATGATAGAAGGTCAACAGGTGGTTTTGATGTATTCTTTGGACCAAATTTGATCTCTTAGAGTGCTCGAAAACAAGCCACAGTTTTTAGATCAAGTACTGAAGCTGAGTACAGGGCATTAGCAACTGCTACAACTGAATTAATATGGGTTGAAGCTCTTCTTAGAGAACCTGGTGTAGCTCTCAGAGTTAGACTTTGCTTATGGCGTGACAATATAGGTGCCACTTTTCTGTCTGCTAATCATGTGTTTCACTAGTGGAAAACGGGTCTTTTGCACCAGTTGGTAAGTGCTATATGCACCGGATGCCCAACCGGTGCAAAGCATCCGGTGCAAAAAGCCCCACCCTTTTGCACCGGTTCAGTTGCGAACTGGTGCTAAAAGGGGCACCACGTGGCGAGGCGTCCGAGCGAGAGGACCTTTAGCCGCGGCATGAAAAACGTCCCAAAACGCTGCCACGGTAGAACCCCGCTACCGTAATTTTTTTTTCAAATTATTTTTCACTCCCTTTTTTTCTTTTTTTCAGAATTTCTAATATTTTAGTTATTTCACAAGTTTTGTCTCTAACTACCCTTATCTCTAGTCCAATTAATTACTCGTTCTTAAACTTCCCGCTCGGTCACCCATCCTCCCACTACTCTAGCACTATCACGCTTAAGTTTCAAGTTCCCTTTCATCCCGCATCCAAGTGCCTCGCGCGCATGTATGTGATAGTAGTATCATATCAATCCTATTAACATGTCGGTCGATGTCATATTTCTTTATTGTTCAAATTTCAAATAATTCTTTTAAAAAACAAAAGTAATGATATAATAATAATCTTGAATAAATAAATAAACATTAACTTTATAATTTGTATAATTTGTATTTTTAATTTTTTTTGCCAAACCTAAAACCTGAAAATTTGAAAATCTTATAATTTTCTAAAAGTAATAGTAATCTTTATGCATGATGCAATTATTAATATTAATTTAAAAAATAAAAAATATATAATCCTAAATTTCTAGCAAAAAACTAAAATCTTCCTGCTTTCATATTTTAATTTGGAATTTTGAGAATCTAAAAATTGGCTAACCAGGTAAACCCAGGTGAATTCAGATGTAACTTTTTCCCACAATGATTTTGATATATTATACATTTTTTTTCGACGTCGTATGCAAAAGTTAATGCGGTTTTACCATTTTTCAAACTTTTTATGCAAAAAAATATAATTTCAAATTTGTTAATATTTCCTAATTGTAGGTTGCGTAACATATAGGAATCTCAAAAGATTTTATTTTTTGAATTTTCTATCATTTTTTCTTCTATTTTACAGTGTTAAAAAAGGCGATCCACGGGGGGAGTGGGGGTGGAGGTGCATGGGGAGCAGAAAAACCTTTTGCACCGGTTCGTGCTAAAGGTCCCGCACGAACCAGTGCTAATGCCGCGGCTGGTCCCCTGGACGTCCAGACCGCACAAACCGGTGCTAATGACCCCTTTAGCACCGGTTCTTGCCAAATCCGATGCAAAAGCTCTTTGGAGCAAAAAACCAAAGCCCTTGTTTCTACTAGTGTTTCATGCTAGAACAAAGCACATAGAAATTGATTTTCATTTTGTGAGCGAGCATGTTGCTGGCAGACTGCTTGACATCAAGTTCATCTCTAGTAAAGATCAAGTTGTAGATGGGTTTACAAAGGCATTACCAGTGAAGGATCTTGATGAATTTAAACGTAATCTCAACCTTTCTCATGGTTGAGATTAAGGGAGGCTGTTAAACATAGTTTGTAATAGGTTCAGTTTAGTTTGTCTATGCCATACCGTATATGGAGTAGTACTCCAATATGGTATTGGTCTCCTGTATAATGTCTCGATGGGCTTTCATCTTATATAAACACGAAGCCGACGACCCCGGGGTAAGTCGTTCAACCTACAAACTACCTTCGCTAATATGGACATGTATCCCGTAGCGACATTGACTTTCTGAAGCAAGAGCATCCCGATTCTGCCCTTCTTTGTAGAATTCAAGTCTGTCTGTCCCCAAGGAGGTTTTGGTGGGTTGTGGCCACCCTACGCGTGTGTGGTTAGCATATGTGCCATGTTTAGGTTGAAGGTGTCTGATGTAACTTGTGTCTAACTTCTTTAGTCATAGTCTTGTTTTAGTCGTGGTTCTATCGACTTTTCTTGGCTTGTAAAAAACTTCTTGCATATCATTGAATCAAAATACAAAGTTTATGTTTCCATTTTCTCGAAAAAATATGACCACAGATGTTGTGCTGCGAAGTATCTCCACCTTAGGCTCGCCATTAATTTCCATATTGACTTAGACTAGTTAGCAAAAACACACCCAACTGGCTAGCTGGTCTTTCATGGTACGCAGAAGTATCATGACATCCATTTAAATAACACATTACCTCACCATACCTTAGAACTTGATCTCTACCAGCTGAAAACCAAAACAGTTTGTCCTTTAGCCATTCAGTCTGAACCCGAAGTTTTTAAAGATGTAAGTGGTTCTATCTACAGTTTTATGGGATACTAATCGTCATTATCTTTTTAACAAAATTTATCTCATCATCTTCAGAGTTTGAATGTGGAAGATCTTCCAATAGTAGTTTCAACTGTTTTGAGGAGCTCCAAACTGGGAAAATCCAGGGTGACCCAGTCGTGTTCACTTCAGTTGCTAGAGATTTTAGGGCTTGACACCGGAGGCTCCGACCCTTCTACTTCGTAGACTCTAGCCCACCTAGCTACCGACTATTCTTAGGCCGGAGACTTTGTTCCTTCTTAGGCTGTAGACTCAAGGGTAAATAACCAACAAAATGGCTAGTTTTTGGAGAGAACTATTTAAATCCTCTTCTGCTCCAAGTGTAGGTAGCTGTTTCGATTTCTCTCTCTACCATTGCTGATTTTGAGAAGCTTGCCCTATCTTCCTATTCTTTCTATGTGTCTTGAATACTTTTGAGGGAAAGGTGTAAGGATATCTAGATCTACATTTCGACCGATCAATATCCCCTCTTAGTGAGGGGAACATACTAGATCTGGTCTTGCATTTCTTTGAGGTTTTCCATAATTTGTTCTTACTCTCTTATTTTCTTAACAGATTTTGTAGTTTTTTTTCCTTTTTGTAAAATTTGAGAGGGGACTTAGGCTCAGTTCTTTTGGAGCTTCTAAGTGGCTTAGAGGTCAAAATAAGCTTACGCCCAAAAAATCTTCATTTTTCAGACATTTTTCTGGACAGCCGTTTCCACCGATTCTTTTTTGAGAAGGAACACTACTGTATTCCATTAAACATATAAACTGGCCAACTCGCCACCACAAAGTTCAGTTACAAAATGTGGAAGTTCCGCAATCCATACATTCTGGTTGCTATCCTCTAACATAGCACCTTGATTTGCTAGTACATGAGCTACGTTGTTACAAGTTCTTTTACATACTAATAATTTTACATCATCATAAGCCAAGCCTAGAAGGGATTTTATTTCTTTGAAAAGAGGTCCTAATTGTGATAGATCATAGTACTGAGTTGTGACTGCTTTGTTCAGCTCCGTTGCATCTATTTCTAATTGCACTTTGTTGCATCCCATCTGAGAAGTAATTTTTATTGCCTGCAGCATAGCAAAAGCTTCAGCATGTAGGGCTGATTGTATTCCTATACTGTGACCTTCCCCAGATGCTACTGGAAAGTCACATCTATTATCTATTATATACTAAAAGTAAAATACGAATGGTTAAAATAAAGACACCACGTTAATCCACATCATTTTAATTATTTTGATGGTTAGATCTAAAATTTGTGGTTAAGATTTAATATGAGTCTAATAGTTACGTAAATGTATAATCGTGTTTGACATGTTAGACTATGTACCAATCAGGGAAGGAAACTTCCGCATCATACACTACCAGATAAGATATTAGGTGAACTGACCGGTTCATTTTTTTTTTAAATCACACGTATATGTCTAGGACTCTAGCTTTCACAAATTAATGAAGAGCGTGTAATTTTAGTCCATGTTAGTTACATGTAAAATCTGTGTCTAATGCTAGATGTATACTAGAACCGATCGATCTAACATGTGCCGGGTTCCTATACGTATGTTAAGGGGTCCGCTAATATTGTGCAATATACTATAAATTGTATTCCTTTTCTACCGTGTTGTACAAGGAGACCTGCTTGTGGTATATTGTCAGATTTAAGAAGAAATCAAGAGCCACACGACGAGACATTCCTATTGAATTGATTTATGTAGATGGATTCTAGGTTGATTATAGCCATATAGGGATGTTAATACCAAAACGGACGTTGATGAAGAAAGAACTTGAAAGTTGGCATATGCTGATTACAACCGTACATGAAGCATTTCGAAGCGCGATGATGAAAAAACGTTGAAAGATGATTGATTTTAAAAAATACTATAAACTAGAAAATATGGTGGCAGCCTAACGGGAAAGTATACGAGCAGCTCCAAAATTAAGAGGATATGTACATGTATTACCTTATAAATTAAATATTGAACACAAAAATGAATATTTAAATATACAGAATAATTTCACAGATGGTGCCCTCCAGAATTTTCTTGAAACTAGGCAAGACTTGCCATTTTCATTAATTGAGAAGAAAAGGTGGCCGGTTCATTAATGAGAAACCGGCCAAAAACCGGTACAAACACCCTCGCCGATCATCGTGGATCACAAGACCCGCGTTGGTGACAAGCTCCGGAGAGGTGATGCACAAGACCCGCGCTGAAGAAGAAATTCACCTGACCGCTCCTTAAAGGTCATTGTATGCCGCTCAAATGAAGACGCTCGAAGAACATAACAGCTCCGACCTCACAACAAGGGAGAACCAACATGAAGAAACTCGGACACGCCGGAGCAGAGCCGCTTGCAGCGACCAAACCATCACTCTTCAACACCATCGTTGCCACACAGGCCGCCACACGAAACACTCGCATCGCCGGCCAACTTTGAACCGCGATGTTGTGCAAGTCCATCCTCGGGGAATCACAAAGAGAATCACGAACTCCAGAAACAACGCCCTCAGGAGGGGAATCGACGCGGAACGATGCTGTCGTCCGGCCCTGCAGCTCAGGGTCAAGGTCTTCACCTGGAGAGGTGACCCGAGGTTGAGGGAAACAGGGAGCTCCACGATGGCCCCCCAAGGAGGAAGGCGACGTCCGCGACCGACGTGTCATTACGCTTTCGCCCGGAAATGCCCAGACTCCTCAACCCCATGCAGTGGAACCGAGGCCGGGAAGACCCGCATCGCCGCCGACCTGCAACCCCACTGGTCCAAACACCGCCAACGCGAAGGCGGCACCACCAACGCGTAGGAGCCACCATCGTCACCACCAGCAGAAGCCGGCGGGCCATACCAAGGCACCGACCAGATCCGGTGCCCCAAGCCGTGGTAGAGCAACGCCGGTCATCCTCCATCCCGAGGCAGAGAAGCAGGAGGGGGGCTGCCACCCCACTCCGACGCGCCAAGAAGAAGTTTGTGGCACAGCCGCGCCGGGCGGGCGCCGGAGACGACCACCAGGAGGGCGCTGCAGAGGCCGAGGACGTCGGAGAACACCGGGACACGCTGGCCGCGGAGCTTGGGGCCGAGCCTCCCCCACCAAGATCTCGCGCCGCCAAGGGCGCTGCGTGTGTGAGACGAAGGACCCACTACCGCCGTCCACTGCGAGGGCTTCTCCTGGCGATTTCCTCCAGCGGCAACGGCGCGGCGGGCGGCGGTAGAGGGAGGGTGGCGACGCGGTGGGCTAGGGTTCCCCTGAGCCGCCATTGTGAGGCGACGCGAGGGACGAGAAGAGATATGTAGCCTTCATTGGTCGAGTACAATGGTCGCCACCGGGCAGCTGAGAGATCGACAAGAAAATTCACCATGCATTTGCCTTACAACTTGACATTCAAGTCTCAGCTCTCGGAAAAAAAATACCATCTAATGTGGTTTAAACCACTATCAAAATACAATAGAATAATAACACACTGGATGATTGTATGAATGAATTTTTACAGTAATCAAAAGAAGATGCAATGTCTATTTCCTTATGTTTGCACTAAGTATTTGTATTTAAACTAATTAAAAAAATTATAATACCACAACTCACACTAAAGTAAATTCCCTCTTTATTTTCTAGATATGGATGGAAACTCAAGGCTGGGATTCAACCCTCATACCATCATTTGCCAATGATTAGGGGAAACCTAATTATTATCTGGAGCAAACCGTTATCTGGAGGCAGAAGAAGGATGCATGTTTGATCAACCTTTTCATTTTTGTATTCGCTAACTGTACACATGAGTTGTACAAGAATTTAAGTAAGCACGCATTTTAAAGATAATAATTCACTAACAAATTAAAGATAATAAAATATATTTAGCGCACAAGCTATAGTATATTTAGCTTTACATTAACTATAGCAATAAAACTGTAGGGATTCGTTGCATAGAAAACAAAAAATTTCCTACCGCGAGAACGCAATCCAAGCCAAGATGCAATCTAGAAGACGGTAGCAACGAGGAGATGATCGAGACTCACCCTTGAAGATTTCCAAAGCCTACAAGATGAGGCTCTTGTTGCTGCGGTAGACGTTCACTTGCCGCTTGCAAAAGCGCGTAGAAGATCTTGATCACGGTGCCACGATCAGGCAGCACCTCCGTACTCGGTCACACGTTCGGTGTTGATGAAGTCGACGTCCACCTCCCCGTTCCAGCGGGCAGCGGAAGTAGTAGCTCCTCTTGAATCCGACAGCACGACGGCGTGGTGGCGGTGGTGGTGGAGAAACCCAGCGGAGCTTCGCTAAGCGTGCGGGAGTGTTGGAGGAGAGAGGGGGCGGCTAGGGTTTGGGAGGGGGTGGCCGGCCACTAAGGGGGTGCGGCCAGGCTGTGGTCTTAGGGTGGCCGGGCCCCTCCCCTTGGCCCCTCATTATATAGGTGGAACCCCAAAGTGTTGGACTACAAGTCTTCGAATAAGACCCGAACCCAAAACCTTCCATGTAGTAGGGAAACCTACCCAAGGTGGGAATCCCACTTGGGGTGGGATTCCTCCCTTCCATGTGGGGGGTGGCCGGCCCCCTTGGTGGAGTCCAAGGTGGACTCCCCCCCTCTAGGGTTGGCCGGCCATGGGAGGTGGAGTCCCTCCGGGACTCCTCCTTCCTTAGTGATTCCTTCCGGACTTTTCTAGAACCTTCTAGAACTTTCCATAAAATCTTCCGGATCATTTTAAATCTTATAAAATGACTTCCTATATATGAATCTTATTCTCCGGACCATTCCGGAACTCCTCGTGATGTCCGGGATCTCATCCGGGACTTCGAACAAAACTTCGAACTCCATTCCATATTCAAGTTCTACCATTTCAACATCAAACCTTAAGTGTGTCACCCTACGGTTCGCGAACTATGCGGATATGGTTGAGTACTCTCTCCGACCAATAACCAATAGCGGGATCTGGAGATCCATAATGGCTCCCACATATTCAACGATGACTTCAGTGATCGAATGAACCATCGCCCGCACCCGCGCCGCCCGAGGCGCCCCGGGCGCCCCCGGCGCCCGCGCCGCCCGAGGCGCCATCGCCCGCGGCGTCCCCTTCGGCCGCCTCTTCGTCGTCTGCCTCGTCGCCCGCCTCGCCACCTGTCGCTGCGGCTCCCGAGCCCATGCTCACCCGCGCCCGCGCAGCGTGCAGCGGCCGTCTACACGCTACCCCGCCGACCAGTACGTCTGCGCGGCGTCTCCATCTACCGCGTACGCCTTCGGGCGGCGGCAGCTGCATCTTGCCGCACGACGGCGACGCCCTTTCACCAGCCGACCCGACCCAGCGCCCGGTCCGACCGGCCCCACGGCCGGCCAACCCGGCCTGCCGCCCGGTCGACCGCCCCCGGCCGGCCGGCCCAGCCTGCCGCCCGGTTCTACGCCGGCCTGCCGCCCGGCCAGACCGCCCCCCCGGCCGGTCGACCCGGCCTGCCGCCCGGTCCGACCGGCTCCGCGACCGGCCCGGCGACCGCTCCTTCGCCGGTGCCCACCTCGGCTCGCGCTGCCTTGCGCGACCCGCATTGGCGCGCCGCCATGCAGGAGGAGTACGACGCGCTGCAGCGCAATAGGACCTGGGAGCTCGTTCCCCGGCCCCCTCGCGCCAACGTCATCACCGGCAAATGGGTCTTCAAGCACAAGCTCGGCTCCGACGGTACTCTCGAGCGCTACAAGGCGCGCTGGGTCGTGCGCGGTTTTCGGCAGCGCGCTGGCGTCGACTTCACGGATACGTTTGCCCCGGTTGTCAAACCGGGCACGATCCGCACAGTGCTGCACCTCGCCGCGTCTCGTGCGTGGCCGGTGCATCAGATGGACGTCTCCAACGCCTTCCTTCATGGCCATCTGTAGGAACAGGTGTACTGTCAGCAGCCCATCGGCTTCGTCGACACCAAGCGCCCCGATGACGTGTGCTTGCTCTCTCGGTCCCTGTATGGACTGAAGCAGGCGCCCCGCGCCGGGTACCAGCGCATCGCCGGCTTCCTGCATCAGCTTGGCTTCCGCTCCACGCGCTCCGATGCGTCGCTGTACGTCTACCGGACCGGCAATGACATGGCATACCTGCTGATGTACGTCGACGACATCATCCTGACGGCCTCCACCGCTGGTCTTCTTCGACAGCTCACCGACCGTCTTCGTGCTGAGTTCACGTTGAAGGATCTTGGCCCGCTCCACTACTTCCTCGGCATCGAGGTTGTCCGGCGTGCGGACGGGTTCTTCCTCCATCAGCGGAAGTATGCCCACGAGCTTCTCGAGCGTGCAGGGATGCTTAACTGCAACCCTGCGCCTACTCCTGTCGACACGAAGGCCAAGCTCTCCGCCAGTGATGGGTCGCTGGCGTCCGACGCGCCGTTCTACCGCTCCATCATCGGTGCTCTTCAGTACTTGACGCTGACGCGACCGGAGCTCCAGTACGCCGTGCAGAAGGTGTGCTTACACATGCATGCTCCTCGGGATGCTCATTGGGCCGCGGTGAAGCGGATTCTCCGCTACGTATGTGGTACCATGGGCTACGGCTTGTCGTTGCATGCTTCGCCCTCGACGTCGACTGACCTTGTCGCCTACTCGGACGCGGACTGGGCGGGTTTCCCGGATACGCGCCGCTCCACCAGCGGATACTGCGTCTACCTCGGCTCGTCGCTCGTCTCTTGGTCCTCCAAGAGGCAGCCCACCGTGTCTCGCTCCAGTGCTGAGGCCGAGTACCGCGCCGTGGCTAACGCTGTGGCTGAGTGCACATGGCTTCGTCAGCTTCTGTCCGAGCTCTCTTGTCCTGTTGACAAGGCTACGGTGGTCTTCTGCGACAACGTGTCGGCTGTCTACCTCTCCGCCAACCCCGTTCATCATCGGCGCACCAAGCACATCGAGTTGGACATCCACTTTGTTCGTGAGCAAGTTGCCCTCGGTCGTGTTCGAGTTCTTCACGTACCGACGTCACAGCAGTTTGCCGATATCATGACGAAGAGATTGCCATCCACGACTTTTCCTGAGTTTCGCTTCAGTCTATGTGTCGGTGCCGACCCTTCGACTGCGGGGGGTGTTGAGTAACATATTGTATAGGTATAGGTCCCCGTGTTTTCTCAGGGTTGTACCTGTAATTGTACATGTGTCCGCCTATATATACATGAGCAGCCACCCTATTGGTGTTAACCTTTCTACAAAAAGTAATATAGTAGTAGACAGGGACAATAACATGGATGGTGTGTCCTCAAGCCATGTTGGAGTACTTGTGTTGTATAAGTACAGAATGTACCGTCTCTAACAGAAGATTTGGAGTGACTCAGCAACACCCGCTTCATCCTCTGGCAATGAATCAGCAACACTGATTTCGATTTGTTGCTCCAATTGGATAATACAAAAATAATATAGTACTAGAAAACGTTTCATACATAGAACACTAAACATTATCTCGACATATTTAGTAGCTACCATAAAATATATACCACTGCAAAAAGTGGATGATTAACTCACCACTTGTCACAAAACGTTAGCAACTAACTACTCAGGACGTCAAGAACAAACCAAGCAATTTAACAAGAATCGGCCTTGGTACTTTAGTCTAGTTATATTAAAAATTAGTAACGGAATTCAGACCAGGCAACCGTGACATGCATCTTACAGGCGCCAACATGAAACACACCCCAACTTCTACCATATATCTTCGGTGTAAAAACTATGTCATCTCTCATAGCATCATGTCCATCCTCAGCACACTTTGCCACGACAGACACCTTGAGATGATCTTTTTGATCTTGTCTACTGTATCCGACGGAGACAACACGGCGTGAAAGGTTGATTGTGCCATCGTCGGCGAGGGGCAGTTTACCATCTCCGAAAGCGAGCAACAAAATTTCCGCATCATGTATGCTAGCGGTACTAGCGGTGAATACGCCTTGAAGTCCACCTGGTGGCAACACCGATCCACCAGCGATTCGCACACGGATTGTTGCCTCCACAGCACTCTCAATGTGGTGGAATCCTAACTCGAGTGTGCTGCGCTTGGTAGTGTAGTCCCCACGAAAAGAACAATACTCACTTAACGTCAAGACAAGAGAACTTAAGTCCCTGTCTTGAGATTCAGTTTCACCCTTTACTTTGAGCACGATCTCGATGTTCCCGGGGTCTTGGCAGGTCAGAATTGCACGCGTAGGACCTGTGAGTAAGAGAGATGGATTCTGCACGAGTAAACAATTAATCAAGTTAACACTGGTGTTTAATCAGAAGAGGAGGGCCGGGGGTGGTGGATCATGAGTGAGCAAATGGACAAATTACCTCCTCTGTTATAGTCTGACAGTCACCTCTAGCACGGGCGTAGATAATCAGAGGCGGATCCAGGGGGGGCGAGCGGTGGCCAGGCCCCCCCTATGCTTCGGCCTCCCCCAACGTAATGTAGCAGGGGCCACTAGGCATATACTTTCATTAGTCTTAGTACTCCAGCCATTAGCCCAAGGCATAATCCTAATTTCTTAATCCAGCCCAGCCCAAAGCAATTAGTCAATGGCCAAAGGCCATAATGCCAGGGAGCTCCTCGACACCGACCTGGTCGGCGCTGGGAGGATGCCGCACACCCTCGCGCTCCCGGGTAGCTAGCTGGGCCACGGCCCAACATCAGGTAATTCGTTTTTTCTTTTTCGTTTCTTTTTGTTTTCTGTTGTTTGTTTTCTTTTTTAAAAGAATTTTTTTAAATCTGAACATTTGTCAAAATTAAAAAATTAAAAATAAATATAAATATAACTTTCTAAAAATCTGAACATTTTTCAGATTTGAACATTTATAAATTTGAACAAAAATGTAGTTTACTCTATGAACAATTTCCGAATTTGAACAAAATTTATATTTGAAAATTTTTCGAATCTGAACGATTTTCATATTAGAACAATTTTCGAATTTGAACAAATTTCAAATTTGAACGGTTTTCGAATTTGAACGGTTTTCGAATTTGAACGATTTTCGGATTTGAACGGTTTTCAATTTTGAACATTTTTGAATTTAAACAATTTTCAATTTGAATAATTTTTAAAAATTGAAATTTTCGAATCTGAAAAATATAAACAAAACCGAAAATAGAAAAAAGAAAAAGAAAACAGAAAAAGAAACCAAAAAAGAAAAAAGAAAAAGGAAAAACGAACTGCTACAAGCTAAATAGACACTAATGGGCCTGGCCCATACCCGACCAGGGGGTGTGCGGTGGCCGGTAGCCACCGACCTGGTCGGTGTATAGGTTTTCCCATAATGCCACGCACGTATTAGCCTACGGCCTAGGCAAACCTAATCGCTTGATGCACGTACGTGATTCCTGGTCAATTTGGTTTCCCAGCAGTCCAGCACTACACGATCTCATCTACTGGATTTATTCTCCTCATCATCCATTGCATAGCCGGTTGAGCATCGCCTCCGCAGAGGGTTCGATCGATCTCTCTCAATCGTCGATTCCCCTCATCCCGCGCGGCCGCGGGCCACGGCGCCACACCCTAATTCCTATCCAGATCATACCAAGGTATTGACGCATTGCTGTTTACTAAATCACCTTCTAGTTTGATTATT
The DNA here is from genome assembly GCF_019359855.2 of Lolium perenne. Classification (NCBI taxonomy): domain Eukaryota; kingdom Viridiplantae; phylum Streptophyta; class Magnoliopsida; order Poales; family Poaceae; genus Lolium; species Lolium perenne. Next base: position 26,662,850 of record NC_067246.2, on the reverse strand, counting down.
TTAAATCCAATAATTGCTATGTGCTAGTCTGATTTGTCAGTTTAGTACCCATATAATATTGATGAACCAAAACACCGTCGCCGGTTCCAGTTTAGCTGGTTCAAGCAATTTCTTTGGCTAGAGTATTCATCTTCTTCAAATCATAATGCTTGTCTTGTTTCCTCTTTTCAAAAAAACTAGTTGGAAAGAGTGGATCAGATACTTTCACTGTTGTGGGCTTCGATAGGTGAAAGAAGGTAATATTGGAAAAGACTGTGCTTTATTAACTCATATGGGTAGAGATGCTAGTTCAGACCGTAACTACTCAACTCGGTGTTTTGAGAATTTTAAAGATCGACGTTGATGAGGTTATTGACTTGTTTGCTAGGCCCAGTCGTAGATCTACATTCCAGCTAGTAGAAATATAGTTTTATTATTCAGTATATTGTTACATTTTGATATCCATAATATATACTTATAAGACTTGCTATTTTTGAAGTTATATCATTTTTATGATCAATGTCTTTGTCGCCCCGCCCGCCCCCCCCTATGCTCAAATCCTGGATCCGCCCCTGTAGATAATAACACGCTTACGGTTGTCCAAGACATCGCGCGCGGTAACCATGCCATAGACATGGATGGGCCACCGTAGACCTCCTCTTATTGAAGCAATTTTTACAGAAACAATCTGCAGGTTGCCTCTGGGGAAACTGAAGCTGGAAAGATGGTCGGTGAAACACATGGGAGGGACAGATGCTGTATATATAGATAACATACATAGGTAAGGTGCATCTAGCTCATCCACTGGAACGGGGCAAAAGTTAGTAATATGTGGTTAGGAGCACGAGAGGGTATATACTTACTGATGTCGTCGGTTCGCCAGATCCTTGCAGCGAAATAGTCGCAAGGATTCCACTACGTATGTTGGGCCTTCTCTTTGTTAGTGTACCAGTACTCCTCTGCCAATTTCTTCCGATCCTCCTGTTCCTGCAGGTCCGCCATGATAGACATGAATCGACCGTCGATCAATCTCGTGTCGACGTATTAGAAATTGGTGTGTATATAGAAGGCCTGACTTCAGATCAAGCTTACGTACCGAATAATCAGGTTGGACTCAGATTCCGGGTAGGATTCCTAATCAGGTTAGACTCAGATTCCGGGTAGGATTCCTAATCAGGTTAGACTCAGATTCTGAATAATATAATCAGGTTGGACTCAGATTATAATCAGGTTGGACTCAGATTCCGGTTTAGCTGCTCTACGTGGAGACCAAGCCATGATAGCTTTACGCCAACATCTTTGCTAAGTACGCGCGTATTCCGCTACCCTACGCATGTTTGCTAAACACATACGAACGATGGCGATCGACATGAGCACCATCCCGCTACCCTACGACGTCGTGTTCGACATCCTATCCCGTCTGCCGCTGAAGCCCGTCTGCCGGTTCCGATGCACGTCCAAGGGGTGGCGCGGCCTCATGTCCAGCCCCGTCTTCGCCGCCGCGCACAGGTCCCGGCACGGCCCGCTCCTCGTCGACACCGGATCCTTCCAAGAGGAAGAGCCAGATGGCGGCCGCGACATGCGTCTCTTGGACATCAAGGGCAACATCGTGAGGGTGATCAGGGGTGCCGGCGGCTACGGCATGACGTGCAACACGAGCCTCGACGACCTCGTCTGCGTCAACGGCGCCTCCTGCGGCGGCGTCAATGTCGTGGATCCGGCCACCGGGAAGGTGCTCCTGTCCTGCCCGCAAGTGGAAATCATAGAGCATCACTCCTTCCCCTATGCTTATCAACGCTTCTACTTCACCTTCGGCTTCGGCCGTGCCATCCCTTCCTCCGAGTACAAACTCGTCCGCTTCGTCGCCGACCAGGGCCGGAGTTGCGAGATCTTCACGTTGGGAGACGGCAGGTGCTGGAGGCAAACGCAGCCGTCGCCGGTCAAGATATGCCATGAGCGAGGCTCCCCCATCGTCATCGACGGTGTCATGTACGTCTTTCAGGACCAGAGACTTTATAACGACGACACTTTGCTCTGCTTTGACCTCGAGAGCGAGCAATGGAAGGCCGATGTGATCCAAGGACCACTCAAATTCGTTCATGGTGAGAACACGGGAACAATAGGGATCCGCCTAACAGAGCTCAATGGCGCCTTGTGTATCGTACAATCGGTGTTCAACCGTCTCCTGGATCCATTCACCAACATATGGATCCTCGATAATAAAGATAAGAGAAGCTGGAGCAAAGCTTACACGATTACAATGGCGCCATCTGCATGCCGATATATGCCGCTGTGGGTGATGAGTGATGGTGGAAAGCTGCTCTTGCACTGCTCTTTTGATAAAGGATGTGATAAGAATAGAAATCATAAAGGATGGTCCTTGGTGCTTCAGATCTACGATCCTCTCACCGAAACATGCACAGACATCCTGGGGACGCCAGACGACCTTGCCGGCAGAATTGGCCTATGTAGCTTTGGCTTCGACCATTCAGCGTGCCAAAAGCTTGTAAATTAGCTTGGTTTTTAGAAACTCGCAAGATAATTTGATGGAACTAGAAATCATATATTTTCTGGACCAAGGCATTCTTATTTTTAGTTTAATTTAGCCCATGCAATGACCAGTTTACTAGTTGCGAGTGTACACTTTTTTGTCATATGAGTTCAACTAGGTAGATTAAGAGATAATATATGCATTTCCATCCCATGTTGATAGTCATGAATGAACCGAGCAAACGTATTTGGAACGCCGGACTCTTAATTGCAGGCCAATGCTTTTTAAACGGCTGAGAACAACAGAAAACTGCCAATAAATTATTTCCAGCGCTTGCACACATGTGCAATGGTTGATGCGATCGTTTTATCTTACTCCTGCCACGTAGTTAATCTAGATATAATAATAAAATATGATGTACAATAAGTAATTTTTTAGTCTTATCCTTAGTAACGAGACATCCTAAATATGTGGTAAGAGAGATTGTCCTAAGAGATGATCTCTTAGCTAAGAGAAGCCAAAATTTTATTGGTTCAGAGGAGCGGAAGAAGAGGCAGGAGCAGCCGAGCTTATTGGCACACCAAGTTTCGGCTTGGATGCGGTCGACGAATCAGAATCTTTGTCGGCATCGGGTCGTTTCCTTTTCCCCAGCATGAAATGATTTGTATCGGATGTTCTATTAACCAGTGGGGTTTCTACAGCTCTTTGAAATTGATGCTTTCCTTGTATGCAGATGGAGAACTGATTAGTCTGTTACTAAATTGTTTTCCATTCAAAGCTTTCATACAGGTTTTATCTACACTCCAGCAAACACGCATAATTTACCCTACTGATAATGCCATGCATACAACAAACTCCTGCCGGCCCATCTCTGTTTTGGCCATAATAACACTAAAAACAAATGCCATGGTTAATTTACTGTCAGCTTTCTCCTAGATAAACTCCTAAACAATATAACTATTGTTGATGATTAATAAAATACGCAGCAAAATCATGTTGCTTCCCTCAAAGAAAAATAGTAGACAGAGCAAGCCAGATAGTACATCATACAGGTTTTATCTACACTCCAGCAAACACGCATAATTTACCCTACTGATAATGCCATGCATACAACAAACTCCTGCCGGTCCATCTCTGTTTTGGCCATAATAACACTAAAAACAAATGCCATGGTTAATTTACTGTCAGCTTTCTCCTAGATAAACTCTTAAACAATATAACTATTGTTGATGATTAATAAAATACGCAGCAAAATCATGTTGCTTCCCTCAAAGAAAAATAGTAGACAGAGCAAGCCAGATAGTACCATGTCGTCGTCATTGTCCCTAGATGCACGCCGCCGTGTATCTCTGTTAGTTCGTTTAGGGTGCGTTTGGTAGACTGGATGGACTTTTTTTTGCATGGGTGGAGAAACAAAATGGCCTGTTTGGTTGCATGAAAGGCCTCCGCGTTGTGGCCCAAACGGTTCTCAAAGCATCCTCATGACAGGCTGGAGAAACGTTCGAATAGGCAGTTTCAAGCGAGTCTGTCCCGTTGTCGTGACTTTTTGGCTCGATGGATGCAACGGCTGCACGTGTTTTTGCTTAGGCTAACTCTCTTTACACTACTCCACGCGCCCTCTCTTCAAATCAATACAAACATACTCCGAATCAAAATAAGTTGTACACGAAAAAGATGTGTGTCGATGACATGAATCAATTTCCACTATCGGTTTCGAGTTTCGTCAGTCGTAAATCGTCAATTTCGTGTATGAATTTTTAAGCGAATTTTGCCAAATTCATCGCACACGCACAACCGTTTGAAATTTTCTTTGAGGAGTAGGTTTACCTCACCATTCCGCATGACTTTCATGTTGACAGGTTTTTGTTTCGGTGTACATACGCGGATAAATAAATGACTCGCTAGTATACTGTAATGTGTATGTATGTGTGAGTATAGTTTGGAGCACTCTTGCTCAACTTCTTGCTTGCCATCTTCATGGATGGCGACGTGGTGATGACATGTGAGAAGTGAGAAGTGATAATCCATGGTGGTGGCGGCATGGTGATGTTCGTCTTCGTGGTCGGTGACGTGGTGATACTTGTGACCGGTGTGATCGATGGTGTCATGGTTGTATTCAGCTTCATCGCAGCGACATGGTCATGCTTGTGACGAGCATGAACGGCAGTATCATGGTGGTGTTTGTCTTCGTGGTCGGCGACGTGGTGATGCTTATGACCGGTGTGACCGGCGGTATCATCATGGTCTTCGTCTTCGTGGTCGACGATATGGTGATGCTTGTGACGGGTGTGAATATCAGTGTCATGGTGGTGTTCCTTCGTCTTCGTGGTTGGCGACGTGGTGGTGCTTGTGACCGGCGCCGTCATGGTGGTCTTCGTCTTCGTGGTCGGCGACGTGGTGATGCTTTTGACCGGCGTGACCGGCGGTGCCATCGCCGACGTGCAGAAGTTTGTAAACAGTGGTGCCACGGTGGTCTTGTGATAGTTGAGGTAAGATCACCATGTTGCCATGTAGGTGAGGCTAGGAAAAGCATGCGACCAACCAAACAAAATGACACTTGGGTACTGTTAGAAGTATATATTTGTCTATTGTAGTTTCCCCATATGTTAGGGGGCTTTCTGCATATGTGCACCTGTACATGTACTATATATTGTGGCCTTTGGCCCCTTGGTAATACAACAAGCATATTGCCCTAACATGGTATCAGAGCCAAAGTTGATCCTCTAAATTTTCCCTGCCGACGCGGCCGACGTTGCTTGTTCTGTCGCCCGTCCGTCCCGATCTGCTGTTTCCTCCGCTCGATCTCGAGACCTGCTGCTTCGATTCCGTCCCCGGCGCCCGATTTCTGCGCCGCCTCTGCTTGCCCGACGCCCTCTAATCCGCCAGGGGCCTCGATCTCCGTCTCCCCGACGCCTTTGATCTGCAGGCGCCCGTCTGCTTCGATCTCCAGGCGCCGGCCCGCTCTGCTTCGATCCGCCCGTGTGAGAACTGCCCGCGTGAGGCCCGCCCGCGTACGGCCGCTCGCTCCCCGCTCAGCCCGACGCCTGCTCTCCCGCGTCGATCCCGCTGCTGCTCTCCCGCGTCGATCCGCACCTGCTGCTCCACCGCGCCGCCCCACCTGCTGCTCCACCGCGCCGTCTGCTGCTCATCCCAACTGCTCATCCCAGCGCCGCCCCACCTCCTGCTCCACCGTGCCGCCCCACCTGCTGCTCCCGCGCCGTCCGCTGCTCTTTCCTCTGATTCCCGATTCGATCCGGTTTCTCTCTCCTGCCTGCTGAAAAAAAAGCAAAAAAAAAACTATGTCTTCCTCGGGCTATGTTGCGATCCCTCGCTGCCCGGTGATCTTTGATGGCGTGAATTACCCTGATTTCGCAGCCTTCATGCGCGTCTTGTGGCTCGTGGCTTTCAGCAGGAGCACGGCCGTGACTATGATGAGACTTTTGCCCCTGTGGCTCATATGACTACTGTGCGTACCCTTCTTGCTGTTGCTTCTGTTCGCCGCTGGTCTGTCTCCCAGCTTAATGTTCAGAATGCTTTTCTTAATGGCGAGTTGAGTGAGGAGGTTTACATGCAGCCTCCTCCTGGGTATTCTGTTCCCGATGGGATGGTTTGTCGTCTTCGACGTTCTCTCTATGGTCTCAAATAGGCCCCTCGTGCCTGGTTTGAGCGCTTCGCCTCTGTGGTGACTGCTGCTGGTTTCTCTCCTAGTCTTCATGATCCCGCACTTTTCATTCACACTTCTCCTCGTGGACGTACTCTTCTTCTTCTCTATGTTGATGATATGATCATTACTGGTGATGATCCTGAGTATATTGCCTTCGTCAAGGCTCGTCTTCGTGATCAGTTTCTTATGACTGATCTTGGTCCTCTTCGCTATTTTCTTGGCATTGAGATTTCCTCCACTTCTGATGGCTTTTCTATCTCTCAGGAGAAGTACATTCAGGATCTTCTTGCTCGTGCTGCTCTTGGGGATGAGCGCACGGTCGATACTACTATGGAGCTTAATGTTAAGCTTCGTCCTACTAATGGTGATCCTCTTCCTGATCCCACCCGTTATCGCCATCTTGTTGGGAGTCTTGTTTATCTTGCTGTCACTCGTCCTGATATTTCTTATCCTATTCATATTCTGAGTCAGTTTGTCTCAGCTCCTACCACTATTCACTATAGTCATCTGCTCCGTGTTCTTCGTTATCTTCGTGGCACGATCACTCGTCGCCTTTTCTTTCCCCGTTCCAGCTCTCTCCAGCTCCAGTGCTATTCGGATGCTACGTGGGTGAGTGATCCTACGGATCGTCGTTCGCTTTCTGCTTACTGTGTGTTTCTTGGTGGTTCGCTTGTTGCTTGGAAGACGAAGAAACAGGTCGCAGTTTCCCGTTCGAGTGTTGAGGCTGAGTTGCGGGCTATGGCTTTGTTGATTGCTGAGGTGACTTGGTTACGGTGGTTGCTTGCAGATTTTGGGGTCTCTGTTACGACACCCACTCCACTTTTGTCCGACAAAGACAGTGCTATCAGTATTGCACGTGATCTGGTCAAGCATGAGCTGACCAAGCATATCGGTGTTGATGCTTTTTACACACGTGCACAGGTACATGATGATGTTGTTGCGGTTCATTATGTGCCTTCAGATTTGCAGTTGGCGGATTTCTTTACGAAGGCACAGACTCGAGCACAGCATGATTTCTTACTCTCCGAACTCAGTGTTGTGGATCCACCATGAGTTTGAGGGGGGGTGTTAGATGTATATATTTGTCTATTGTAGTTTCCCCATATGTTAGGGGGCTTTCTGCATATGTGCACCTGTACATGTACTATATATTGTGGCCTTTGGCCCCCTGGTAATACAACAAGCATATTGCCCTAACAGGTACCAACTGATGCAATCAAGGCAATCAAACGAATTGCTTTTTTGTACCGAAGCTCGTATGGAATAAGATGTGAATTCCATCTAACTAGCGGAGTGAGCCATAAATTGAATGCAGGCTACCAAACGCGTTCTTACTGGCCGAGCAGAATATGTACCTAGTAAAGCTCGCTCACGTGTAGCCTTGATCGACATGACTAGTAACTTTTTTTTAGATAAAAGGCATGGACTGCCCGACTTTAAATTAATAAATCCCTTAGGTTCAACAAGGATTAAGAGATACATGCTGCGGCACTACAGCTTCGGCCAAGTTCAGAACAACAACGAACGCCCCGCAGGCGGTAAAACACACACGGCTACTGGAGAAGAATTAGACGTCTTGATCAGGCCTTCTTGGGCTAGTTGCGTCGTGCAGCAACTTTAGTTCTGCCACCGCGTGCTCGATCCAAGGTCGGTCCAGGGGTCTTGCCAGCGGCATCCACATCTGAAGAAACAGCATAGTTTTGAAAATAATGTTAGCTGGGTTTTTCATGAATTTTGACTCAATGGTCATCTTGTTTCTAAAAAGCCAAAGAGCCCAAGATTGAGCAATGAACAGCAACCACACACATCGTCTAAATCTACCCGACAGACTAGAGATGATAGCGAAAAGCTGGGCAAAATTAGCGGGACACCAGCTGCAACCCAACAGCTGGCGGGTAACACTCCAGGCAAACACCGCTGTAGAACAAGTGAAGAAAATATGCGACGCGTCTTCCGGACTACCACACAGCTTGCAACAACCATTGCCAGGCCCCTGCCTGGTCGCAATGTTGATGGCTGTGGGGAGCTTGTCTAGAACCAGCTGCCACGAAAAAATCTTGTTTTTAAGCGGGATACGGGCCGACCACACATCTCAGAAGTGAGCGATGGAAGCCCCTTGGGCCAACTTCAGGTACATGGACCTAACCGAGAAGCACCCAGAAGGTTGTAGCGACCAAGACACCCCATCTTGTCCCTAGGAAAGGTTGGTTTGCTCTATGATGCCTCTCAGTTGCTGCCAGTCCAGCACCCCCTGGGGGTCGAGGGATCTCCGGAAAGAGAGAGAGCCCCTAGCCCCACACACCTCGGCCACCGTGCCCATCTGTGAGTTGGCAATGCTGAACAGGTTGGGGAACCTATCTTTAAGGGCAACCTCGCCATACCACTTGTCCATCCAGAACATAGTCCACCTCCCGTCGCGGATATTGTACCTGGCACCAAGCTTGAAAAGATGCTTGATCTTGTGAAGGCTGCGCCAGAATTGGGAACCCCCTTGTCCCGTTCCCTCGAAGATGTTGTTGGCGGAGGTGTATTTCGCTCTGATGATCTGAGCCCATATAGGGTTTTCTGGTTGAAAGAGCTTCCAAATCCACTTAAGCATCAGGGCCCAGTTCAACTTTTTGGAGTTAAGGAGCCCCAGCCCTCCACACTCCTTCAGCCTACAGACTGCCGGCCAGTTGACCAGGTGGTATCGCCTCTTAGGACCCGTGCCCTCCCAGTAGAACCTGGCACGATGCGAATCGAACTTAGCATGAATGCCGTCTTGCAGAAGGAACAACCCCATCGCAAATTGGGGCAGGCTAGCGAGACAGGAGTTGGAAAGAATCAAACGTCCCCCAGACGACATGAACTTGCCCCACCAAGGCTCGACACGGCCTGCCAGCTTACGAACTAAGAACAGCCATTGTTCCATAGTGAGTTTCCTATCGGAAATAGGCAGTCCCAAGTAAACGAAAGGGAAGGAACCGAGTTTGCAGTTGAGCCTGTCAGCCACTTGCTGTTTTCTAGCCGCGGTAGTCCACATGACCACCACCTCAGACTTGTGGTAGTTTATCTTCAGCCCTGACATATCCTCAAAGCACATGAGAAGGAACTTCAAATTGGCAATCTGAGTGTCGTCATCTTGGATCATAATAAGGGTATCGTCTGCGTACTGGAGGTGTGTGATCCCGCCCGGAATCAAGTGAGGGACAACTCCCGCTATGTGTCCCGCCGCGGCCGCAGACGAGAGAATCTTGGATAGCGCCTCCGCCATGAAGTTAAAAAGCAGGGGGGAGAGGGGATCCCCTTGGCGCACTCCTCTTTTGTTCCTGAAGAACGGACCCACTTCTCCATTGATAGAGATCGCAGTTTGTCCTCCCATGACAAGTGATACGTCTCCAACGTACCTATAATTTCTGATGTTCCATGCTTGTTTTATGACAATACTTACATGTTTTGCTTGCACTTTATGATGTTTTTATGCATTTTACGGAACTAACCTATTAACAAGATGCCACAGTGCCAGTTCCTGTTTTCTGCTGTTTTTGGTTCCAGAAAGGTTGTTCGGGCAATATTCTCGGAATTGGACGAAATCAACGCCAAAGATCTTATTTTTCCCGGGAGGCTCCAGAACACCGAAGGAGAGTCGGAGGAGAGCCAGGGGGCCACCACACAGGTGGGCCGCGCGGGCCACACCCTGGCCGCGCCGGCCTGGTGTGGGGCCACCCTGTCGCCCCTCCTGCGCCGCCTCTTCGCCTATTTAAGCCCTTTCGACCTAAAAACGCAGTACCAATTGACGAAACTCCAGAAAGACTCTAGGGGCGCCGCCACCATCGCGAAACTCCAATTCGGGGGACAGAAGTCTCTGTTCCGGCACCCTGCCGGGACGGGGAAGTGCCCCCGGAAGCCATCTCCATCGACGCCACCGCCTCCATCATGCTCCGTGAGTAGTTCCCCCATGGACTACGGGTTCTAGCTGTAGCTAGTTGGTATCATCTCTCCCATGTACTTCAATACAATGATCTCATGAGCTGCCTTACATGATTGAGATTCACCTGATGTAATCGGTGTTGTGTTTGTCGGGATCCGATGGATTGTTACGTTATGATTGTCTATCTACAAAGTTTATGAAGTTATTGTTGCTGCAATCTTGTTGTGTTTAATGCTTGTCACTAGGGCCCGAGTGGCATGATCTTAGATTTAAGCTCTATATTTATTGCTTAGATTGTATCTACAAGTTGTATGCACATGTCTATGTCCGGAACCAAAGGCCCCAAAGTGACAGAAATTGGGACAACTGGAGGGGAAGGCTTAGATATGAGGATCACATGTTTTCACGGAGTGTTAATGCTTTGCTCCAGTGCTCTATTAAAAGGAGTACCTTAATTTCCAGTAGATTCCCTTGAGGCCCGGCTGCCACCGGCTGGTAGGACAAAAGATGTTATGCAAGTTTCTCATTGCGAGCACGTATGACTATATATGGAAAACATGCCTACATGATTAATGATCTTGATGTTCTGTCTTAATGCTATTTCAATCCTATCAATTGCCCAACTGTAATTTGTTCACCCAACACTTGTTATTGGAGAGTTACCACTAGTGTAGATAGCTGGGAACCCCGGTCCATCTTTCATCATCGTATACTCGTTCTACATGACATTGGAAGTAGTATCAACTATTTTCTGGTGCCATTGCTCTCATATTACTGCTCTCTTTGTATTCTTGTTATCACTACTGCTCTCATATTACTCTGCTTTCACATCACCCACTGTTACTAGTGCTTTTCAAGGTGCAAATGAATTGACAACTCAGCTTGTTAAGGCTTATAAGTATTCTTTACCTCCCCTTGTGTCGAATCAATAAATTTGGGTTTTACTTCCCTCGAAGACCTGCGATCCCCTATACTTGTGGGTTATCAAGATCGTTTCTCAAGCGCTGTTTGCCGGGGAGGCATAGCTCTACTCATAAGTTCACCTGGGGAGTACACTTTACCTCTCTCTCCGTTTTATTTTATTTTGTTTTGCTTAGTTTACTTTTGTCTAGTTTATTTGTGCTTAGTTTATTTCTGTCTAGTATTACTTTGCTTAGTTTACTTTTGTCTAGTTTGTTTTTGTTTTGTTTTATTTTCCTTATATACCCGAAAATCCATAAAAATTTGAAAAACCGAAAAATTAAAAACTGTTGCTATGGGAGAACCTACAACCTACTTGGAGCTTATAGAATATTATAATAATTATAGAGAATCAAGAACGGGAAAAGTTATGAGTGCTGTGATAGAAAAATTGAATACAATTGCTAAAATCTTGCTTAAACGCCATGATATAAACAGTTGCTCTCAACAGGACACTAAACATCTTAAATTTCAATGTGGCTTTAGTGAGGAATTTTTAATTAAGAACTATAATTGGAATAGCTATATTCATTTTGGGTTTGAAGAGGTAGAACAATTTGTCATATTTATGGGAGCCTCTGAGATAGAATCCTTCATGGTTAAAAATTATGAAACTTGTGTTGTTTGTAAGGACCTTAAAGATTATGTCTCTTCTATCCTTAATTTTTGCAATGAAAGTTACGCTGATAATCCTTATATCATTGATTATAAAGAGAGACTCATTAATGCACAAGAATGCACTCACAATTTGTAGGGACCTCTGGAAGAAGAAATTGATGAACCTGAAAGCTCATTGGATGAAAAAGAAGAGGAAATTGATGAACCTGAAAGCTCATTGGATGAAAAAGAAGAGGAGAGTGATGAACAAAAGGAGGAAGAATGGATCAGCTACCCATGCCAACCTTCTAATGAGAGTAACTCTTTATCTCTTTGATGACCCACAAGTATAGGGGATCGCAACAGTCTTCGAGGGAAGTAAAACCCAATTTATTGATTCGACACAAGGGGAGACAAAGAACACTTGGAAGCCTTAACAACGGAGTTGTCAATTCAGTTGCACCTGGAAACAGACTTGCTCGCAAGAGTTTATCAGTAGTAACAGTTTTATAGCGATAGCGATAGTGAAATAACAAAGCGAGAGTAATGTAGACAAGAAATAGTGATTATAGTAAACAGCAGGATTAAAATACTGTAGGCACGGGGACGGATGACGGGCGTTGCATGGATGAGAGAAACTCATGTAACAATCATAGCAGGGCATTTGCAGATAATAATAAAACGGTGTCCAAGTACAAAGCAATCAATAGGCATGTGTTCCATATATAGTCGTGCGTGCTCGCAATGAGAAACTTGCACAACATCTTTTGTCCTACCAGCCGGTGGCAGCCGGGCCTCAAGGGAAACTACTGGATATTAAGGTACTCCTTTTAATAGAGTACCGGAGCAAAGCATTAACACTCCGTGAACACATGTGATCCTCACATCGCTACCATTCCCTCCGGTTGTCCCGATTTCTGTCACTTCGGGGCCATCGGTTCCGGACAGCGACATGTGTATACAACTTATAGATAAGACCATAAACAATGATTATCTTCATGAAACAATAACATGTTCAGATCTGAGATCATGGCACTCGGGCCCTAGTGACAAGCATTAAGCATAACAAGTTGCAACAATATCATCAAAGTACCAATAACGGACACTAGGCACTATGCCCTAACAATCTTATGCTATTACATGACCAATCTCATCCAATCCCTACCATCCCCTTCGGCCTACAGCGGGGGAATTACTCACACATGGATGGGGGAAACATGGCTGGTTGATGTAGAGGTGATGGCGGTGATGGCGGCGATGATCTCCTCCAATTCCCCGTCCCGGCGGAGTGCCAGAACGGAGACTTCTGGCTCCCGCGACGGAGTTTCGCGATGTGGCGGCGTTCTGGAGGGTTTTTGGCGACTTCGACTTCTCCTCCGGTGTTTTTAGGTCGAAGCGAATAAGTAGTCCGAAAGAGGGCGTCGGACGCCGCCCGAGGGCCCCACACCACCGGGCCGCGCGGGCCCCCCCCGCGCCGCGCCGCCCCCTGGTGTGGGGCCCGCGGGCCTCCACCACAATGGCCCGACTGGCTCCCATAGTTTCCTCGGACACTAGGGCCTTCGGCATAAATTCCGAGGTTAGTCCCGAACGTTGGATTTCTGCACAAAAACGTAGACACCGAGTGCGAGTTCTGCTGAAAACAGCGTTAGTCCGTGTTAGTTGCATCCAAAATACACAAATTAGAGGCAAAACAATAGCAAAAGTGTTCGGGAAAGTAGATACGTTTTGGACGTATCAACTCCCCCCAAGCTTAGCTTATTGCTTGTCCTCAAGCAATTCAGTTAACAACTGAGCGATAAAAGAACTTTCACGAACACATTTGCTCATATGATGTATATATTCTCATGGTATGGCTAATACTTAAGCAGTTCATAATGAGATACATGCAAATAAGATCATCTAACAGCTATGTCAATCATGGAGAAGCACCAACAATTAATAATAAGCATCATGAATCATGTATATAAGCAGAATTGTAATGTTCATAAGAGAGCATGATAAAGTGGTATCTCGCTTGCCTGTATTTGGTTGGCAAAACATAAATGCCCGGGCACCTCTGGAGTTCATAGAAAGACTAGAAGTAGTGATTGTCAAAAGATAAATGCATCAAAGTTATACCACAATCAATCATATTTTGAGACAAGCATATTATACTAAGAATGACAGTTGTGCTCTCAAGATAGTGCTCAAAGAAATAATGGAGACACAACATAAAAGTAAAAGATTGACCCTTCGCGAGAGGGAAGCGAGGGGATTAACATGCGCTAGAGCTTTTCATTTTTATAAAGTCAGGAGTAAAATTATTTTGAGAGGTGTTTGTTGTTGTCAACGAATGGTAATGGGTACACTAACTACCTCGCCAACCGGACTTTCAAGAGCGGCTCCCATGAATTATTGCATATTTATTTGGCACTCCTTCCAACCTTTCTTTCACAAACCATGGCTAACCGAATCCTCGGGTGCCTGCCAACAATCTCATACCATGAAGGAGTGCCTTTTTATTTTATTTTTATTATGATGATGACACTCCCCCCAACCTTTGCTTACACAAGCCATGGCTAACCGAATCCTTCGGGTGCCGTCCAACAATCACAAACCATGGAGGAGTGTCTATTTAAGTTAATTAATTCGGGACTGGGAATCCCATTGCCAGCTCTTTTTGCAAAATTATTGGATAAGCGAATGTGCCACTAGTCCATATGAGAGTCCGTCAAAAGTAAATGACAAGGTTGAAAGCTAAACACCACATACTTCCTCATGAGCTATGAAACATAAACACAAATTGAGAAGCATTTTGAAGGTTTTAAAGGTAGCGCATGAGAATTTACTTGGAATGGTTTGAAATGCCATGCATAGGTATTTATGGTGGACACGCTGGAGTAACTTGGTTTTCATGTGGTTGGAAGCACGAGCAGCGTTCCCGCTCAGTACAAGTGAAGGCTAGCAATAGACTAGGGAGCGACAAATCAAGAGAGCGATGCTTGTCATAATCATGCTTGCGGCAAAATAAATTAACGGAGGCATAAAAGTGATACAAGAACTCTGAAGCAATATAGATCATCGAGGCTTAATTGACTTTTTTGTTCAGTCATATGCATGCGTGAGCATGTGCCAAGTCGATATAAATGAATTATTCAGAGGAGGATACCACAATGCCATACTTACTTATGAATAAAACAATGCAGACAAACATACATGACATGCTACTCATATTAATAAATTGAAGCTAAACATGAGAGATCATGAACTACTAGACTTTCTCAAATAACATATACCTCACATGAACCAACTAAGCATGCTCACATGGATGAGTATATGTACAAAAATGAAAACAAATAGAGTTCATACCAGCCTCTCACCACAATCAGATTGTCGTAGATCGTCATTATTGCCTTTTCACTTGTGCAGCTTGGATAATATGAAATGAAAACCACGCTCCAGCCACCGAAGACCATTGAACTCAAAAAGAACTTTACAAACCAGAGAAGAACAGCAAATATTTTTGGTGTTTTCAAATTGCAAATAAGAACAAGAGGAAACAAACAAACAAAGCAAAATCTTTTTGGGTTTTCTTATAGCAAACTAGCAATAGCAAATAAAGTGAAACAAATGCAAGAAACCAAAGCAAACAAATGGTGAAGAGAAACAACAGAAATATTTTTGGTCTTTTTGTGTTTTGGGAAGGAAACAAAACAAAAACAAGAAATAGCGAACTAAAAGAAACACAGAAAAGCAGGATGACAGAAATCTGCCAAAACCTGACAGCAGTACAGAAATCGATTTTTACAAAAATCTTACGTTGCTCAGATCGAAAAGTGTTCAACTAATGAAAGTTAGATAACAACCTGGGGAACCTGCACAAAAATTTGCAGCTCAAAATGACGCTCTGCCTATTTTTGACGATTTTTACAGTAACGTTCCAGAATCTGTTTTCAGGCAGCATTTCCCAAAATATCATCTTCCTCTCATTAGAAAACCACTCAAACGAACAAAGCAAGTATGTGCAAGTATCCAGCAATCATAATATGCAAAGAATGAGTGATGCCGGTATACCTCCCCCCAAGCTTAGGCTTTTGGCCTAAGTGGAGTTCAATCCCATCGATCCCATGAAGTAGTGTCTCCGTAATATGAAGAAGATGGGTCGTATTCCGGGTATGTGCTAGAAGAAGCACCCGGATATGTGACGGTGTGGTCGTAGGAGGTCCCGACATCCTCGGAGTCATGTTGCTGGTGGAATTCTTGTATCTTCATATGTTCATCCACCTCCTCCTTGGTGCACGACCATGATTGCCTGTCAATACTTAACAAACCAGGTTGGGGAAGAGGGATTTCCTTCTCCTCCCCGTCAGAAAACAACATTCTATACACCATATTATCTAAAGTAGAGTCAGTGGTAACAAAATGATGACTCTTCATAGCAGTAATATCGAGTCTCCTAGGGGCCAATGGCACATCATTAGGATCAAGAGGAAGATTAAGATATGTTAAAACACGCAATGCGATAGTTCCTCCAAAAATAGGCCCCCTGGTAGTCAGGCGGCGAGCAATAAGAGCACCGAGGTGATAGGAGGTTTGACCAGTAAGTGCAATATGCAAGAAAGCAAGATGGTAACTAGAGATATTACTAGTGTTCTCCCTACCAAGAATGCTAGTAGCAATGTAGTATGTGAAATACTTAATGGCGGGAAGTTGGATGTTCCTTATCTTGCCCCGCTGGATGGTGCGACAATCATCCTCGGTGATCCCTCGGTAGAGCTCCAGCAAGTCCCGGGGGTTGTCATCAATCCTACTTGCTGTACCTACAGGTGAAATGTCCAAAGCACAACAAAAATCCTTCAACGGCATAGTCACAGTCTTACCATAGATTCTGAATGCAACCGTTGGCTCATATTGTTTGTTGTCGAACTGGAAACTCTCGACAAAGATCTTGGTGAGCATGTGGTATTGCTCCCTTTCATCGCTCATATAGGTGGTTAACCCTGCCCTGTTGACAAGGGTCAAGAAATCCTCCAGTATCCCTGCATTCCTTAGAAAATCATAACATGGAAAAGTAGAAGCATTAGGGGGACCGTGGTCCTCTTCGGGCGCGAAGCTAGGCGCGAGGATGTCTTCATTGTATGATTGCCTAATCCGGGTGGCGGCCCTAGAAGGCCTCCCGGTGCTGGTTGTCCCCTTCTTGAACAACTCTCCAAAGCTAAACTTCTTCATAGCTTCTCTGAAATTTTCAACAAATGACATAAAAATTTGATTTGGTGACATATAATTGAGGGAAACTACAATAGGAACTTGCTAGAGTACTAATCATGCATCAAAACTAGTTTCTACCACTTAGAACAAGCATGCAAGCTCACTAATCATGTTACCTACAGCAGCAAAATATTCAAGATATACTCAACCAAACGAAATTCTACTTGGATGGGTGGAGGAGTCACATACCGAAGAGCAAATGTGCCAAATTTCAGACAGAAATCTGGGCTGAGTAAAGAGATCGAAAAATCTGGAGTTCTGGAGCAAAAACGCGAGTGAGAGGAACTTGGTACGAGTTTTTTCGGGAGAGAGCCTGTTCTGGGCGAAAGAGATGACAAAGTGGGGCAGAGGGGGTCCCACACCACATGGTGGCGCGGCCACCTCCTTGGCCGCGCCGTCCAGTGGTGTGGCGCCCTCTGGTGCCCACAGGTCATCCTCTGGTACTCCAGTGCCTCGTCAAAAAATAGGACCAACGGTATAATTTTCGCGAATTTTTGAAAACTTTGAAAAATGCATATTTTCTGGGTATTAAGTTTATTATTACTTGGCCGGGGAAAAATTTTGAAATCTTCGAATAACTCAAGAACTTTGCAAATTAAAAGTGCTACAGCAACTAGAGCAAGTGGAGGAAGAAAGAGATGTTGTTTACCCTCTCCATGCATATAAAAAGTATCCGTTAACAAGGTTGATCAAGTCTTGTCACCAAATAACTTTTTCATAGCATAAGAAGAAATAAACCTCAAATCAATCATGTTACCTTGAATTGTATTGATATGGATCCAATCACGAGAGTGTGATATTCTTCCTTAGGCTCATATATAGGACAATCAATAGTTCCCACTTTGATAGTTCTCACATTAGAAATAGTATTAACTCCACATGCCTTCTCAATCCTCTTGGGAAAATAAACGGTATGCTCCCTATCATCAACATTGAAAGTAACCTTTCCTTTATTGCAATCAATAACAGCCCTGCGGTGTTAAGAAAAGGTCTCCCAAGAATAATAGACATATTATCATCTTCAGGCATTTCCAACACAACAAAATCAGTTAATATCAAGCAGTTAGTAGTAACTTGAACAGGAACATTCTCACATATACCAACAGGAATAGCAGTAGATTTATCAGCCATTTGCAAAGATATATCAGTAGGTATCAACTTATCTAGGTAAAGTCTCTTATAAAGAGAAAAAGGCATAACACTAACACCGGCTCCCAAGTCACATAGAGCAGTTTTAACATAATTATTCTTAATAGAACAAGGAATAGTAGTATACCTGGGTCACCCAACTTCTTTGGAATTTTGCCATTGAAAGAGTAATTAGCAAGCATAGTGGAAATTTCCTCATTGGGGATTTTCCTTTTGTTAGTAACAATATCTTTCATATACTTTGAATAAGGAGGCAATTTAATGGCATCGATCAAAGGGATTTGCAAGAATAAAGGTTTCATCCATTCGCAAAATTTATTATAGTGTTCTTCTTCCTTTGATTTTAGTTTCTTAGCAGGAAAAGGCATTTGCTTTTGCACCCAAGGTTCTCTTTCATTACCATGTTTCTCAGCAATAAAGTCTTCTTTAGTATACTTTTTATTTTTAGCATGCTTCTCAGGTTCTTCTTCAGCCTCTTCTTTATCAGGAGTATCATTCTTATCATTATCTTTATCATTATCATGTTCATTACCACTTTCGGTTTCAGCATCGAGAAATAGAAATACTATTAGGATCATTAGCAGGTTCAGAGGATTCTACAACATTTTTATGTTTCTTCTTCTTTTTCTTCCTAGAATGAGCACTAGGTTCAATGCGTTGAGAATCTTGTTCAATTCTTTTGGGATGCCCTTCAGGATATAGAGGATCCTGGGTAGAGACACCACCTCTAGTTGTTACTTCATAAGCATGTTTCTCTTTAGAATTATTCCCTAACAAGTCATTTTGCACTTTAGTGAGTTGATCAATTTGAGTTTGAATCATTTGAAAATGTTTAACAAGCATCTTAACATCATTGGAGGTTCTCTCCACAATATCATGCAATTCACTAATAGCTTGAGAATTTTCCATTAAATGATTCTCTACTCTCATATTAAAATTTTCTTGCTTAACAATATAATTATCAAACTCATCTAAGCATTGTGCAGGAGGTTTCGAATACGGAATATCTTCCCTAGTAAAGCGTTGAAGGGAGTTTACCTCAATCATGGACGAAAGGGGAATTATCTCACATATATCTTCTATAGGAGGTAGATTCTTCACATCTTCAGATTTAATACCTTTCTCCTTGAGAGACTTCTTGGCTTCCCTCATATCTTCATCATTCAATTTAATTAAACCCCTCTTCTTCACTATTGGCGTTGGAGTTGGTTCGGCGTATTCCAATCATCATAATTCCGGCCTATTTTAGCCAATAATTCTTCGACGTCGTGCAGAGTTCTTTTCTGAAAACACAACCAGCACAACTATCCAGGTATGCCCTAGAATCAATGGTTAGTCCACTATAAAATATATCAAGTAATTCATGCTTTTCTAAATCATGGTCGGGCAAAGCTCTAATAAGAGAGCAAAATCTCGCCCAAGCCTCGGGCAATTTCTCTTCATCTCCCCGATCAAAACTATAAACTCTCTGCAAAGCGACATGTTGAGCACTAGCAGGAAAATATTTCCGAAAGAAAACAGCAAGCAATTCTTTTGGACTTTTAATAGAACTAGGTGGCAAATTATTATACCAAGTTTTAGCGTCATCCTTCAATGAGAATGGAAATATTTTAGCAACAAAGTAAGTACGCTTCTTAACGTCATCAGAAAACAAGCTACTCAAAGTAGATAACTCAGTCATGTGTTCAACGGCACTTTCTTTTTCAGTACCACGAAAGGTGTTTTCTCAACAATAGCTATATGAGATAGATCAAGAGAAAAATCATAATCTTTATCCCTAATGTTTATAGGAGATGTGGCAAATTTAGGATCAGGAGACGGTTTATATCTAACAGTATGTTACGCAAGCAACTTTTTAATTTTTCTTGCATCAGTAGTAGCATTGCATTTTTCAATAAAATCATCATCAAGCTCCACATAATCTTCCTCAGGATCATCACTAAAAAAACCAAGTTCAGGTGAACAAACAGGTGTAGAACCATTACGAGTTTCGGTATTTTCAATTTGTCTAGACCTAGCAATTGTAGCATCTAGAAAGGATCCCAATGAACCACTATCATCAAGCACAGCAGAAACATTATCAATATTATGAGAGTGTTCAGATTCAGCAGATGTACCCACATGCGAAGCATGTGGCGGTGGCTAAGTTTATCAATCACGAGATGGTGAATCAAGTGTAGCGGAGGTACTCGAGAATTGTACCTTTTCTTGTAGTGGATGGTAATATGGCGATCTTAGTATCGCGAGGTTTACCCATGATGGAGAATTTGCAGCGAACAATATTAATCCAAGTGAACTTCCAAATAAAGCTATGCTCCCGGCAACGGCGCCGAGAAAATAGTCTTGATGACCCACAAGTATAGGGGATCGCAACAGTCTTCGAGGAAGTAAAACCCAATTTATTGATTCGACACAAGGGGAGACAAAGAACACTTGGAAGCCTTAACAACGGAGTTGTCAATTCAGTTGCACCTGAAACAGACTTGCTCGCAAGAGTTTATCGATAATGTGATTTATAGCGATGAGTAGTGAAATAACAGACGACGAGTAACGAGACAGCGGTAGTGATTATAGTAAACGGCAGGATTAAAATACGTAGGCACGGGGACGGATGACGGGCGTTGCATGGATGAGAGAAACTCATGTAACAATCATAGCAGGGCATTTGCAGATAATAATAAAACGGTGTCCAAGTACAAAGCAATCAATAGGCATGTGTTCCATATATAGTCGTGCGTGCTCGCAATGAGAAACTTGCACAACATCTTTTGTCCTACCAGCCGGTGGCAGCCGGGCCTCAAGGGAAACTACTGGATATTAAGGTACTCCTTTTAATAGAGTACCGGAGCAAAGCATTAACACTCCGTGAACACATGTGATCCTCACATCGCTACCATTCCCTCCGGTTGTCCCGATTTCTGTCACTTCGGGGCCATCGGTTCCGGACAGCGACATGTGTATACAACTTATAGATAAGACCATAAACAATGATTATCTTCATGAAACAATAACATGTTCAGATCTGAGATCATGGCACTCGGGCCCTAGTGACAAGCATTAAGCATAACAAGTTGCAACAATATCATCAAAGTACCAATAACGGACACTAGGCACTATGCCCTAACAATCTTATGCTATTACATGACCAATCTCATCCAATCCCTACCATCCCCTTCGGCCTACAGCGGGGGAATTACTCACACATGGATGGGGGAAACATGGCTGGTTGATGTAGAGGTGATGGCGGTGATGGCGGCGATGATCTCCTCCAATTCCCCGTCCCGGCGGAGTGCCAGAACGGAGACTTCTGGCTCTCGCGACGGAGTTTCGCGATGTGGCGGCGTTCTGGAGGGTTTCTGGCGACTTCAACTTCTCTTCTGGTGTTTTTAGGTCGAGGCGAATAAGTAGTCCGAAAGAGGGCGTCGGAGGCCGGCCGAGGGGGCCACACCACAGGGCCGCGCGGGCCCCCCCTGGGCCGCGCCGCCCCATGGTGTGGGGCCCTCGGGCCTCCACTTCAATTACCCTTCTGGCTCCGTTAGTTTCCTGGGAAAATAGGGCCTTCTGCATAAATTCCGAGGTTTTTCCCGAAAGTTGGATTTCTGCACAAAAACGAGACACCAGAGCAGTTCTGCTGAAAACAGCGTTAGTCCGTGTTAGTTGCATCCAAAATACACAAATTAGAGGCAAAACAATAGCAAAAGTGTTCAGGAAAGTAGATACGTTTTGGACGTATCACTCTTACACTATTTGATTGTCCTCCATGCTTACCAAAGAAGGATGAATGTTATGTTCCTGTGGATTCTCTTGAAATATTACCTATGAGTAAAACTTGTGAGAATAATTATGCTACTGTTATCTATGATAATCCATGCTATTTTGATAAATTTTATGATAATGCTTTGTTTGTGCCTGATGTCGAAATGCATGGTACTAAAGAGTTCTGCTTGGCAAATGTTTATGATAAATCTCTTGATGATGGTCCTATGTTACTTGATAATATTAATTGTACTACTAATGAAAATGGGATTGGAGAGGTCTTGACATTATCTATGAGTCCCATATCTCTTGAGATTGATCAACCATCTTGTTATATTATTGATAAAAGTGTGTTTGAAAGTTTTAATCGCACTATTTTTGAGCTTGATAAAAATTATGTGTTTATGGATCATGAAAAGCATGCTTTATGTGATAGTTATATTGTTGAGTTTGTTCATGAAGCTACTGAAAATTATTATGAGAGAGGAAAATATGGTTGTAGAAATTTGCATGGTACTAAAACACCTCTCTATATGTTGAAACTTTTTGAGTTACTCTTGTTTTATCTTCTTATGCTTGTCACTTTGTTCTTCATGAATTTATTTGTGTACAGGATTCCTATGCATAGGAAGTGGGTTAGACTTAAATGTGTTTTGAATTTGCTTTTTGATGCTCTCTTTTGCTTCAACTCTTATTTCTTGCGAGTGCATCATTAAAACTGCTGAGCCCATCTTAATGGCTATAAAGAAAGAACTTCTTGGGAGATAACCCATGTGTTTATTTTGCTACTGTTTTGTTGTGTCTTGGAAGTTGTTACTACTGTAGCAACCTCTCCTTATCTTTATTTTATTGCAATGTTGTGCCAAGTGACGCCTCTAATTGAAGGTTGATGCTAGATTTGGATTTCTGCGCAGAAACAGATTTCTATCTGTCACGAATCTGGGCTGTTTTCTCTGTAGGTAACTCAGAAAAATATGCCAATTTACGTGCGCGTTCCTCAGATATGTACGCAACTTTCATTAGTTTTGAGTTTTCTGATTTGAGCAACGGAAGTACCTGTTTAAAATTCGTCTTTACTGGCTGTTCTGTTTTGGCAGATTCTGTCTCTGTTTTTTGCATTGTCTCTTGTGGACTTTAAGCAAGGCTTTCTAGACGTGGAGAGCTGTAGCTAATGTTTTATTGAGTACTTGCAATATGTCACTACAGGACCAATGTGAATTCAAGTTTTTTGAGTACTAACCCCTCTAATGAAGTTTATGAGAAGTTTGGTGTGAAGGAAGTTTTCAAGGGTCAAGAGAGGAGGATGATATATGATCAAGAAGAGTGAAAAGTCAAAGCTTGGGGATGCCCCCGTTGTTCATCCCTGCATATTTCAAGATGACTCAAGCGTCTAAGCTTGGGGATGCCCAAGGCATCCCCTTCTTCATCAACTTATCAGGTTTCTTCTATTGAAACTATATTTTTATTCGGTCACATCTTATGTGCTTTACTTGGAGCATCTGTTTGTTTTTATTTTTGTTTATGTTTGAATAAATTCGGATCCTAGCAATCCTTGTGTGGGAGAGATACACGCTCCGCTTTTTCTTATGAACACTGTGTTCTTAGCTTTATTTTAATGTTCATGGCGGAGTTGAAAACTGCTGCATTTATCGATATTTGGTTGGAAACAGAAAGTGCTTCATAATGTCTTGAATAATTTGACACTTGGCAATTGTTTTGAGCTCTCAAGAAGATCATGATTAAGTTTTTTTTTTCATGTAGTTTAAACCTATTAGTGGAGAACTACCGTAGAGCTTGTTGAAATTGGTTTGCATGATTGGTCTCTCTAAGGTCTAGATATTTTCTGGTAAAAGTGTTTGAGCAACAAGGAAGACAGTGTAGAGTATTATAATGCTTGCAATATGTTCTTATGTAAGTTTTGCTGTACCGGTTCATACTTGTGTTTGCTTCAAACAACCTTGCTAGCCAAAGCCTTGTACTGAGAGGAAATGCTTCTCGTGCATCCAAAACCTTGAGCCAAAACCTATGCCATTTGTGTCCACCATATCTACCTACTATGTGGTATTTCCTGCCATTCTAAGTAAATACTTCATGTGCTACCTTTAAACAATTCAAAACTTTATTAATCCTTATTTGTGTCAATGTTTTATAGCTCATGAGGAAGTATGTGGTGTTTTATCTTTCGATCTTGTCATTTACTTCGGACAGACTTTCACCAATGGACTAGTGGCTTCATCCGCTTATCCAATAATTTTGCAAAAAGAGCTGGCGCGGGGTTCCCAGCCCCCAATTAATCAACTTTCATTAATAATTCTCTTCACATGTTTTGCTCTGATTCATCAGTAAGCAACTTAATTTTGCAAATAGACACTCCTTCATGGTATGTGAATGTTGGAAGGCACCCGAGGATTTGGTTAGCCATGGCTTGTGAAAGCAAAAGGTTGGGAGGAGTGTCAACCATAAATAAAACTAAAGTACATGTGTAAATAAAAGAGAAGAGGGATGATCTACCTTGCTGGTAGAGATAACGTCCTTCATGGGAGCCGCTCTTGAAAGTCTGGTTGATAAGGTAGTTAGAGTACCCATTACCATTCGTTGACAACAACAAACACCTCTCAAAACTTTACTTTTATGCTCTCTATATGATTTCAAAACTTAAAAAGCTCTAGCACATGATTTAATCCCTGCTTCCCTCTGCGAAGGGCCATTCTTTTACTTTATGTTGAGTCAGTTTACCTACTTCCTTCCATCTTAGAAGCAAACACTTGTGTCAACTGTGCATTGATTCTTACATACTTGCATATTTGCATTCATCATATTACTTTGTGTTGACAATTATCCATGAGATATGCATGTTGAAAGTTGAAAGCAACCGCTGAAACTTAATCTTCCTCTGTGTTGCTTCAATGCCTTTACTTTGAATTTATTGCTTTATGAGTTAACTCTTGTGCAAGGCTTTTGATGCTTGTCT
This sequence comes from Lolium perenne, assembly GCF_019359855.2. Taxonomy (NCBI): domain Eukaryota; kingdom Viridiplantae; phylum Streptophyta; class Magnoliopsida; order Poales; family Poaceae; genus Lolium; species Lolium perenne. The sequence continues at coordinate 26,638,126 of NC_067246.2, read as the reverse complement.
TGAAAGTACTATTCATGAAAAGTTTTGCTATATGTTACCTATTTGTTAGCAACTATAGATTATTGCCTTGAGTCACTTCATTCATTTCATGTGCTTTGTAATAGTATGATCAAGGTTATGTAAGTAGCATGTCACTACAGAAATTTCTCTTTTTATCGTTTACCTACTCGAGGACGAGCAGGAACTAAGCTTGGGGATGCTGATACGTCTCCAACGTACCTATAATTTCTGATGTTCCATGCTTATTTTATGACAATACTTACATGTTTTGCTTGCACTTTATGATGTTTTTATGCATTTTCCGGAACTAACCTATTAACAAGATGCCACAGTGCCAGTTCCTATTTTCTGCTGTTTTTGGTTCCAGAAAGGCTGTTCGGGCAATATTCTCGGAATTGGACGAAATCAACGCCAAAGATCTTATTTTTCCCGGGAGGCTCCAGAACACCGAAGGAGAGTCGGAGGAGAGCCAGGGGGCCACCACACAGGTGGGCCGCGCGGGCCACACCCTGGCCACGCCGGCCTGGTGTGGGGCCACCCTGTCGCCCCTCCTGCGCCGCCTCTTCGCCTATTTAAGCCCGTTCGACCTAAAAATGCAGTACCAATTGACGAAACTCCAGAAAGACTCCAGGGGCGCCGCCACCATCGCGAAACTCCAATTCGGGGGACAGAAGTCTCTGTTCCGGCACCCTGCCGGGACGGGGAAGTGCCCCCGGAAGCCATCTCCATCGACGCCACCGCCTCCATCATGCTCCATGAGTAGTTCCCCCATGGACTACGGGTTCTAGCTGTAGCTAGTTGGTATCATCTCTCCCATGTACTTCAATACAATGATCTCATGAGCTGCCTTACATGATTGAGATTCACCTGATGTAATCGGTGTTGTGTTTGTCGGGATCCGATGGATTGTTACGTTATGATTGTCTATCTACAAAGTTTATGAAGTTATTGTTGCTGCAATCTTGTTGTGTTTAATGCTTGTCACTAGGGCCCGAGTGGCATGATCTTAGATTTAAGCTCTATATTTATTGCTTAGATTGTATCTACAAGTTGTATGCACATGTCTATGTCCGGAACCAAAGGCCCCAAAGTGACAGAAATTGGGACAACTGGAGGGGAAGGCTTAGATATGAGGATCACATGTTTTCACGGAGTGTTAATGCTTTGCTCCGGTGCTCTATTAAAAGGAGTACCTTAATTTCCAGTAGATTCCCTTGAGGCCCGGCTGCCACCGGCTGGTAGGACAAAAGATGTTATGCAAGTTTCTCATTGCGAGCACGTATGACTATATATGGAAAACATGCCTACATGATTAATGATCTTGATGTTCTGTCTTAATGCTATTTCAATCCTATCAATTGCCCAACTGTAATTTGTTCACCCAACACTTGTTATTGGAGAGTTACCACTAGTGTAGATAGCTGGGAACCCCGGTCCATCTTTCATCATCATATACTCGTTCTACATGACATTGGAAGTAGTATCAACTATTTTCTGGTGACATTGCTCTCATATTACTGCTACTGCTGTATTCTTATTACTAATGCTCTCATATTACTGCTGCTTTCACATCACCCCTGTTACTAGTGCTTTTCCAGGTGCAGCTGAATTGACAACTCAGTTGTTAAGGCTTATAAGTATTCTTTACCTCCCCTTGTGTCGAATCAATAAATTTGGGTTTTACTTCCCTCGAAGACTGTTGCGATCCCCTATACTTGTGGGTTATCAACAAGCTGCGAGATGCGATGGACCACTCCCCCGTAAAAACCCTTCGCTCTGAGAACCTCGAGGAGGAAGCTCCAATTAACTCGATCATAGGCCTTTTCAAAGTCGAGTTTCAGCAGGAGACACCCTTGCCTCTTAACTTTCAACTCGTGAACAATCTCATGGAGGGCCAGCACCCCGTCGAGGATAAACCTTCCTTTGATAAACGCGGTTTGGTTAGGGCTGATAATCCGGTGAGCAATGGGATCTAGCTTGGTTGCCAAGGCTTTGGAGATGATCTTGAATATCACATTGATGAGGGCGATGGGTCTAAATTGCGTGATTTTGTCAGCCCCAGGGACTTTAGGGATGAGCGAGAGGATCCCAAAATTCAGTCTCGCAATGCCGATCCTCCCAGGATGAAGTCATTCAGGATGTGAAGCAAACCCATCTTAAATAAGCCCCAGAATTTCTTGAAGAAAAACACCGGAAACCCATCCGGGCCTAGGGCCGAGTCCGATTTCATCTCCATGACAATCGATTCCAGCTCCTTCTCAGAGAAAGTACGCATCAGATTCTCATTCTCCTCCTGAGAAACTCTAGCCTTAGTGCCCCAGGTGTTGGCGTGCAGCCCACACACCCTAGCCTCCTCCGAACCGAGCAGCTGGCGATAGAACTCGTAAATATGTTGCTGAATGAGTCTTTTGTCCGTGATCACCCCTTGATCCGAGACGAGGGACGAGATGCAGCACTTCCTGCGGCGCCCATTTGCCAACGCATGGAAGTACTTGGTGTTGGCATCACCTTGCAGGACCCAGCGGACCCGGCCCCTTTGTCTCCAAAACTCCTCTTCCGCACGGAAAATCTGAAGCAGCTGATCCTCCAAGTGATAGCGGAACGCCCATTCCTCTTCATCAATCCCAACCGCGTCAGCTTTTTCGTCAAGGCATTTGATTTGGGAGAGCAGGCCCTGTTTACAGTCCCTATTCTCTTTACCTTTATTTGCTTTCCAGCCTCTGAGGTGCTGTCTCAGACCCGAACTCATGAAACTCCACCAGTCAATAATATCTCGTCCTCCCACCCTATTGGAGAGGGCCAGCCAAACTGCTTGAAGGCTTTCCTGGAAGCCGTGCATCTCTAACCAGCTGGACTCAAAGAAGAATCTGTTGCTCTTGGGGGGAGTACCTTCCCCAGAATCAAAAACAAGCGGGGTGTGGTCAGAGCCAAGACTTGTTTCCGCTGCAACCGTACACAGCGGAAAGTGAAGCTCCAGTTCAGGAGAGAGAAAGACCCGATCCAACACACACCTTATAGGGTTGAGCTGTTTGTTGGTCCAAGTGTATCGCGCCCCGGTGCGTGGGATTTCTCGCAAACCCCAAGTTGCGATGTGATCATTAAACAGGTCCATCCTAGCCCAGTTCATCCTGTCATTGTTCTTGTCATGGGCCGCTCTGATCAGGTTGAAGTCCCCTCCCATGATGATAGGCACGACCGAGGAGGCAACTTTGTTGGTTACTTCCTGCAAGAACTCCGCCGAGCGAGAATGATCAGCCGGCCCATAGATGCCCATGATTCTGCAGCGCAGCCGGTCCACGCGACAGATGATATCAGTGCAGATGAAGTACCGACCCCTGTCGATGGCACCCACCTCGAAAGTGCTGTCACGGAAGCCAATGAGCATTCCCACTGAATGCCCATTGGCCGGAAGCCAGCACCACACAAACTTGTCCCCAATCTCAAGACTGGTGAGCTCTTGATCCGTGAACTCCTGTCTGATTGTCTCTTGCAAGCAAACAATATCAATCATGTGCGTTCGGAGATAGTCCTTGAGCAAAGTCCGGCGTCCCCTAACACCGAACCCGCGGATGTTCCAGAACAGAGCCCTCATTGGGAAACCGCTGTGCGACCCCGTGCTTGGCGGGTTAGGACTCTTCTTGCTATTGCCGGAACTTTTTTCTGGATTTTCTTCTTCTTTATTTGTCTTAGCCCCTTTGCACGACTTCCCCCAGACCCTACCGGGGGAGAGGACGTGGAGTTGGGTTGTAGCGGATCTTCGTTCTGCCCGTCACGTTTCTCCTCTTCTTTCCTCTTCAGCTCCTCAGCTGCCGCTCTGTCTCTTGCTAGCACAAGCTCCGCTTGTGCAAGTTCCCTAGCCCGTAGCATAGAAAGAAGTGGTGCAGGGTTTCCCACAGCAGAAGGGAAAACAATGCAACTATCGCGCGCAACCGAAAGTAAAGACGGATTGGGAATGTCTTGCAAGATAGCGAAGTTCTCGACCGATTTGGACGTACCTGGGGTCTTCTCCACCGCCCGCTGGATGGCTTTCTCCAGGATGGGAATCACCGACGAGCCCGCTCCCCGGGCGCTAGTCCTTGCCGCCGCCACCGGTGACGCCTTGCTCCTTGGTGCCCTGATGATCGGCGCCGCCAGCTCCGGAACCACCGCCCCTTCAGCGAAGAGTTCTCCTTCCAGCTCCCTTTCCTCGATACGCCGGGACTCCCCCCCATCATTTGCGAGGACTGATTCGACTCCATCAGAAAAGTTGAGTTGCTGGGCGACCGCCTTGAGGGCTAAAGAGGGGCGGTCCGCGTTTCCTTTGCTTCTACGCTCCTTGGAGCGCATGGCCTACGGATCCGACTCCCAAGTCACTGGTGTGGTAATGCCGGCCTCAACGCGATCTTCATCCGAGAGCTGTTGCGCCTTCCAGAGAGACGGACGGCTCTTCACAGATTCCGCTCCTGCCAGCGGGGATTCTTGGAAGGAAACCAGAGAAGGAGATAGTTCCCCACCAGAGGAAACCCTTTCCCCTGATGGTTCCGGCCGAGCCTTTGCTGGTTGCAGGATCTCCGCAAGCACCGGGAAGATGTCCCCATCCTCAGTCAGATTGGACCCGTATTGCGAGAACGCCGTGGTTGGCAGCCTCGGTCCATTGTCACCTGGTTTCTCATGAGCTGCATAGATTGGAACGGACTTCCGTTGTGGCACCGACGTGGAGCCCCCCTTGCCCTTGGCCGGGCTCATGTCTTTCTTATGCTTGCCCCTGCGGCCGTTCCAACCCTCCCCTTCCGATTCCTCTAGCTCTTCATCTCTATCGTCCGACAGCTTCCTCTGTGGTGGTGGTGGGGGGTCTGAGTGTTCCTCCCGCTCCCCGCCTTCTCTGACGATGCGCACCTTGAATCCCTGAGAGTTGACGAAGAGAATAGTGTATGGAGGGAGCTGCACCGGGACCCTGCACCCAATCAGCACCCTAACAGGATCCAAGGGTGAGTCCAGGGAGCTCACATCCACCGCCATGGGACGTCCCAGTTCCCTGGCTGCCAGCAGGACACGGACAGCCTGTCTGAAAGGCGGCGGCACGTCGAAGAGCTTGATCCAGCATTCCTCAAGCTGCTCTACTGCCGCGGGGTCCCCAGTGTTAGAGGTGACGATGATGTGCAGCTTGGTTGTTGGCAGCGTGAGGCCCCCGCCCCTGATGGCCATACGCAGGTGATGGCGTGTAACTCACACGTTCGTTGGGAACCCCAAGAGGAAGGTATGATGCGCACAGCAGCAAGTTTTCCCTCAGAAAGAAACCAAGGTTTATCGAACCAGGAGGAGCCAAGAAGCACGTTGAAGGTTGATGGCGGCGGGATGTAGTGCGGCGCAACACCAGGGATTCCGGCGCCAACGTGGAACCTGCACAACACAACCAAAGTACTTTGCCCCAACGAAACAGTGAGGTTGTCAATCTCACCGGCTTGCTGTAACAAAGGATTAACCGTATTGTGTGGAAGATGATTGTTTGCAGAAAACAGTAGAACAAGTATTGCAGTAGATTGTATTTCAGTATAGAGAATTGGACCGGGGTCCACAGTTCACTAGAGGTGTCTCTCCCATAATATAAACAACATGTTGGGTGAACAAATTACAGTTGGGCAATTGACAAATAAAGAGGGCATGACCATGCACATACATATTATGATGAGTATAGTGAGATTTAATTGGGCATTACGACAAAGTACATAGACCGCCATCCAACTGCATCTATGCCTAAAAAGTCCACCTTCAGGTTATCATCCGAACCCCCTCCAGTATTAAGTTGCAAAGCAACAGACAATTGCATTAAGTATGGTGCGTAATGTAATCAACAACTATATCCTTAGACAAAGCATCAATGTTTTATCCCTAGTGGCAACAGCACAACACAACCTTAGAACTTTCTGTCACTGTCCCAGGTGTCAATGCAGGCATGAACCCACTATCGAGCATAAATACTCCCTCTTGGAGTTACAAGCATCTACTTGGCCAGAGCATCTACTAGTAACGGAGAGCATGCAAGATCATAAACAACACATAGACATAACTTTGATAATCAACATAACAAGTATTCTCTATTCATCGGATCCCAACAAACGCAACATATAGAATTACAGATAGATGATCTTGATCATGTTAGGCAGCTCATAAGATCCGACAATGAAGCACAATGGGGAGAAGACAACCATCTAGCTACTGCTATGGACCCATAGTCCAGGGGTAGACTACTCACACATCACTCCGGAGGCGACCATGGCGGCGTAGAGTCCTCCGGGAGATGATTCTCCTCTCCAGCAGGGTGCCGGAGGCGATCTCCTGGATCCCCCGAGATGGGATCGGCGGCGGCGGCGTCTCTGGAAGGTTTTCCGTATCGTGGCTCTCGGTACTGGGGGTTTCGCAACGGAGGCTTTAAGTAGGCGGAAGGGCAGGTCAGGAGGCGGCACGAGGGCCCCACACCACAGGGCCGCGCGGCCAAGGGGGGGGCCGCGCCGCTCTAGGGTGTGGCCCCCTCGTGTCCCCTCTTCGTCTCCTCTTCGGACTTCTGGAAGCTTCGTGGCAAAATAGGACCCTGGGCGTTGATTTCGTCCAATTCCGAGAATATTTCGTTACTAGGATTTCTGAAACCAAAAACAGCAGAAAACAAAGAATGGCACTTCGGCATCTTGTTAATAGGTTAGTTCCAGAAAATGCACGAATATGACATAAAGTGTGCATAAAACATGTAGATAACATCAATAATGTGGCATGGAACATAAGAAATTATCGATACGTCGGAGACATATCAGCATCCCCAAGCTTAGTTCTGCTCGTCCCGAGCAGGTAAAACGATAACACGTATAATTTCGGAGTGACATGCCATCATAACCTTGATCATACTATTTGTAAAGCATATGTAGTGAATGCAGCGATCAAAACAATGTATATGACATGAGTAAACAAGTGAATCATAAAGCAAAGACTTTTCATGAATAGCACTTCAAGACAAGCATCAATAAGTCTTGCATCAGAGTTAACTCATAAAGCAATAATTCAAAGTAAAGGTATTGAAGCAACACAAAGGAAGATTAAGTTTCAGCGGTTGCTTTCAACTTGTAACATATATATCTCATGGATATTGTCAACATAGAGTAATATAATAAGTGCAATAAGCAAATATGTAGGAATCAATGCACAGTTCACACAAGTGTTTGCTTCTTGAGGTGGAGAGAAATAGGTGAACTGACTCAACATTGAAAGTAAAAGAATGGTCCTCCATAGAGGAAAAGCATCGATTGCTATATTTGTGCTAGAGCTTTGATTTTGAAAACATGAAACAATTTTGTCAACGGTAGTAATAAAGCATATGTATCATGTAAATTATATCTTACAAGTTGCAAGCCTCATGCATAGTGTACTAATAGTGCCCGCACCTTGTCCTAATTAGCTTGGACTACCGGATCATCGCAATGCACATGTTTTAACCAAGTGTCACAAAGGGGTACCTCTATGCCGCTTTGTACAAAGGTCTAAGGAGAAAGCTCGCATTGGATTTCTCGCTATTGATTATTCTCAACTTAGACATCCATACCGGGACAACATAGACAACAGATAATGGACTCCTCTTTTATGCATAAGCATGTGGCAACAATTAATAATTTTCTCATATGAGATTGAGGATATTTGTCCAAAACTGAAACTTCCACCATGGATCATGGCTTTAGTTAGCGGCCCAATGTTCTTCTCTAACAATATGCATGCTTAACCATAAGGTGGTAGATCTCTCTTACTTCAGACAAGACGAACATGCATAGCAACTCACATGAAATTCAACAAAGAATAGTTGATGGCGTCCCCAGTGAACATGGTTATCGCACAACAAGCAACTTAATAAGAGATAAAGTGCATAATTACATATTCAATACCACAATAGTTTTTAAGCTATTTGTCCCATGAGCTATATATTGCAAAGGTGAATGATGGAATTTTAAAGGTAGCACTCAAGCAATTTACTTTGGAATGGCGGAAAATACCATGTAGTAGGTAGGTATGGTGGACACAAATGGCATAGTGGTTGGCTCAAGTATTTTGGATGCATGAGAAGTATTCCCTCTCGATACAAGGTTTAGGCTAGCAAGGCTTATTTGAAACAAACACAAGGATGAACCGGTGCAGCAAAACTCACATAAAAGACATATTGAAAACATTATAAGACTCTACACCGTCTTCCTTGTTGTTCAAAATTCAATACTAGAAATTATCTAGACCTTAGAGAAACCAAATATGCAAACCAAATTTTAGCATGCTCTATGTATTTCTTCATTAATGGGTGCAAAGCATATGATGCAAGAGCTTAAACATGAGCACAACAATTGCCAAGTATCACATTACCCAAGACATTTATAGCAATTACTACATGTATCATTTTCCAATTCCAACCATATAACAATTTAACGAAGAAGAAACTTCGCCATGAATACTATGAGTAGAAACTAAGGACATACTTGTCCATATGCTACAGCGGAGCGTGTCTCTCTCCCATAAAGTGAATGCTAGGATCCATTTTATTCAAACAAAACAAAAAAACAAAAACAAACCGACGCTCCAAGCAAAGCACATAAGATGTGATGGAATAAAAATATAGTTTCAGGGGAGGAACCTGATAATGTTGTCGATGAAGAAGGGGATGCCTTGGGCATCCCCAAGCTTAGACGCTTGAGTCTTCTTGATATATGCAGGGGTGAACCACCGGGGCATCCCCAAGCTTAGAGCTTTCACTCTCCTTGATCATGTTGCATCATACTCCTCTCTTGATCCTTGAAAACTTCCTCCACACCAAACTTAGAACAACTCATTAGAGGGTTAGTGACAATAAAAATTAACATATTCAGAGGTGACACAATCATTCTTAACACTTCTGGACATTGCATGAAGCTACTGGACATTAGTGGATCAAAGAAATTCATCCAACATAGCAAAAGAGGCAATGCGAAATAAAAGGCAGAATCTGTCAAAACAGAACAGTTCGTATTAACGAATTTTATTAGGCCACCAGACTTGCTCAAATGAAAATGCTCAAATTGAATGAAAGTTGCGTACATATCTGAGGATCATGCACGTAAATTGGCTTAATTTTCTGAGCTACCTACAGGGAGGTAGACCCAGATTCGTGACAGCAAAGAAATCTGGAACTGCGCAGTAATCCAAATCTAGTACTTACTTTTCTATCAACGGCTTTACTTGGCACAACAAAACACTAAACTAAGATAAGGAGAGGTTGCTACAGTAGTAAACAACTTCCAAGACTCAAAATAAAAACAAAGTACTGTAGGTAAAAACATGGGTTGTCTCCCATAAGCGCTTTTCTTTAACGCCTTTCAGCTAGGCGCAGAAAGTGTGTATCAAGTATTATCAAGAGACGATGTGTCAACCTTACCTTGGGCTTTACCCTTACCTTTCTTATTGTTTTTCTTTCCCTTTGATTTAGGAAATATATGATTTCCCCCCGGTATAGAGGTGAATTTCAGAGTGCCTTCTCCCACATCAATGGCTGCTCCCAATAGTTTCAGCAGGGATCTTCCGAGTGTGATTTTTCCCGTCCCTACACATTCAATAACAAGATAATCAATGGATATTGTTCTTCCAAGAATGGTTGTATGCACACCTGCAGCTATTCCCTTAGGAATTATAACGGAGTTATCAATGAAAGTTATTTCTTCTCCTCCTTCCTCGACTCCCCAAAGTTTCAAAGATTTATAAATGCTCTCAGGCATAAGGCAAAATTCAGACATAATATCACAGTTGGCATGAAGAGTTCGATCACCGATAACAATTTTAACAGTAGGATCCCACAATGAAAGTTTAGAGTTCACTAAAACTTGTTCAAGACGATTACGAACATGGCAATAGTTGTCATCCAAGCGAGATGTACTTATCTCGAGATTGTTTAATCTATTATAAATGCTAGTGAGGGCTGAATCAAAGTTATTAGCTGAATCATGTGATGCAACCAACTTCTTTATGGCATTAAAAGCTTGATCCCCATTGCAATGAAGGAAATCTCCTCCCACTAAAGTATCCAAAGCATATCTATAGCGAACCATAAGACCAAAATAAAAATTACTAAGGAGCAAACTTAGAGTCATTTGAGGTTCAGTTTTACGATAAGAAGTAAAAATTCTAGACCAAGCATCCTTAAAACCCTCCTCATCCCCTTGTTTGAAAGTGAAGACTAATTCTTCAGGCGAAGAAGTAACAGGTTCAGAGCTAGACATGGTAACAAAAGTAACTAATTTTTTTTGTGTTTTTGATATAGCAAACAAGATAGCAAATAAAGTAAAACTACCAACTAAATTTTTTTGTATTTTGATTTAGTGCAGCAAACAAAGTAGTAAATAAAACTAAGCAAGACAAAAACAAAGTAAAGAGATTGAGAAGTGGAGACTCCCCTTGCAGCATGTCTTGATCTCCCCGGCAACGGCGCCAGAAAAAGAGCTTGATGGCGTGTAACTCACACGTTCGTTGGGAACCCCAAGAGGAAGGTATGATGCGCACAGCAGCAAGTTTTCCCTCAGAAAGAAACCAAGGTTTATCGAACCAGGAGGAGCCAAGAAGCACGTTGAAGGTTGATGGCGGCGGGATGTAGTGCGGCGCAACACCAGGGATTCCGGCGCCAACGTGGAACCTGCACAACACAACCAAAGTACTTTGCCCCAACGAAACAGTGAGGTTGTCAATCTCACCGGCTTGCTGTAACAAAGGATTAACCGTATTGTGTGGAAGATGATTGTTTGCAGAAAACAGTAGAACAAGTATTGCAGTAGATTGTATTTCAGTATAGAGAATTGGACCGGGGTCCACAGTTCACTAGAGGTGTCTCTCCCATAAGATAAACAGCATGTTGGGTGAACAAATTACAGTTGGGCAATTGACAAATAAAGAGGGCATGACCATGCACATACATATTATGATGAGTATAGTGAGATTTAATTGGGCATTACGACAAAGTACATAGACCGCCATCCAACTGCATCTATGCCTAAAAAGTCTTCCTTCAGGTTATCATCCGAACCCCCTCCAGTATTAAGTTGCAAAGCAACAGACAATTGCATTAAGTATGGTGCGTAATGTAATCAACAACTACATCCTTAGACATAGCATCAATGTTTTATCCCTAGTGGCAACAGCACAACACAACCTTAGAACTTTCATCCTTGTCCCAGGTGTCAATGCAGGCATGAACCCACTATCGAGCATAAATACTCCCTCTTGGAGTTACAAGCATCTACTTGGCCAGAGCATCTACTAGTAACGGAGAGCATGCAAGATCATAAACAACACATAGACATAACTTTGATAATCAACATAACAAGTATTCTCTATTCATCGGATCCCAACAAACGCAACATATAGAATTACAGATAGATGATCTTGATCATGTTAGGCAGCTCACAAGATCCGACAATGAAGCACAATGGGGAGAAGACAACCATCTAGCTACTGCTATGGACCCATAGTCCAGGGGTAGACTACTCACACATCACTCCGGAGGCGACCATGGCGGCGTAGAGTCCTCCGGGAGATGATTCCCCTCTCCGGCAGGGTGCCGGAGGCGATCTCCTGGATCCCCCGAGATGGGATCGGCGGCGACGGCGTCTCTGGAAGGTTTTCCGTATCGTGGCTCTCGGTACTGGGGGTTTCGCAACGGAGGCTTTAAGTAGGCGGAAGGGCAGGTCAGGAGGCGGCACGAGGGCCCCACACCACAGGGCCGCGCGGCCAAGGGGGGGCCGCGCCGCCCTAGGGTGTGGCCCCCTCGTGGCCCCTCTTCGTCTCCTCTTCGGACTTCTGGAAGCTTCGTGGCAAAATAGGACCCTGGGCATTGATTTCGTCCAATTCCGAGAATATTTCGTTACTAGGATTTCTGAAACCAAAAACAGCAGAAAACAGCAACTGGCACTTCGGCATCTTGTTAATAGGTTAGTTCCAGAAAATGCACGAATATGACATAAAGTGTGCATAAAACATGTAGATAACATCAATAATGTGGCATGGAACATAAGAAATTATCGATACGTCGGAGACGTATCAGCAGGCTCTCTTTGGAGGGGAAAAACATGGTGAAGTCAGTTTGATTGATCTTCCGCACACGCCACTCCCAATCCTCCTCCACAAGATCCTTGAGCTCGTCCTCCAATTGTTCAGCAGAGAGGTCTCCTTCTTCCAGAATCACCATGGCAGCATTTGGCGCCGGCGGGAGCAGCTCTTCTTCCGGGACATCGTAGCACGTAAAGCCTCTGCCATCCACACCATAGCCCGCCCAAAAGGGCCCTGAGGCCTTAGACAAGGACGCACACATCGCGGACAAGTGCCCCACCTTGTTGCATTTCACACAGAATGGATCGTCCTTGCACTCCGCTTGCACTACAAGGGAAAGGCCTACCGCCGGCGAACCTAAAAGGCCCATTGCCGGCGCACCACGAGCCCGCCGGTGCGAACGGGCCGGTGATAATGGGCCACTACCGGCGCACCAGGCAGTGCGCCGGCGATAGTCCGGATACTGCCGGCGCGCCATCGCCGCTTCGCCGGCAAAGGACAATTTCCACCGGCGCGCCAGCAGCTGCGCCGGCAGTAGTGCTTCCAGCACTGGCGCATGCCACATGCGCCGGCAGTAGGTCATTTAGGTGCGCCGGCAATAAATTCGAAAAATCTTTTTTCAGCTTTTTTCCAGCATATTAGAATACATATTTGACAGAAGTATATATTTACAACACAGTTCATATTTGTACAGCAGCACATGCAATATGAGAAGCACATAGAGAGTCAAGTATCATTTCGGTATCAATACACAAATACACAAGTCTCGTTCCGGAATGTTGATTCATACAACACATGTGCATATGCAACACCGAACGATGAAGTTTCACAAAGTTAGAAGTCTCGGTACATAGTCGTCACAAGTATCGTCATACACCTCACAATGTAGGTCCTAACCTAAACTACAATCACATAGAACATGACCAACATGGTCATGATGACCATCATCACGAAGGCCATGGTCTTCATCCGGTTCCTCCTCATGTCCCTCATCTCTCCCGCTACATAACGGGCGTATCTTCCTTCCGCCTCCACCCTAGTGGGGTATCCCTTGTAGCTGTTGCCGCTGAAACGGTGCACCTGTCTCCGACAGTCCTCCCAGTCGTCGTAGACTCCAGGAACCCTCCCCTTGTAGACGACATATGTCGTCGGCATCTCCATTCACAAGACAAGTAAAACGTTAGTACCAATGCAATGAACAAGTGCCAACTCAAATAAGAGACAAGTAGTACGAACTAAATAGCATGTGCCTCATACTTTGTTGGTCGAAATAAATAATAACATACAGGGATGGGGTCAGCGAGGCTAGGTAGGATGCACAATAGATTTATATTTGTGGCCATCACACCAAGCCTCACTGGCCCCACCCCGGAGTGTACAAGTGACCGAACATTTTCATCATCGGCCAATGCAATTAAGAAGTGCGAACTCAAATAAAAGACAAGTAGTACGAATTAAATAGCGTGCCTCATACTTTGTCGGTCGAAACAAATATTAACATCCAGGGATGGAGTCAGTGAGGCTAGGTAGGATGCACAAGAGATTGATACTTGTGGCCGTCGCACCAAGGCTCACTGGCTCCACCCCCGAGTGTACGAGTGACCGAACATTCTAATCATCGGCGAACTCCAAATACGAGGCAAGTAATGCAAATAATTATTAAGCTATCTACGCCATAATCTTGAAATATATAGCAAAGTAAATGAAACTATAGACACATGTTCACATGCACATTCATACAACTAAATAAAAGCAACAAGTCGATTCTATTGGAATATATAGCAATTATTACAATACGGAAGTTCAAGGACATATCGTTCAAGCTTTAGCAAATGTTCCCGTCGTAGGATCAGGTTGTACGCCTAGGGGGGAATGGACGGCAGCCCTCAAGCGAGTTGAACGGCCTCTCATCACGCGACATCTCCAAGCGGAGTTCTATCTCGTCATTAGGTGGTAGACCGTAGCCGTAGAAGAACTCGCCAGACCTAGCGTTGACATCCTGCAGGATTACCGTGCAAATGAACTGCTGGATGCGACCCCAGTTCTTTCTAATCTCTCTATCAGGGACATCCGCCATGTTTGCAAACCTGTTTCTGAGATTCTCTGGCAGCAACATGTCATCTGCGTACTTTATGTACTCCTGCATCTGAAGGATGGCGTACCACGCGTCCATCCCATTGTCTTGCGTCGACTGCCTGAGGCAGGGGAAGTTGGTTGTGTGGGTTAAGACCAAGCCTCCTCGGGATTTCCTCTCTACTTTGAGGGGGCCTGCCTTGTTGGCGAAGCCGGTGAGAGCATCATTGAGAAGGGCCCTGATGTGGGTGTAATCTTTCTTGCGGTCCCTACCCGAGTCGAGATAGACTGCATGCGAGTGTTGCGGGTGCACGATGATGAGGGTGCAGAACTTGTCTCTGCGGAAAACACACGGATTAACCTTTGGAAATGCAAATGGAGATATAGGATAGAATGGTGATGGGGGACTAGCGAGTGATTACTTACTCGGGGAAGTAAGGGATGAGAATGGCGCCCTTCTTAATGTTCGCCAGCATGAAATCCTCGACCTGCTGGGTGGCAATCGCGCGATCCCCAGCGTTGCAGATGATGCTCTCCCGCATATAGAAGGGGTCCATTATCGCGATGGTCGGCGTCCCCTCCTTAACAATCTGGGAAGACAAGCTAAGAGCAACTAGGCGAACCACACTAAAGTGGAGCGCTTGCATGCGATAGATGCTGAAGATGTCGTTGAACCGGATGAAGCACAAGTCCGCGGGGTACTTCTCGACGAAGTTCATGCCAGTTGGCACCTTCGCCACGAAGAGAGGGTAACCAGGATCTTTTGATTTGAGAAGAAGGTTCTCCACATGCCTGACAGTCTCATGCAAGCTCCTCATATCCGAGGTGAGTTTCTTCAGGACATGCTCCGGCAGCATCGGTTCACCCAAGTGATGCAGAGGTCGCCAATTGTTTGGCAACTTGTCAAGGAGTGGGACCTTGTCCTTGGATTTGGCCGCCGCCTTGTCTTTGGCGTCCTTCTTATTTGCCCTCTTCCTCTTCTTGGGTTGTAGTGCTGGACCATCCATCGCCGTAGTGGCCGTAGCACGGAGTGTGTTTGGGCTCAGCATATTTTTGACGGCGGCGGTGGCGACCTCCTCAGGATTTTCCTCCTCAGCCGTTTCTTGAGAATCAAACAGCTTCTTGGAGCACACATATTTCAAGGCCGGCGCATCCTCATGGATAACTTGTGAAGACGTAGGAATATCCCATTGGAAGTTCTCACGTTCGTATTCCTCGGCCTCTGGCGCAGCTGGCTGTTGTGGTGGGGCGCTAACCTCTGGCGCAGCTGGCCGTTCTGGTGGGGCGATGACCACCGGCGCGCCGGCGCTGTCGTGGAGGGACGCTGACATGTGGCGCCGCAAGGTGCTTGTCTTTGCTTGCCGTCGACCCCGAGTAGGTGTTGATCCGAATTAGGGTCTTCGGCCATAGCAGTACCCAACCCTTCAGTGAGGCCAGATTCAACGGGCTGTCGTCATCGGCACCATGCGGTTGATTAGGAGGAAACAAATCCTCATAGCCCGGTAACGCCCGATCCACTTCAACCCGGTAAACGTCATCCGCCATATCTCGTGTGTGCCACTTCTTATCCAGGGGCTGAAGGATGGACCCCCTCGCGACGTCTTTGAGTTCGCCGTTTACTCTCATCAGGAAGGTGCATGGCGTTGAGAGCGCCTGCGAGAACATGTGTATGGCGTTAGAGAGAGGGCAAGGATGACGAAACTAATATATTAACTTGATGTACACATTAGTTAATTACCGTGAGGGCGTTGAGCTCGGCTAATGTCGACGGGCCGGCACATGCGGCGGCGGGCGTGCAAGTGACGGAGGGGCTGCTACCCGGCATGGACGGTGAATCCCTAGCACCAGCGACATTGGCGGCGGCCGGAGGAGTCTCCATTATAACATTGTCATTGCCGGCGGACGGCGGCGCCATCGAGTTGCTGCCGTCGAAGCTAACCACTTGCATTTTCGGGGGGGAGGGGGGGCTTGTTTGCCACCCTCATACCACGCGTGTAGAGCATCGAAATCTGCTTGGACTGAAGCGGCGACTTCAGCTTTGACTTCAGGTACAAGCGTAGCTTTGAGTTGCGGTACCAGTTGCGGTACCAAACCAGCTTGGACTTGGGCTAGGATTGACTCCCTCATTTCCTCCGCCTCCCGCTGCTTCCTCTCACTGCGCGCATTTTTATCGGCCGCAGACGACAAGTCGTAGTGACCATGCTTGTAGCCTGTACCGGCGCCAGCCACACGGCCTCTATGCGGCCTTCTCGTCGGTGAATGCTCATTAACGATGTTTAGCGCCCGTACGAGAGGCTTGTCCCAGGCTACCCTGCCCGTCGACGCCTGGGAGGAGGAGCCTTCGTCACATTGAGAAAGTCTTTGTCTTTCTTCTTCCTGCGGAAGAAACGCGAACCATTTAGAAATGTTGCTACTATTATATGAACGATACTTGATCTAATTAAACCGGTAAATTGCTTACCAGTTTTTTCTCCAACGCCAGGACCTTCTTGTCGTTCGTGAACCAAATTATGTCGGTTAGGACCTTCGGGTCCGTGACAAGTTCCCCGGTTAGTTTCTTCTTATGGTACCGGGACCTGATGAATCTTCTTTCAAGCGGGTCCTTGTACTTGAGCCAGGGGTTCTCAATGCCGGCATTTACATACGCCTCGTCCTCCTTCGCCCAATAGGTCTCCTTTCCCTCGTACCCACGGCTCCCAAGGTTGTGGTTGCCGATGTTAAGCTCCTGCATTTCCTTCCCCCACAACTTGCGATTCTTGGTTGCTTGTAGCTCTTCATTGGCCACAAAAGCATCAAAGTCCGCCTGGGAGACATGCGGAAAGGCGGAGTGGACCTCTTCGAAACCTTTGCCCTCAGCAATCAGCTTCCGCACCATGTACTTATAGCTGCTGAGGTGTTTGGTGAACTTCAGGAGGGCTTGTGAGTTCACAATGTTGTTGGTTTGATGACTGGAGGCGTAGTCACCTAGGAACTTGTATCGTGCGTGCAACCTCGCAATGAGCTGGGCTCGCAAAGGCGCTTTGTTCTCAGCTCGGAGGTCCGTCTCGTTGAGATTGACGACCTCTCGGAGGATACATGCCAGTTGGTTGCCGTACCCCTTGGCAACATCCTTAGGCTCCACCGGCAAACCACTGGCGGGGTCCACCTCTTTGACTGTGTCTCTGCCGGTGCCGACCATGTTTTGGTGCCTTGCCTTCCGCGGCCTCTTGGAACCACTTGTCCCGGTGCCACTACTCCCGGCGGCGCCGCTAGGATCGTCACCGCTTGTCTCGCCGCCACCCCCGGCGGCGCCGGTTGCCTCGTCGCCGCTTGGCGCGTAGGTACTACCCCCGGCGGCGTCGCTTGCCTCGTTGCCGCTTGGCTCATCGGCACTACCCCCAGCGTCATCCTCCATCTCATGGTCCTCGTCGCCGCCAACACCAGCGGCCTCGGCATCCTCCTCCGTCCTAAAGAAGTGCCTATTGTAGTGCTCCTCTAATTCTTCTTGAGACGCCATGGTGGCTTGCACTAATATAAGATGAAAAAGAGTTAGAATTGACGGAAAAATTCGGCATGACCTTTGCTAAAAATTGGTCATGCCGAGTGCTAGAATTGCCGGAACGGAAATGAATCGACATTCCGGCACTCAATAGCAACTCAATCCCTGTAACAGAAATGCAAACATATATATAACAACTTCATTTTCACCGGAGCTCAACCATCACCATAATCAGCATGTTCATTTAGCTCAACCATCACCATAACCATAACCATAACAGCAACATGCACATCAGCAGCGTGCATAGCATCAGCATTTAAATACCACCAGTAGCATTTCCACTATAATAAAAAACCCCAATTCATTTCCAGAGAAGCATGTACATCAAGTAAATGGGTCATCAATTTATCACAATAAGAAAAATATGTGTGGATGAATAAAATCATCCAAACAGGGGCACCACAATCATATACCCCCAACAGAGAAACCAAATACATTATATATACATAAGCTTCAGGGAATTACTTGGGGTCCAGAAAACTAATCCATGATATGAATGCTATGAGAAATACAAATGAGTGAAAAAGGTGTACAAATAAGTGGAATTAAAGTGACATTCCTTCACCTTGTACATGCACTGGCCAATTAACTAAACAAAATCAATTTTCATTTTAGCTACTGCAAGTAAAATCAATTTTGAACCAAACCTCTATTTCATTTTCTTTTTTTGGCAGTAGGTAATGATGCATTTTCATTTTGAACCAAATTTATTTACAACCAGTGAGCATGCATGAGCATTTTGAACCAAACAATTGAGCATTTTTAACCAGTAGCAATTTATGGCAGCATTTTTGCATTTCATTCTTGTTAGGAGCATGAGCATGAGCAAGCAATTTTGCATTTCATTCATGTTATGAGCATGAGCATGCAACACCTACACTGGAAGCAATTCATTTTGTATATTAGCATTTCATTTTTGGTATTAGCATGAACCAGAGAATGCATTTCATTAGGCATTTAAATGAACCAGAGAATGCATTCTTGCTATATATGAACCCTAAAAATTTAATAAACATGAATCAAGAATGTGTAAACCAACATAAATCAACTAAATGAACCTAGCTAGCTACTGCATTTTGCATTTCCATCTCAACCAGAAGCAAACCAGAAGCATTTAGTATATAAAGCATTTAGTAAATATAAATTGAAACCCTAAATACTAACCAGCAATGAACTCCACCTAATGAACTAAATACCTAAGCAACATTTTAATTTTAAACCAGTAGCTAAACCAGTAGTAGCATTTGCTACTACCAACTAGTGTTCATTTCATTTAAATGAACCATGTACTGCTAGCAAATTTTATTAACTAAACCTACTAAATTATTTTAACCAGAGAACCATCATATTATTAGCATAAGCATTGCATCTTGCATTTCATTTTAAAATTGGTTTAGTTTCAAACCAGAGAGCTTAATTGTTACTTTAATTTATATGAATTGGCATTAGCATAACCAAAAAACCCTACTGCCTAGCTACCTAGGTACTGCAAGCATTTTTATTTTCATTTTCACATTTAAAAGAATGAATTGAACCAGAAGAAGTCACAGGGCATCTAGCAAAACCATTTTCATTTTCATTTTCATTTTTGTTTAATGAAGAACTAACATACTGCTTAGTGTCTAGTTTTTATTTTCATCATAAACCATAGCATAAAAACACCCTACTACTATAGCTACTCCTAATCTAAATGAACCAGAGAACCATGTACATCATTTTCATTTTGTTTTAAATGAAACATAGAATGAATTGAACCCTAAAGTGTTCATTTCATCATTTTTTAAATGAACCAGAGATCATTATTGCTATATCAACCAGCACTATTGCTATATCAACCAGCCAATTCAATGTACAAATTCAATCGGCTACTGCAAGACCTACTGCAAGAACTAAAGCAAGAATCGGAGGTAGAGAGAGGGAAGGAAGAGGGGGATGGATAGGGGAAGGAAGAGGGGAAGGGAGAGGGGTTCTTACCAACGGCGATGGTGGCGACACCCTGCTGCTCCTCTCCGGGACGGTGGCCGGCGCGCAACGCCCTCCTCCTCTCGGCGACAGTGGCGACGGTGGCTGGCGCGTGACGCCCTCCCCCTCCTCTCCGCGGCGATGCCCTGCTCCTCCTTGCGCGGCAGCTCCGGCGTGCAGCGAGGTCTCTTGGTCCAGGGCTTCCGCGCGACGGCGCTCGAGATCGACGGTGGCGGTGGCGCTCGAGATCGACAGTGGCGGTGGCGCTCGATTGGGAATGGGGAGGGAGAAGAGGGTCGCGCAGCGGTTAAGTCCCAGCTATAGCCGGACCCACCTTATTGCCGGCGCACCACATGATTGGTTCACCGGGGACAATTATACCCCCGGCGAACCAAACAGGTGGTGCGCCGGCAGTAAGGTGAGCCCGGCTATACCTGGGACTTGTCCCCCAACCCTGGCTGGCCATTTCCTTTTCTATTTTATTTTATTTTTATTCTTTTCTTTATTTCTTTTCACTTTCTTTTATGTTTCTTTTCTTTTCCCACAAATCCTATACTATTTTTTTCCTTCTCTTTTCAAGATAATAACAAAGCAATATGAGTTAATTATGCATTACAAAAAAAATGAGTTATACATACACAAAATATTGACCAACACAATATTAATTAGTCATACATAAAATACTGGCCATGACCATATGAGTAGTTATGAATTACACAAAATATGAGTTATAGATTGCAAATAAAGTTTTACATCATCGATTGAGAAGAGTGTTTCGCTTTCTTCTTGCTTTTCTTGCTCGTCGTTGAATAATTTAGCCCCGTGTCGTGACTTCTTCTTTTGAAGGGTCGACCTGACCTCGGTAGCGTGGTCCTGCTTCTTCTTGTGGTGTATGTTGTGTCTTCGTCCTCGGATTCTTCCATCATTGGGTCTCCGACTTGTCCTTCGAAGTCTTCCTCGTTGGCGACTCCATCCATTCCGACGATGGTCCTCTTGCCTCTCCTCACGATAACACGGCTAGGCCTGGATGGGTCGGTTATGAAGAAGCATTGGTGCACGTGTTCTGCCAGTACCCATGGCTCATTCTGCGCGGTGGCGTTCTTGGACTTTGATTTGTTGGCTTCGGGTAGAAACATGGTGGTGAAATACCGGTCTTCTTTTGTGACGCTCTTAGCCCATCTGATACGGAACATCGGCACTTTCTCCCCAGCGTAGCTAAGCTCCCAGATTTCCTCGATTCTTCCGTAGTATCTAGTCTTTACGTCACCCGTCCAGGAATCCATCGTTACCCCTGAGTTCTGGTAAACACTGTTCTTGTCTTTTTCTTCCGTGTAGAATGTGTACCCGTTGATATCGTACGCTTGGTAAGTCATGATGTTGGGCGCGGGGCCATGTGACAAGGCCAATACTAGTTTATCCTTGTTAGAATCCATTGGTGGGGGATTAGCATCAATGTGGTCTTTGAACCAGCGCGCGAAAGAGGAGTTGTGCTCTCTGTATATTTCTGCTTCCGTCATCATCGGCTTGCCACTGTTCTCTATCATGGTTTTGTGCTCTTTCAACCAAGGATCGATCAAGTCAATGTGTTGTAGCGCTACTAAGTTGGCCCTGTCAAAGTCGGAAGTCCGACCAGACATGTGCACGTGCAGTTCCTTCCTTCCATTTTTGTGGCCTACTCCCTCGAACCTGCGGAAGTGCTTGTTTTGAGGCAAACCAACAGGGTCCTCGATGTCTAGATAATTCATGCAGAAAGAGATGCACTCTTCGGTGAGCCAGCCCTGTACGATGCTTCCATCCGGATGTGACCTATTACGAACGTATCCTTTAATGACCCCATTCATTCATTCAAACGGCATCATGTTGTGTAAGAATGCCGGCCCTAGACTGACGATATCATCCATGATATGGACCAACAGATGGACCATCACGTCAAAGAATGCAGGCGGGAAGTACATCTCAAGCTCACATAGGATCACCACGATCTCTTCCTGGAGCCTTGCAAGTTTCTTCACGCTTATCGACTTCCGAGTTATGACGTCGAAGAAGTTACAGAGCCCAGTCAGCGTTGCACGGACATGGTCATCCATTATACCTCGGATTGCAACCGGAAGAATCTGCGTCATCATCACGTGACAGTCATGAGACTTCATGCCACTGAAGTTTCGTTTCTTGGGGTCCATGTATCTGCTTATTAGCCCGGAGTAACCGAAGGGCACTCTGACTCGTAGAAGGCAATTGAAAAATTGATCGACCTCGGCCGGACTAAAAGTGAAGCAGGAGGGGGGACAGTAATAGTCTGGCTGCTTAACCCTTTTGCGCTTCTGACCGCCGTCCGCCTCCTCCTCCGAATGTCCCTCTTGGGCCGCCGGGATCTGAAGCTCTTCCCTGATGCCCAAAACTTTCAGGTCGTGTCTTGCTTTCGGCCCATCTTTGGTCCGCTCCGGCATGTTGAGAAGAGTGCCAAGCAAGCTCTCGCACACGTTCTTTGTAATATGCATGACATCAAGGCAGTGAGGTGTATCGAGAATTTTCCAGTACGGCAAGTCTCAAAACACGGACCTCCTTTTCCATACACCAATGAGCGGCGTCGTTTCCTTTTTCTTCTTCTTCTCTCCAGGCTTTTGACGAATCTTTCCCGGCGCAGGGCACTCCTTCCAACCTTTCAGTAATGTATCAATCTCTTCGCCGCTCTTCTTACGTGGAGGTCCTCGGGGTTCATTTGTACCATCGAACAGATCTCCACGCTTTCTCCACGGGTCAGTCTTCTGTAGCCACCTTCGATGCCCCATGTAAACTGTTTTCGAAGAGCCGGGATCCTTACCAAGCTGCAAAAACATCGTCTCTTCCATGCACCTGACACATGCCTTGTGTCCATGGCACACCTGGCACGAAATGTAACCGTATCCGAGGTAGTCCTGCATCGTCGTGATCAACGCGGCTCTCAAAGGGAAATATTCTTCCGCGATGGCGTCCCATGTATCTACCCCTTCCTCCGCCCACAACGTTTCAAGCTCCTCCTTTAATAGTTCGAGATACATGTTGATATCGTTTCCTGGCTGTGTCGGCCCTTGAATTAGCATGCTCATCTGTATGTACTTCCTCTTCATGCACAGCCAGGGCGGGAGGTTGTAGATCCATACAAACACGGGCCATGTGCTATGTGTGCTGCTCTGGTTTCCGAACGGATTGAATCCGTCCGTGCTCGCACCCAACCTGATGTTTCTGGGATCTGCCCCAAAACTTCCGAATTCATTGTCTAGTGCTTTCCACTGGCTTGCATCCGAAGGGTGCGTCAGCACTGGGTGCTCAATCCGCTCTTTATCATTCAACACTGCCTCCTTTCTTTCTGCGTGCCAGCGCATGAGCTTTGCTTCCTTGCGGTCCGCGTAGAACCGTTGAAGCCGGGGGGCGAGCGGGAAGTACCACACAACTTTCCGAGGAGCTTTCTTCTTCCCTTTCTTGTACCGTTCAGCTTCACACACAGGACATTTGGTCTTGTCCATGTGCTCCTTGCGATACATGATACAGTCGTTGATGCAGGCGTGATACTTTTCGTGGGGTAAGTCGAGAGGGCACGTGATTCTCTTGGCCTCGGCTAGACTACCAGGACACGTGTTCCCGGCAGGAAGGAGATCTTTCACGTATTCCAGGATGTCGTCGACGCTTGTGTCCGTCCATCCATGTTTCGCCTTCATCTGCAACACATCGAGAGCTACTCTCAAGCGAGACTCCCCCAACCCGCGACCTGAGTCGTACAACGGAGTATTCGAGTCTATCTCGAGTTGCTCAAGCTTTGATTTCCGCTTGGCGCCTTTCGTCTTTTCGAGAAGCAGATCTTGAAGATGAGGGTCCCGCACGACTGAAGCTAGCGGCACCTCTTCATCGTCGTCAAGGTTATTGTCGTCGTCAAGGTTATTGTCGTCGTCAAGGTTATCGTCCTGTGCGACAAACTCTTCATCATCATCAATATCATGATGCCCTCCTTCTTGCCGGCCATTTTTACCACCTGCCGCCGTCGCCCCATTGACCTCCGCGCCATCATCACTCATCCATTGAGTGTGTCCATGCATGAAACCATTAGTGAGCAGGTGCCCCTGCAATTTGCCTGAATACGGGTCAAACCATTTCCCTCGTTTGCATCTCCGGCACGGACACAATACCCCCGTGCGGTTATTTTCATACATGTCGATGTTCGCGTGTTTCAGATATCTCATCACGATGCTTTCACTCATCTCGATAACCATTATCGCCTGCTGATGTCTACGGGTGCTTCTATTCTTGTAGACAGTGTTGGGCCTCCAAGAGCAGAGGTTTGTAGAACAGCAGCAAGTTTCCCTTAAGTGGATCACCCAAGGTTTATCGAACTCAGGGAGGAAGAGGTCAAAGATATCCCTCTCATGCAACCCTGCAACCACAAAGCAAGAAGTCTCTTGTGTCCCCAACACACCTAATAGGTGCACTAGTTCGGCGAAGAGATAGTGAAATACAAGTGGTATGAATGAATATGAGCAGTAGTAACGGCGCCAGAAAAGTGCTTGTTGGCGTGCAGTTGATGGTAGTAATATTGCAGGCAGTAAAGATGCAGTAAAATAGTAAACAAGCAGCGATAGCAGTATTTAGGAACAAGGCCTAGGGATCATACTTTCACTAGTGGACACTCTCAACATTGATCACATAACAGAATAAATAGATAGATGCTAGACTCTACACCCTCTTGTTGGATGATGAACACCACTAACTGTGTAGGATTACACGAACCCTCAATGCCGGAGTTAACAAGCTCCACAATATTCAATGTTCATATTTAAATAACCTTAGAGTGCATAACAGATCAACATAACCAAACCAAGTACTAACATAGCATGCACACTGTCACCTTCACACTACGAAAGGAGGAATAGATCACATCAATACTATCATAGCAATAGTTAACTTCATAATCTACAAGAGATCACAATCATAGCCTACGCCAAGTACTACACGATGCACACACTGTCACCATTACACCGTGCAGGAGGAATAAACTACTTTAATAACATCACTAGAGTAGCACGCAGATATATTGTGATACAAAACACATTGCAATCATAAAGAGATATAAATAAGCACTTCACTATGCCATTCATAACAGTGAATAAGTATTCTGTGAAATATAGCCTAAGAGACCCACACGGTGCACACACTGTCACCTTTACACACGTGGGACAAGGAGTCTCCGGAGATCACATAAGTAAAATCCACTTGACTAGCATAATGACATCTAGATTACAAGCATCATCATATGAATCTCAATCATGTAAGGCAGCTCATGAGATTATTGTATTGAAGTACATAGGAGAGAGATGAACCACATAGCTACCGGTACAGCCCCGAGCCTCGATGGAGAACTACTCCCTCCTCATGGGAGACAGCAGCGTTGATGAAGATGGCGGTGGTGTTGATGGAGAAGCCTTCCGGGGGCACTTCCCCGTCCCGGCGGCGTGCGGAACGAGAGACTCTGTCCCCCAGATCTTGGCTTCGCGATGGCGGCGGCTCTGGAAGGTTTCTCGTACCGTGGCTTTTCCGTATCGAGGTTTTAGGTCAGGGACCTTTAAATAGGCGAAGAGGCGGAGTCGGAAGGTCAACGAGGCGGTGACACACTAGGGGGCGCGGCCAAGGCCTGGGCCGCGCCACCCTGGCGTCTGGTGGCCCAGTGGCCCCCCTCTGGCCTCTCTCGGGTGTTTTGGAAGCTTCGCGTGATCCTAAGATGCTGGGCGTTGATTTCGTCCGATTCCGAGAATATTTCCTTACTAGGATTTCTGAAACCTAAAACAGCAGAAAACAGGAACTGGCACTTCGGCATCTCGTCAATAGGTTAGTTCCGGAAAACGCATAATAATGACATAAAGTATGCATAAAACATGTAGATATCATCAATAATGTGGCATGGAACATAAGAAATTATCGATACGTCGGAGACGTATCAGCATCCCCAAGCTTAGTTCCTGCTCGTCCCGAGCAGGTAAACGATAACAAAGATAATTTCTGGAGTGACATGCGATCATAACCTTGATCATACTATTGTAAGCATATGTAATGAATGCAGCGATCAAAACAATGGTAATGACATGAGTAAACAAATGAATCATAAAGCAAAGACTTTTCATGAATAGTACTTTCAAGACAAGCATCAATAAGTCTTGCATAAGAGTTAACTCATAAAGCAATGAATCAAAGTAAAGGTATTGAAGCAACACAAAGGAAGATTAAGTTTCAGCAGTTGCTTTCAACTTATAACATGTATATCTCATGGATAATCGTCAACATAGAGTAATATAACAAATGCAATATGCAAGTATGTAGGAATCAATGCATAGTTCACACAAGTGTTTGCTTCTTGAGGTGGAGAGAGATAGGTGAACTGACTCAACATAAAAGTAAAAGAAAGGTCCTTCAAAGAGGAAAGCATCGATTGCTATATTTGTGCTAGAGCTTTTATTTTGAAAACATGAAACAATTTTGTCAACGGTAGTAATAAAGCATATGTATCATGTAAATTATATCTTACAAGTTGCAAGCCTCATGCATAGTGTACTAATAGTGCCCGCACCTTGTCCTAATTAGCTTGGATTAACACGGATTATCATTGCATAACATATGTTTCAACCAAGTGTCACAAAGGGGTACCTCTATGCCGCCTGTACAAGGGTCTAAGGAGAAAGTTCGCATTGGATTTCTCGCTTTTGATCATTCTTCAACTTAGACACCCATACCGGGACAACATAGACAACAGATAATGGACTCCTCTTTTAATGCTTAAGCATTCAACAACAGTTAATATTCTCATAAGAGATTGAAGTTTTATGTCCAAACTGAAACTTCCACCATGATTCATGGCTTTAGTTAGCGGCCCAATGTTCTTCTCTAACAGTATGCATACTCAAACCATTTGATTGTGAAAACCGCCCTTACTTCAGACAAGACGAACATGCATAGCAACTCACATGATATTCAACAAAGAGTAGTTGATGGCGTCCCCAGGAACATGGTTATCGCACAACAAGCAACTTAATAAGAGATAAAGTGCATAAGTACATATTCAATACCACAATAGTTTTTACGGCTATTTTGTCCCATGAGCTATATATTGCAAAGGCGAATGATGGAAATTTAAAGGTAGCACTCAAGCAATTTACTTTGGAATGGCGGAGAAATACCATGTAGTAGGTAGGTATGGTGGACACAAATGGCATAGTGGTTGGCTCAAGGATTTTGGATGCATGAGAAGTATTCCCTCTCGATACAAGGTTTAGGCTAGCAAGGTTATTTGAAACAAACACAAGGATGAACCGGTGCAGCAAAACTCACATAAAAGACATATTGTAAACATTATAAGACTCTACACCGTCTTCCTTGTTGTTCAAAACTCAATACTAGAAATTATCTAGACTTTAGAAAGACCAATTATGCAAACCAAATTTTAGCAAGCTCTATGTATTTCTTCATTAATAGGTGCAAAGTATATGATGCAAGAGCTTAAACATGAGCACAACAATTGCCAAGTATCACATTATCCAAGACATTTTACCAATTACTACATGTAGCATTTTCCGTTTCCAACCATATAACAATGAACGAAGCAGTTTCAACCTTCGCCATGAACATTAAAAGCTAAGAACACATGTGTTCATACGAACCAGCGGAGCGTGTCTCTCTCCCACACAAGCATTTATTCAAACAAAAATAAAAACAAAAACAAACAGACGCTCCAAGTAAAGTACATAAGATGTGACCGAATAAAAATATAGTTTCAAGGGAGGAACCTGATAAATTTGTCGATGAAGAAGGGGATGCCTTGGGCATCCCCAAGCTTAGACACTTGAGTCTTCTTGAAATATGCAGGGATGAACCACCGGGGCATCCCCAAGCTTAGACTTTTCACTCTTGTTGATCGTAGTATATCATCCTCCTCTCTTGACCCTTGAAAACTTCCTCCACACCAAACTCGAAACAAACTCATTAGAGGGTTAGTGCATAATAAAAATTCACATGTTCAGAGGTGACACAATCATTCTTAACACTTCTGGACATTGCCCAAAGCTACTAGAAGGTAATGGAACAAAGAAATCCACCCAACACAGCAAAAGAGGCAATGCGAAATAAAAGGCAGAATCTATCAAAACAGAACAGTCCGTAAAGACGAATTTTAAAGTGGCACCAGACTTGCTCAGATTAAAATGCCCAAATTGAATGAAAGTTGTGTACATATCTGAGGATCACTCACGTAAATTGGCATAATTTTCTGAGTTACCTACAGATAATTAGGCCCAGATTCGTGACAGCAAGAAATCTGTTTCTGCGCAGTAATCCAAATCTAGTATCAACCCTACTATCAAAGACTTTACTTGGCACAACAATGCAATAAAATAAAGATAAGGAGAGGTTGCTACAGTAGTAACAACTTCCAAGACACAACAAAACAGTAGCAAAATAAAGACATGGGTTATCTCCCAAGAAGTTCTTTCTTTATAGCCATTAAGATGGGCTCAGCAATTTCAATAATGCACTCCCAAGAAATAAGAGTTGAAGCAAAAGAGAGCATCAAAAAGCAAATTCAAAACATATTTAAGTCTAACATGCTTCCTATGCATAGGAATCTTGTAAATAAACAAGTTCATGAAAAGCAAAGTAACAAGAATAAGAAGATAAAACCAGTGTAACTTCAAAAATTTCAGCATATAGAGAGGTGTTTTAGTAACATGAAAATTTCTACAACCATATTTTTCTCTCTCATAATAATTTTCAGAGGCATCATGAACAAACTCAACAATATAAGTATCACATAAAGCATTCTTATCATGAGTCTCATGCATAAAATTATTACTCTCCACATAGGCATAATCAATTTTATTAGTTGTAGTGGGAGCAAATTCAACAAAGTAGCTATCATTATTATTCTCATCATCAAATATAGGAGGCATATTGTAATCATAATCAAATTTATCCTCCATAACAGGCGGTACTAAAAGACCAATATCATTATCATCATCATAAATAGGAGGCAAAGTATCATCAAAGTAAATTTTCTCCTCAATGCTTGGGGGACTAAAAATATCATGCTCATCAAAGCCAGCTTCCCCAAGCTTAGAATTTTCCATATCATTAGCAACAATGGTGTTCAAAGCGTTCATACTAATATGTTCCATAGGTTTTTTAATTTTCGCATCAAACCATCCATGTCTTAAATCAGGAAATAGAATAAGAAGCTCATTGTTGTCCATTATGCCAAACTAGTGTAAACAAGAAACAAAAAGATGCAATTGCAGGATCTAAAGGAAATAGCTTCGAGCACACACACAACGGCAACAGAAAAGTACTTAGTTACCTGGGACCGAAGTATGAATGTCTTTTACCTTTCCTCCCCGGCAACGGCGCCAGAAAAGTGCTTAGTTGCCGGGGTCCGGTGTGTGTGTGCCGTTTACCTTTCCTCCCCGGCAACGGCGCCAGAAAAGTGCTTGATGTCTACGGGTGCTTCTATTCTTGTAGACAGTGTTGGGCCTCCAAGAGCAGAGGTTTGTAGAACAGCAGCAAGTTTCCCTTAAGTGGATCACCCAAGGTTTATCGAACTCAGGGAGGAAGAGGTCAAAGATATCCCTCCCATGCAACCCTGCAACCACAAAGCAAGAAGTCTCTTGTGTCCCCAACACACCTAATAGGTGCACTAGTTTGGCGAAGAGATAGTGAAATACAAGTGGTATGAATGAATATGAGCAGTAGTAACGGCGCCAGAAAAGTGCTTGTCAAGCGTGCGATTGATGGTAGTAATATTGCAGCAGTAAAGATGCAAGAAAACGATAAACAAGCAGCGATAGCAGTATTTAGGAACAAGGCCTAGGGATCATACTTTCACTAGTGGACACTCTCAACATTGATCACATAACAGAATAAATAGATAGATGCTAGACTCTACACCCTCTTGTTGGATGATGAACACCACTAACTGTGTAGGATTACACGAACCCTCAATGCCGGAGTTAACAAGCTCCACAATATTCAATGTTCATATTTAAATAACCTTAGAGTGCATAACAGATCAACATAACCAAACCAAGTACTAACATAGCATGCACACTGTCACCTTCACACTACGAAAGGAGGAATAGATCACATCAATACTATCATAGCAATAGTTAACTTCATAATCTACAAGAGATTACAATCATAGCCTACGCCAAGTACTACACGATGCACACACTGTCACCATTACACCGTGCAGGAGGAATAAACTACTTTAATAACATCACTAGAGTAGCACGCAGATATATTGTGATACAAAACACATTGCAATCATAAAGAGATATAAATAAGCACTTCACTATGCCATTCATAACAGTGAATAAGTATTCTGTGAAATATAGCCTAAGAGACCCACACGGTGCACACACTGTCACCTTTACACACGTGGGACAAGGAGTCTCCGGAGATCACATAAGTAAAATCCACTTGACTAGCATAATGACATCTAGATTACAAGCATCATCATATGAATCTCAATCATGTAAGGCAGCTCATGAGATTATTGTATTGAAGTACATAGGAGAGAGATGAACCACATAGCTACCGGTACAGCCCCGAGCCTCGATGGAGAACTACTCCCTCCTCATGGGAGACAGCAGCGTTGATGAAGATGGCGGTGGTGTTGATGGAGAAGCCTTCCAGGGGCACTTCCCCGTCCCGGCGGCATGCCGGAACAGAGACTCCTGTCCCCCAGATCTTGGCTTCGCGATGGCGGCGGCTCTGGAAGGTTTCTCGTACCGTGGCTTTTCCGTATCGAGGTTTTAGGTCAGGGACCTTTAAATAGGCGAAGAGGCGGAGTCGGAAGGTCAACGAGGCGGTGACACACTAGGGGGGCGCGGCCAAGGCCTGGGCCGCGCCTCCCTTGCGTCTGGTGGCCCAGTGGACCCCCTCTGGCCTCTCTCGGGTGTTCTGGAAGCTTCGCGTGATCCTAAGATGCTGGGCGTTGATTTCGTCAGATTCCGAGAATATTTCCTTACTAGGATTTCTGAAACCTAAAACAACAGAAAACAGGAACTGGCACTTCGGCATCTCGTCAATAGGTTAGTTCCGGAAAACGCATAATAATGACATAAAGTATGCATAAAACATGTAGATATCATCAATAATGTGGCATGGAACATAAGAAAATATCGATACGTCGGAGACGTATCACCTGCATGGTAAGATTACATAATTGATTAGAACCATGCATCCGTCGGTAGTTTTCACGGAAAATTTCGGCATGACCTTCCTACACGGTAGGACATAGGAGCGCCAGAAATGTGCCGAAACGGAAACTTAAAGAATCAACATTTCGGCGCAACGTTGGCAACTCATTTTCAACGCCAACACACACAAGCACAAGCACAAACACAACATATATATATATGCCACACACGAGAGCTTTGCTTCAAATGTCCAACATACGGCGATTTCATTCCTCAATTTGTTCATTAATCACCTATTTGTTTGATATAATTGTCGACGAGATCGAGACGACGCGCCGTGACAATGGCATATGGAAGCCAACTTTCTAGATCTAGATCTAGATTGAGCGGTCAACGCGGGATAGTAGATCTAGATCTACATAGGGGGATGTGGGAGATGCATGTAGGAAGGGAAGATTTGCTAAAAAAATATGATTTTGTTTGGTCAAATTAGCTAAATTGGGGATAGGAATAGGCAAAAATGAGCTGGGTTGGGAGAAGGCTCGGGTTGTGTGGAGAAGTGGAGTGTAGTGAGTGTGTGAGTGAGTGTGCTGGTTGGTGGCTGAAATAACTCCCAGGTTATTGCCGGCGCACCTGGACCATGGTGCGCCGGCAATATATACCCCATCCGGCTATAGTTGCTCTGGGCCAGGCCCAGGAAACACTGCCGGCGCACCAGCCCAGGAGCGCGCCGGCAACAACAAATTACTGCCGGCGCGCTCCTGGGCTGGTGCGCCGGCAGCGTTTCCTGGGCCTGGCCCGAATCGGCCGAGCCCATGCCAGGAATTTTCCCCGGCGCGTCTTCTCCGGAGGTGCGCCGGCAGTATGCCTGCATCGCCGGCGCGGCGACTTCCTGGTGCGCCGGCAACTCTTTCCACCGGCGCACGTCCTAGGTGGTGCGCCGGCACGTTTTGCCTCCACCTATAAGCTTTTTCCTAGTAGTGTTGGATGTGCCCCGGCTTCCCGCAGTGGTAGCAAACGATGTGAGCCGCGTCACTGCTCGAAGGGGCCCCTCCCTCCGCAGACGCGCGTCCCTGGGCTGCACGCTCCCCTTGCGTGGCGCCCAGAGGTCTTGGAGCCACCCGCCCCGGATCCCGCCCCCGCGGAACCAGAGGAGGAGGTGGATGAGGTCTCCTCGACTCCCGCCCCCTGCGCTCCCTCACCCTTCCTTCATCCTCACGCCGCCGATGCGCCTCGTTGTCCCTCTGAAATTGTTGACGGCGTTGTTCTTCCTGCTCGCGCTCCAGCCTTTGGCGCAGATCTTGGTCTCTACGACGCCCATCTTCACCGCTGAACTGGTCGAAAGACCGGTTCCCCCTCCTCTCCCTATCCATCCTCAGAGGTATGAGCACTGGATCTGAGGAACCGCTCGCACCCGCAGAAACGAGCAGCTTAGCGCGACGGCGATGGCGCTGGATGTCTCTGGTGGCGGCTGGAAACCCTAACTCCCAATCTAGGGTTCCAACCGGTAGCCAGCGCCACATATGTACCCTTGGTGGAGGGGTAAAATCGTCCTCCCCCCTGACAGACGCGCCAGCCTCCATCTGGACCGTTGTAAAATGCCCCTGGGCTACGTGTCCCTCATCCGGCGGTTCGTCCCGAACGCTGGCCGAAAAGGCCGGCCCAGCCCAATCAGGCCCCGACCGGGGAGGCCCAGCCCAACCAGGCCCCGACCGGGATGGCCCAGCCCATCCAGCCCCAACGCACGAGTCTCTGTGTTCCTTCCCAGGAAACCCTAGGAGCTCCAGCGCCCGCGCCCGAGGCGGCGCCGCCGCCGGCCGGAGAGAGACCTGGATCTCGCCGACGAGCACCGCCGGCGGAGCGCCCGACCGCTCCTCCTGAGCCTGAGAGTCCAACTGCCCCACGCCGCCGCCCGACCGCAGCAGAGAGGGGAAGTCCACCTCCGAGTCCAGCCGCATCGGCGAGCTCCGCCGCTCCGCCGGCCGCAGAACAGGCGCCTCCGCCACCTGACACGCCGGAGCAGACCCATCCCCGGCGACCCCCTCGAGCGCCAGAGCCAAGAAGTCACCGAGGGACGAGGGCAGTGACCGCGCCCCGGTCCCTGCTTCCCCGGTGACCTCCTCCCCCGCTTCCAGCTCCACGGCGTCGTCCTCCCCGATCTCGCCCAAGATCTGGAAGGAGTTGCCCGCCGAGCGCCGCTGCGCCCCCCGGCGGCCGGCGGAGAGCTTCCTGCGTCCGTGGGACACGCGCGAAGGGGGAACCCTCTCCCCGCTCCGGTCACCCGCACGATCGCCCCCGGAGTCGCCAGGCTCCCTGCGCTCCGTGAGACACATCTCATCCACATGACTAGTAACTCACCCACATATTTATTAAGCCCCCGTTCACTAATCACTAATATATGATGTTTGAGCATTTTGTAGATTTATCTATTTAGGTATAGGTATCTAGTCTATTTTTATGCGTAGATTCAAAAACATTACGGTGTGTATCTAGTTTTTTTTTTAATAAAAACACGTTATATATAGGGAATGTTAGAGCAACTATCCTTGGAATATGATTCTTATTCTACCCGGAATCTGAGTCCGATCCGTACAAGGAGTCAAGAACGTCTGAATCCTTTGCCACCAATCACGATTGATCAGGTAAGCTTTACACGGATGCAATCTACCACATATTTTACATTGGACGAGACCGACTTGGATTCCGATCGATCTCGTGTATATATATACGCCCCTATATATCTATCTAATCTAATAGTATAGCACAGCAACAGGTGCCTGCTACCCCAAGCAAATCTAAACCACGCGCAATGGCCCATATCACGGACGAGGAGATTGGTCGACTGTTGACATCTGTCATGGCCAAGGTGCAGGAACAAGAGGAGACGAGGAAGAGAGAAGAGCGATGGGACGCCATGTACCGGCGGCAGCAATCGGCAGAGGAGTACTGGTACCCTAACCGTAACCGAGAGAAGGCCCAACAAGAGGATTGGAATCCCAGCGACTATTTCGCTACAAGGATCTGGAAAACCGACGACATCAGTAAGTATACCCTCCTAGCACCCTAGCTAGTATATTTGCCCAATTTTAGTGGAGTTTAATTAACCCCAAGCATGTATGTTGTCGACGCAGCGTCTGTCCCTCCTATGCGTTACACCGACCATCTTTCCAGCAGTTGTAGCCCCAGAGATAGCCTGCAGATCGTTTCCATCAAAATAGCTTCAATACGAGGAGGTCTACGGTGGCCGATTCAAGTATTTGGCATGATCACCGCGCGCGACGTCTTGGACTACCGTAAACGTGTTATTATCTATGCCCGTGCAAGGAGTAATTGTCAGACCATCACAAAGGAGGTAATATATAGCCTTTTCCATTTTGTATCACACATGTTTCCTCCTCACTCATGATCGACAACACCCCTTGCCGATTAAACATTGTTATTGACTTGATTATTTCTTGACTTGTGCAGCATCCATATCTAGTACTCACAGGTCCTACCCGTGCTATTGTGACCTGCCACGACCCCGGGAACATCGAGATCGTGCTCAAAGTTAAGGGCGAAACAGAATCTGATGACAGAGACCTAAGCTTTCTTGTCTTGAATTTACAAAGCAGGGGGTATTGTTATTTTCATGGCGATTACACTAGCAAGCGTAGCACGCTGGAGTTAGGATTCTACCACATTGACAGTGCCGTGGAGGCAACAATCAGTGTGCGACCAATGGGTAAAGCATTGCTGCCACCAGGTGGTTTTCAAGGTGTATTCACCGCCAGTACTGCTAGTGGAAATTTTGTGGAAATTGTGTTGCTTGCTTTCAGAGATGGTAAATTACCTGTCGCTGACGATGGCACCATCAATCTTTCACGCCGTGTTGTCTCCATCGGATACACTAGAGAAGATCAAAAAGATCAGCTCAAGGTCTCTATCGTCGCACGGTGTGCTGAGCATGAACAGAATGCTACCAGAAATGACTTAGTTTTTACGCCAAAGATATATGGTAGAAGTTGTGGTGTGTTTAATCTCAGAACGTGTAAGATGCAAGTCACCGTTGCCTGGTCTGAATTCAAAAGAATCTAGTCTAATGTAGCAAGGGCGATTCTCGTTGAATTTCTTGGTTTGCTCTCCATGACCAAGTAGTAACATATTAACGCTTTGTAGCAAGCGCTGAGTTGAGCATCCACTGTTTGAAGTGGTATATTTTGTAGCAGTAGCAGCATAGCTCATGGTATCTTCATTTTATTTCCTCTCGCGCGGACGCCTATTGGACGAGTTGGTTCGCTGCTGCGATCAAGTCATCAGGTCGCTCCTTGTAATTATAAATTAGACAGAAATGGGAAGATGCCAATGACGACTTCACCAAATCAAAACTGAAGACGGAATCTAATTCTCAACATACAAATCAACTGTCTTTTTATTTTCTTTTATCTTTTTTATAGTCATAATCCACAAAGATTATTAAGCTGGAATATTACATTCTTCGATAGGAAAACAGGAATAACATTTAAAAAACCCAAGCTAAGTGCCTCCCTTGGCCAAATATGATAAACTCCTGGGACATGCATGTTGTTCATTTCCTTAAGCTCATTCATCTTGCCTGGAATGTTTGCAACGATGCCTATTTCCAGCATGAAATGATTTGTATCGGATGTTCTATTAAGTAGTGGGGTTTCTACAGCTCTTTGAAATTGTTGATGGTTTCCTTGTATGAAGATGGAGGGCTGATTAGTCTGTTACTAAATTGTTTTCCATTGAAAGCTTCATCATACAGGTTTTATCTACACTCCAACAAGCACGCATAATTTACACTGCTGATTTTTTTCGAAATGGGGGAAATATCGCCCCTGCATCCAAAGGATGCACACGGCTTTTTTTATTAGATTATTCACAACACCTTACAAGAGCAATACAAAAGATCAAACTCGAAGCCACCTCGCTAGCTAAACCTATAGAGGGATGAAGGGGGTGACAATTCACCAACTCACATCAACCAAAAATCAAATGTCTTCTCAGGCCGCCCAATAGCAGATGAGAAGCACATCCAGTCAAGCAGACTCCCAGCATACGCCAACGCCTACGCCATAGA
This sequence comes from Lolium perenne, assembly GCF_019359855.2. Taxonomy (NCBI): domain Eukaryota; kingdom Viridiplantae; phylum Streptophyta; class Magnoliopsida; order Poales; family Poaceae; genus Lolium; species Lolium perenne. The sequence goes on along the minus strand of NC_067246.2, from coordinate 26,602,197 downwards.
AGTTGCTACCGCCGTCTTCCTCAACTCCATCTTCAAAAGAGATCATCGCATTGACCATGCCAGGCCTGCCATCGATGCCACCACGGCGCCAGACGACTCCACCATCCTGCGCGAGTCCATCAAACTGCATCCGTCCTGAGACACCACTGCACCATGCCGCGGCGACTCGACGACGTCGACACGGCGAAAGCACACCGCTCCACCTCAGCACCACCGCCATCCGTTGTATGCTCCAAAAACGATGCCCCCAACAGGAAGAACGGTGCCCGTTCTGGCTGAGGTCGAGCACCTTCAGTTGCTTCGCCGAAGCGATGGCATCGGTGAGCTCTTGGATGACCCGGCGCATTTCTGGGAGGAACCCGGCGATCCTCATTGACCGCTTCATCTTCGCTATCTGCCACCACCATCTTCTCAGTGTTGACCCCAGGGATTTTTTTCTCGGCCGGAATATCCGAAATCTCGGCGGAAACCGCAAATTCCGTTACCCCACGAGAAAGAGTGATACCGGCCAAAAAAATTCGGATGGATTTGAATTTAGACTACAGTGATTGATAAAAGAAGCTTCTATATTAAACGTACTAAGGAGAAGGTTGGGCGGTGTGGTTAGCTTCGCAGGATACTATCTTTCCCTCGTCTTGAGTTCGAGTATCCGACGGCGCGATATGTTTTTCGACCATTTTATTCTTCGTTTTTGCTTAAAAAGAAAAAAAGTGGGACAACTGTGATTCGAACCTAAAACCTACTGCTTTTCCGCAGGATGTTCTCCCCACTACGTTGCGTTAGCTGTTGTGGCAATATACCGTAAAAATTTCTTAGTTTCATGCTAGAATTTTTTTGAATTCAAAATTCGTTTGAATAAACTCGTTCGAGAAATTCCCGAGATTTTCGAGATTTCGCGGTAACCGAATTTTCCGGGGTCCCCCGGTAAAAAATTGCGACCGAGAAAAAAAACCTTGGTTGACCCTTGCTTCAGCACTGTTACCATGTTGATGCCTAGTGCATGTTGATACATCTTGCATGCCTTCACCGAAATGCAATGTTTGCTCTAGTGCCAAGTTTGTGTTCTCGGCCATGCGCAGCTCCTCTAGTTGGTCATTCCCTGGAAATGGCAGAAGATTGTGACTGAAGTTCCTGAACAACATGATAATTGTTCCGCACCTGCTAGTTCTGAACAACATGACTAATGCCTGCAAGCCCAAGATTGCATCTGTCAAGGGTGAGAGATCTGAGACTGCATTGGGGATTTGCAAGTATTGACCCAACAACATCGCATCCCTGCATTGTGCAATGTAACTCAACCGATCACAATGACCAAAACTGTGTATAACTGAATTATGCCAGAATAGAAAGCAAACCTCCAGGTTAATGGAATTTCTTCCTAGGTTCAAGTCTACTACTCCCTCCGATTCATAATAAGTGTCGAGAACTTAGTACTAGAAGGTAATAGCATTTTATTTTATCGCGCATAGAACAATTATCAGCATTATAGTTGTGAGAATAGAAGCTAAGGTAAAAACGTTTAGCACCACCGTCAATCTTAGCATATGTTGGCTAAGCTAATAAATTTTATTTTAAAAATAACACTATTTAGAAAATATAATACCAGCCTGAGAGTCTTCCGTGGAAGGACTGGTTCCGCCTTCACTCGCCATCGGACCTTGGGGACACGTCATCTACTCCATCATTCCTCGAGAAGATTGTTGCTGAATGTCTGCCGCTCTACTGCTCCATCACTCGGTGCTCCGTTGTTAGTGGTACTTCCACTGCGTTCTGGAAGGACAAGTGGAGGCCTGGGGAGAGCTTTGCCGACCAGTTCCCCGCGCTGTTCTCCCATTGCATGCGGCCGAACGCGACGGTCGCTGTGGTTCTTGCCTCGGGTCTCTCTCTTCAGCCGCGCATGTCTTCTGCTGCCGCCCGCGAGCTCGCCATCGTCAACCAGGTCATCGGCGCCACGTCGCTCCGCGATGGCCACGATATCCGCTCCTTCGACACCTCCTCGGCCCCGCCGTTCAGCTCGCGTGCCGCCTACCGCATGCTCTCCCCGGCGCTGCCGGTTGACGCTTCAGCTTGTATTGCGTGGGGATCTCGACTCCCCGCAAAGCTGAAGATCTTCGCCTACCTCGCTGACATCGACAGGCTCAGCACCCGCGCCAACCTCTTCTTCAAGAACTGTGCTCCCTCGGCGATCTGCGCCGCCTGTCCTACCGAGGAGATCGGACGTCATATCTTCTTCGACTGCACGCTTGCCTCTGGTGTTTGGGCTCGCCTTGGGGTCGATATCCCTGCTGACCGTTTCTCCTTCTGGGACCTTGCTCAGCCTCGCGACTTCCCTTTTTGATGTGTGGCGGGTTGGAATGGCTGTGCTGCTTTGGTCTCTCTGGAAGGCCAGGAACGATTTGGTTTTCAACAATAGAAACTGCACTGCCCAGCTGGTCATTCGCAGGGCCTGTGAGGACCTGGCTGTTTGGAGATGGCGCTTCAAAGAGGAAGACCGGCTACCTCTAGACTCCCTCTGATCCTTCTTTCTTTCCTGTAACATGTAATTGAGATGTGCTTCGTTTGTATTCTCTCCCCACCCCCTGCTGATTCCTGTCGCATTGTAAATCTTTGTATGGACTGACTGCCTAGTCACTTCGAGGGTAATAAAATCACAAACGGTGGGGAGTAATCCCCCCGTCATTCTCGAAAAAAAAAATATAATTAAAAATGGTTAGCATCTATATAGGCGGGGCTATGAGATATGGCAAAAGACCAAACGACCGTCATTGCCACCGCCGCAGGTTCAGGTGGAGTTGTAGTTCCTTAGGATTCTTCTCGATCGGTTCTCTCTGGGTTCCACTCCACGTGAAGTAAGATTATGTCGACCGAACCCAATTTGATTTCCACCAGGTTAAGTAATATATACTTTATTGTCAAAAAAAAAGTTACTAAGTAATACTTACATGAAGTGCAGGTTAGAGTTCCACCAGGTCACGTAATTTTCCCAACTTTATTTCCTTGCAGCGTCCATCTCACCGATCATATATATGATCTCCCCTTTATTTTCTTTTTGTGTCGCTGTGTTTGAGTCGTGCGAGCAGCCAAAGGACGACGGACGACTGGACGAGGCCGGCTTCTTCTTCGGGACGGCGCCGACGGCCAAGAGGTCGTGCATCCCAGGAGACTAGGTCGCTCAGGTCCAATTCCTAGGGTGAGCCGGAACGGGAGACTGGGATTGTGTCGCTGTCGGCTGAGATGGAAGATGTTGTCTCAACATCGACACCACATGCGACATCTGGTTCCGTTCCCCTGCCCTAGATGGCCTCGAGGATCTCAAATTCTACGGCGGAGAGCGGATGTGCTTGCTCCCGCAGTCCGCGCTCCGTCTTGCACCGACGCTACGCATCGCTTGTATCGGCTCCTGCTATTTCCCCGAGATTGATGTCGTCCCCACGCTTCTTCTCCCTCGGCTCAAGCACCTCAAGCTCTGGCACGTCACCATCTCGGAGGCAGCCATACACCGTCTGCTCGCCGGATGTATTGCGCTTGACGGCCTTGAGCTTCTCGCGATCCAAGGATTCAACAGCCTCCGCATCGTCTCACCAAATCTTCGGAGTATTCGGGTGTCTGGTTCGTCATTCCCGTCATTCCCCAAAGGCGGAAATGTGATGTTACAGGAGTTGGTCATCGAGAATGCACCTTGCCTTGAGAGATTGATCCTACTTCATCCAGTAGGTCCAAGAACACTTAGAGTTATCGTCGCGCCAAAATTGACAATCTTGAGCTACATGTCTAACGCAATCTCTCAACTTGTTATTGGAACCCCAACCTTTCAGGTAGAACCGTCATTGTTTCTTGTTTTTAAAACATTCATTTTCACTATTTTCTTGATATATACGTACTACGTCTTCCAGGAAATGATCCCCATCAGCTCCACCGTGTATCTGCGCACAGTGAAGGTCCTGGTTATGAATTCTTTCGGTCCCAATCTGGATAAAATTATTAGATTCATTAGGTGCTTTCCCTGCACAGATCGAGAGGCTATACATCGAGGTAAAAATATTTTCTATTAAATCATAACCACTTACAATGTTTGAAGTAACATCCACGATAGAGTTTTATTTTTTTGGATTTTTTTCCTAAGTTTACAATAACAACTATAGTGATTAAAACTGCATATAAGAGATCTTGAAGGTAACAAAACGAACTTCTTAGGTGACTATGGTGTTCAGTAGTCTTTAATTCACACATGTCGCAACTAATCTGATCTAGATTATATGGCAGCTATGAAGAAGCTTACTTTTTTTTGTTGTTGTTGCAGCCACTATACTGAATTTGTTGTTTTATTATTTTTCAGCCAGAAGTTATAAAGGGTATGAAAATTGTGTGGAAGTATGACATGCATAATCCCATTGAATGCTTTGATCTTCATCTCAGAGAAATAAGATTGAACGGCTATCGAGGCCACCCAACTGATGTTAACTTTGCCAAGTTTTTTATCCTGAACGCAAGGGTGCTCAAGTTAATGAGGTTGGGCATTAGCTTTAAGCCTGACGAGGAATGGATGGCTAATCAGCAAAGGCAGTTACAACTCGATAACCGAGCTTCTAGAGGAGCTCATGTTGATTTTAAGACAGTTTATGGTTCCTTCACTCAGTTCTCTACAAGGGTTACAAAGGACATACATGATATGTCGGTTGCTGATCCCTTTGATAGCTCATTATGAACAAGCTAGTTGTCGACCATCTTCAAGAGATATCAATATTTATCGTGTTATATGGGTAATTTGTATATTAGTATCTTTTGTTGTAAGTTCTTGTTTCCACAACTTTTTTTAAGAAATCATTGCTGGTACCTTGTTGTAGCTACTATATTTGAATATTGTAGAAGTAGGTTAGGGCGGGAGTTCTTTTCCCCTCCTCCCACCTCTGCGCAAGGACCTTGAGAGTCGACTTCAGAGAGCCGGGTCACTCCGATGCTTTCCGCTCTGGCGAGGCTGGTTGCTGGCAGCTAGGAGATGATGCCCGAGTTCTTGTAAATACTAGCTGTAGTTGTACCGGTAGGATTCGATCATGTGCTGGTTGTTGGCTTCATGCTAGGAGAGGAGCGCCAGATCTTTCATGTCATATCTGGTGCTATCCGGTGGCTGCTCTCCTCACTGTGGTGCTCAGCGGTTGGAACCGGAGGCGGATGGGAGGGAAGCTGCTGTTATCTCCGTCCTGAATAAGGCATGGGTTCGTCATGCTGCTCGGAGGCGCTTCAGCGGCAAGGTTTGTTCTCCTTCTCCTGGTCGGCATGGAGGTGGTAGGGAGAGGATGCAGGCTGGAGCTGAAGGAGGATCTGGGCAGCGCTGGGAGTTTGGGATACTGCAAGTTACTCCTGTTCAATCGCGGTGGTCCTCGGCTGACCGCGCGGACTCAGATGGCCGAAGGGCGGCTCACTGTCGCCAGAATCGAGAGCTGGCGCATTGTCGCCAGAATCGAGTGCTGGCGCTCGTTCAACCTCCATCTGCAGGCCTGTGAAGGACGCAAGGTGGCGCACATCTTCTGCTCTGGACCAAGTGGTTTAGTCCCTGGCGCCGGAAAAGAAGGTCGCCTGTGTTGTCCTCTGTTTCCCGGCGACGTGAAAGGACCCTGATTGCTTTTTTTTATCTGTTGTAGTCTTTTCTGCAAGTTATAGGCTTCGTGATGTAATTGTCTATTTTTTAAAGGGCATATCTGTAAAATGTAACTGCACTGCTTTAATGAAAGACAGGCCCTTCGGGGCCTCTCCCGATTCAAAAAAAATTTTGTATGTTTGTTAGATTTTGCAGCAATAGGTAAATGTTTGTTAGATTTTGCAGCATCAGCAAGCTTAACTTGAACATTACAAACATCAATGTACTAACATTTTTTGACACAATCAATGCACTAACATTTATTCTCAGTATGAACAGTTGCATTGATTAAAACAAACAGTAAGAAAAATATAGATTAATGAAGTACTTCATGTGAACCAAATTAAACCATTACTGAGACTGATCTTACTCAAAATGGAATCATCATTATTCTCAGTTTAGTGGGTGAATTGGCGATAGAGAAAAACAGACACCAAACCAAAACCAGATAATATATGTGCTATGCATGGAAAACATAAGCAATGTGAAACCTTATTTGTGTTCATCAGAGACGAGGATATGTGGACTGCATCACCTTCCAGAAAATATATGCTGCCACATGATTTCTGTCTCTCTTTTCCTTCACTTCCAACCAAAAAATGCAATTAACTGCAAGTATGTTACAAAAATAACAGTAAGACTGGGTGATTTCAATAATAGACATTGTAATGTAAAATAGTGAAACCACCTGAAACGATCTTATTTCAAAACCACTGTATTTCGATTTTTTACCACAGTCTGAACCTGCACATGATGTTGTAACCATCTAAATCGAAAAGCTGCAATCTTAGCATATGTAAACTCAGCAAAGAGAATGTACTGAAAACCAGAATGTGCTTGATTCCAAAACATACATGTACAACATGGGCACACATACTCTATTATCAAAACATCACAGATATTTTCTGTCCAAAAGTGGATAGATTACATTGCACCACTAATAAGTGCTCATCTTTAAGGTTGCACCTTTTGAGTAACTTGTGCTCTTTGGCTATCACTGTGCTTTCACAACAGCTACAGATCAATCGCCTGCAAGCACGGTTGGCGGAAGCAACTGTAGCAGCAGACAGACTGTAGGTCAGAGGAGAAGACACCGAGCGAACTCAGAGATAGGCACCGACAGCACCGCGATGGTCGACACCTTCACTCTGTATGGAGAGAGGAGAAGTCCTCGCTCCGTAAGGGAGCACCACTCGCAGATGCACTCGAACCTAACAGCACATGTCGATGTACTGAAGCTTTGACCTTAGCTCCCTCAAGTCTGGGCCTTCGCCAATCAGTTCCACTCAATGAACCTTTTTCTGAACAGCTTTGTGAACATATTTCCCTTCATCCCTTATGATACTTTCTTTACTTGTATACATTGATTGTGTTACGGTTAAGTTCTTGTTTTACTGACACAAGGCGTGCAAAAACATTCTGTTCTGCAGAAACGATGCGGGTGTGATGTTCTTCTTCTCCAATGGCCGAAGACGAGGTTGAGATGCAGTTTGCCACCAATCATCTCGGTATTGTCTCTAGAAAATACTAGAAACAGACAATTTCAATGGCGGACACAGTGATACTATTTTTTTGCGAACACGCAAAAGCTTTGCGTGTCATTACATTAGAAGGAAAGAAAACGAGCTACAGAGAATCCACCATCATCAAGGTGCGGTTATAGGCCACAAACAGAAGGGAGGGCAAAACTAATACTAATATTAGTTTTAGTAAGTTCGAACCTGACAAGTCTATCCATGATTGGTTACCAACAAGGGAGCAGTTTTTGCACAGGAAAGGGCATACTTCTGTGGATCATCTTTTGTTCTGCTGTCCCATAGCTATTTTTCTCTGGTCTATTGTCACGGAAGTGGTGGATTGGCCTGCTAATCCCCATTCAATCTTGGATCTCTTGTCCCTTGGGAGGCTGGGAAATCCTGCAAACTTTTCAATGGTTTGGGTTGGTGCGGTGGCTGTGTTGTGGTCTTTTTGGACCATACACAACAAGCTGATTTTTGAAGACAAAGTCATGAAAAAGCCCGCTGATGCAGTCTTTCGTGTGATTCATTTCTTACAGCTTTGGTGTCCGCTGTGGGAGGAGGATATGCAGCTCGCGATGGACTGTGTTATTGTTCAATGTAAGAAGAAAATGAGGAAGCTAAGTTGAAGACCTGGGAGTGTTCTGGAGGAGTTCTTGGTAAAGCCTTGTTTTCTAGGAAGTTGATGCTGCTGTATTGTTTGAAGCAGGGGTGGCGCTGTTTCTCCCTGTGTCGTTTCCTTCCTCTGTAGTTGTTTAGCTCTGTAGTTTGTGGTCTGGGAGTTCTCTTTGTTGGTGGTGCTATGCTTTTTGGGTGGTTTGCTGATATTGTAAAACTGGTATCCCCAGTTAGACGCTTGTAACAGACTATCTGCTTTTTAATAAAAAAGCTGTGCCGTTGGGCTGTTCTCTAAATAAAATAAAAATATTAGTTTCAGTCCTTACTCCTTATGCTCAATCACTTTCTTCTGACCGACCATCTCCTTGAAAATATGAAAGTCACTACCATCTGTACGGGTATTGAGGGTTGCATGTTTAACTTGTCTCAAGTTGCCCACCTCCATAAATATATGGACATCCAGTTTGATGAACTCGGTGACATGAAAATATAAAGTTTTTATGGATTTAAGATGGAAAATGGTTTTGATGTAGCTGTTGCTAATATGGTTTTGTATTGGCAGATACAATGATAAAATGGCCTATGGACAATCTAAGATTGCATACATACTGCGTTTTTTTTTCATTTACGCAGAAAAGTGGACCAGTGGAGCATGAAGATGTAGTGCATTTTGCCAGTCACTACAATGATGTTTTTCCCTTGTTATACTACTATGAAGTGTGAACTTTATTAGCAACAACCTGTAAAACCTGTTATCAGATCTTCATGAACTGTTTTGATATTATTACGACTTCCAAATATTACGTAGGCTATAATATACCCTTGCTTATGTTGATTTTTCTTGCAAAAATTGTTATCAGTTATCACCAATATTATTCAGCATCTCCGAGCCAACAGCAGTCAACCGCGTTCATCCTGGTTGATAATGACCAATTTGATGAGGCGCTCCTTTGCTCTCATGACTATGCTCTCAGTCTCATTTGCCCTTGTGAATCTATTTCTGGAATACCAAGTCATAGCTATATGCAAATCCCAGTTTCAGGAATAGTAATTTATCTCTGCACCTCACTATAAAACTAGTTTGTTTTCACTTGGAGATGCAATTCGAGTTTGTCGCCTACATGCTATGAAAGAATGTCCCACAGGTTCTTCCCTGTACTTGTTGTTACTAATTTTTATTTCTAGCAATGCCTATAGTTTGTTTTGACAAAGAAGATAAATGACTAACTGTCACAGGATGAAGGAACTGAAGAAATTTTTACCGTTTTGTAGTTTGTCCTCAATTTTTTTTTGGTCTAAATGAAGGCAATCCGTGGCTTTTCAGGGAGCAGAAACTACCTCTTATGCAGGGCTCAACCATCAGCTGCAACAAGACGACGAGCAAATTAGCGAAGAGTAAAACCTTGACGGAGAGGCTCTGGGAAGTTAGCGAAGAGCATATCAGATCGGCAGAATGAGGTTCAGAATAGGCGTCTTTCAGGACTGTCGGGCTTATCTACATATGATTGGTTTGGTTAGTGTGTAGTGGCAGCAGTAGCATCACATTGATAAACCAAATATAGATGAAAGTTTGACACTTGCATGCATAGCCACCAAGGGATCCTACAAAACAGACCAGAAGGGTTCTCTAGAAAAGCAAGCTAAATATAACAGAGAAATAAAGATAGGGGCTAATTAACAGGGAAAGCCTAATCATCAGCAGCTGAAGGACTGGAGGAGGAAGGGTAAGCTTCAAAGATTGTCCCTTGTCAGGTTCTCTGGCTCTATCCCAAGGTCCCTGCCAGCCTTTTGCATCACATGTATTGGTGTAGCTGGAATGCTCATTTCTTCCTTTTAATTTGCTTGATCATTGTCCCTTGTTGCCTTGCAGGTGTCGGCTTCTTCAACATCATCTTCGCACCAAGTTTCTTCTTGGGCCTAGCTTGCTGATCCACCACAGGAGTGGGCTTAGAGCCATTGCTCTTGATGCTGCCACGAGTAACTCTGCGTTTCTCAGGCTCAACCAGGGCAGTCTGAACTTTACAAGTGCTGCGTTTCTCAGGGTCAACCAGGGCAGTCTGAACTTCACAAGGGCCACGATTCTCAGGCTCAACCAGGGCAGTCTGAACTTTACAAGTGCTGCGTTTCTCAGGGTCAACCAGGGCAGTCTGAACTTCACAAGGGCCACGATTCTCAGGCTCAACCAGCGCAGTCTGAACTTTACAAGGTCTGTGATTCTCAGGCTCAACCGGGGCAGTCTGAACTTCACAAGGGCCACAATTCTCAGGCTCAACCGGAGAAGTCTGAACTTCACAAGGGCTGTGATTCCCAGGCTCAACCAAGGCAGTCTGAACTTTGCCAGGGCGGCCACGTCTTTTCTTATGAAGCACCGGTAACAGTGCAGCAGCAACGACTGGAGGCAGCTTCTGGACCTCATTAGCCACGTCTGCTCCTTCAAAGCTAAGTGCACGACGACGACTGACACTAGCAGTCTTCCTGGGAAAAGAATTGTCTTGACGAGATTCAGTTAGAGCGTATCCCTTATCAGAGACAGCAGACCAGGTTGTCTTTGATTCCATGTCAACCTGTTTGGGGCTTGTTTCAGCTCTACAGATGTCGGACTCAGAGCAGCACTCGTGGTTCTCGTGGATTGTTGGTAGATGGCTCTCTTGTTCCTTCCAGATGCACAATGCTGCTAGATTGCTTTCTTCTTCCTTTGGGGCGCACAATGCTGCTAGATTGCTCTCTTGTTCCTTCCGGACGCACAATGCTGGTGGATTGCTCTCTTGTTTCTTGCGGACGCACAATGCTGCTAGATTGCTTTCTTGTTCCTTCCAGACGCACAATGCCAATGGTGCAACTGCCTCGGCAGGCGTCTCCGGTGGCGGTTGGAAGAGCTGCGGCCTCTGCACCCAGATGAGCCTCTGCAGGAACGCACCGTAGTAGCTGACACAGTCAGTGCTCTCGCTCTCGACCAGGTGCTCCATCTCCTGCTTGAGCAGCTCCCACAGCAGCTCGGTGGTGTAATCTGGCCCCCGCTTCACATTCCTGTCGAAGAAGATGGTGGGCAGCCGGCGCTTCATGCCAGTGGAAGCCGCCGCTGGCGTCCCGATGTAGACCCTGGCGAACTCCCTGGAGGCGGAGGCCCGGGCAGCCGCGTCAGCGTCGCCGCCAGCCGGGGGAGCGTGCGGGGGCAGGAGGAGCGCCCTGGCGAACGAGTCGAGGGAGACCTCGACCTGCTCGCCCCGGACGGAGCTCCGCCCGCGGGTGGCGGAGTAGGTGGCGACGAGCTCGGCGACGAGGTCGGGGCGCGGGACGCCCGAGGAGGGGAGGTCGAGGCGCGCGAAGTCGAGGAGGCGGAGCGCGCGGAGGCCGGCGTCGTGGTCGCGGGAGAGCGCCGAGAAAGGCCGGTCGGGGAGGCGGAGGTTGGCGCGGACCCGCTGGAGGCGCTGCGCCGCCTCGGCCGGCGCGTCCTTGGCGGGAATGTCCGGATCTGCAGCGGCAGGATCTGCTCTGGCCATTGGAGGAGCTTGCGGAGATGGTGGAGGATTGGGGGTAGTGGTGGTCGGAGTGGAAGCGAGGGCTAATCGATAAAATGTCCCAACTTTTTTTCTTTGGACAAAATGGGACGGAGAAACCGTTTCGCTCTCGCGCGGCCGTACGTCGGATGCGGCTCTTGGAGGCAACTATATCTGGCCATGTGTCGGGCCGGGCCAAGAAAACCCGACGCTGAAAAATCAGGTCCAAACCTAGACCAGCCCGACTAAATACCCACAAAGCACGTTGGATCGCAGGTTGGGCCGAAGTGTTAAATACGGTTCTTGGGCTAACCAGGCCCGGCCCAGCACGGTTATCGGGCCAACATTTTTAGGCCTAGATTTTTCGGGCCGGGCTTCGGGTCGAGCAGCTCATGGTCAAGAATGGTGGGAAGTAGGGATCGCACGGCTTCTTAAAACAAACCGACCGAGCGCACTTCTACCTAGCATTTATGACGCGGATCCGAGCAGCAGTGGGGTCTAGTGTCCAGACAGGCGGCGCAAGAGAGGACCGCGCGGGGAATCTCGAGGCATGATGCATGATAGGACTGGGGCTGAGAGACAAGGTCTTCATTGTGATGGCTCCGTTATTCGACAATGATCTGCTTTCAAGGAGACGTGTACATCCAAAATCGTAGAAACATTCGACAACTCTTATTTATTTTGATGTGCAAATGAAATTCGTAATGTAAAATAACATCGAATATTAGTAATTGAACAAAATTATTATTCAATATATAGGTTCAAAATAACATGCCAGATATTTTACAACATATGCAAATATAGCTAGGTAGATATACACCGGTGTTGCAAATACAAGCCAGTACAGATACACACAATCGAAATACTACCACAAGACAGGCGAGCATGAGACTATGCCACGCTACTCATGCATGCATACACTTTCTCACAAGCACACTATATAGAATGCGGTCCAGACCAATATATATGGTCTATCATATCATCAGTACTTCCACATGTCATCCATGAGCATGTCCACCAACGAGATATCCATGCCGTCAGCAGCGTCATTGTCGCTCAACCCAGTCACAGCAGTGTCCTCCTGCGATAACATCGACGACGGCTGGCTGCCTGGCTCCACCCGGGCCATCAAACTCTGGTCCATCATTTGGAGCGGCATCTGATCCTGCTGGTTGTAGAATGACATCGGTGTCGGCGGTGGGAACATCGTCGTCTGGTGGTGCTGGATTCCAAAGCAGTGCCCATTCATCATTGGTAGCCCCGCCTCGGCAATCGTTGACGTGCCGGTGGCGAGTGCGTCCAACTTGTATGAGGAAGCCGCATGCAGTTGTGGTGGGAGCGGCGCCAAGGTGGACGATGACGTGGCATAGTCCATGAGAGGAGGCAGCATGCATGCGGTACCAGACTCGACGGCTAAGCATTGCTGCTGCTGCTCGATTCCTTGCATGGGCATGGGCATGGGCTTCCGCTCCTTGGCATACGATGGAATCACCACCTTCTTGATCCCAGAGCTCTTGTGGAAGATCCTGCAAACCACCCACTCATCCTACCAACACAAATAAATCAAATCAGTGTAGATTAATCAACTACGATAAACTAAATTCGAGTTAATTAAAAGGGAACGAACGGAGTAGGTATTAATACGCAGCTATGTGCATGTTCATGAAGTCATGAGTAGTAATCAAGTAAATAAGTAATCCCTCTAATAAAAAATAAATGTCGAAAACTTGGGGACATGATCCTCTAATGTTGAGGAGCAAAGTCAGGTAAGTTACAGTACCCTGACTTCTCTTTTTCCAAATTATATGATTAAGGCTAAAATAACTTAAATTATTCTAAACAAATCAAATTTATGTTAAGCATTTAGAATAACTACATACAGACAAAATTATAGTGTAGTAAAATTTAGTTTAAACTAGTAATTAAATACATCACATAATATGGTACTCATGTTACGGTACCGGCTTCACTACATTCTTTTCACTCTGCTCTTCAGTTTTAAAAGAGCCAGTTCCCAAGACTTGGTACAACCTTTGAATTAAATCAGTACTAAATCATTAACTCTTAGTATGGATCGAAGGAGTATGTAAGTACCGTATTAGATGTAGCGATTAGGGCGGCGGTGCCACTACTTGTGGCGTAGGGCATATCCTCCTTGCGGGCCTTGATCCTATACTCATGCATGACCCAGTTGGTCTTCTCCCCACTAGGAGCCCTGCCCTTATAGAACACCAATGTCTTCTTCATGCCGATTAGCATCGACGGCGAAGGGCCAAAGATCTCCTTGTCCTTGCCGGTAGCCTTCCAGTAGCCCGCCACGGTGGCACGATTGGTGCGCATCCCTGTCGGGTACTTGCGGTCCTTCCGGCAGTAGAAGTACCACTCTTGTTCCCCCATCTTTGCCTTCTCGGGCAGCTCCCACGGCTCACACTTATTGAGATCGACCTCAATAAGGATGGTGGTGACAAAGTTCTTGTCAGTCACCTTGGGGGTGAGGTAGTAGGTTATGATCTGCTCGTCGGTCGGGTAGAACCGGAACCCTGGCGGGAGCTCTAGTTGTTGCTGATGTTGTTGATTTTGCTGCTTCTGTTGTTTATGATATTGATGAAGGTGGTCTCCCATGGTAACTACTTGGGAACTGGAAGCTGGAGTTCTACAGATATTGGAGGCAACCCTACACAAATGTGGAGAGATAATCAAGAGCCGATTTATGGATATGGGTGATTTGATTAACACAGATGCATGTTTAAATAGAGACCGCAAGACACTTGCAAGAGAAGCCTCTATCTGTTGTACCTTTTTGTTTGGCAATTTGTTTAATTTGTTTCCATTACCAACGGATGGATGCATGCATCTCAACCTAGATAGATAGATAGCTTCCTCTCCTTTCCATCTCTACAATGTTTGGCATCCTCTGTGGGCGGCGACAGGTAGCGAGGCCTATAACCTCTCCATGCCATGGCATTGCCAGATAGCATACTTGGTTTTGGTGTCATTCTTGTTAACATATGCATATGCTTCTTCATGCTACCACTACTTGTCTCATCTTCGATCATGGAAGATATGCTTCTATTGATGTTGCATTTATGATGCAAATTAAAAAATGCTCACATGCATTGGTATCCATTAATTAGAACTAGCAACATCAACAAATATTATAATATATGCATGGATTTCACAATCATGGCAAAGATAGAACCATAAATATGGCAATACATATACTAGGTATAAGGTCATGCTTACAAGTGTCATCAGTCACATCCCTCTTGCGAGTACTGAGGTGATGATCGATCAGTTAACGGGCTAGGGGGGCAGAAGCGAGGCCGGCAAAATTTGCGTAGGCATGGACATCACCACCGGGGCTAACATTGCGCATGCGTGCAAACACATGCATATATATCGGCGTATATCATTGGTATTTGTCTGGAGATACAGATATGTTACTTGTTTCCATCTTCTTTCCGGTGTGTCGTCTACTGGTGGATGTACGTATTTGCGCCACGATCGACCAACCTTTTAACCATTTTCTAGAAAAGTTGGGATGAGATGTTTATCTCGGTGGTCCTCCAGTTGTGTGTGACTGTGTGCTTATCAACTTGCTTTGCTACATCCCAACCGTGTGTCTCCTTATCCCCAAAAAATCTTTGCAGTTAATTTATTTATATAATTAAGATCCTACTTCATAGAGGCATATATAGAAATTTCCTAGAAGTAAAAAATTATAATTAAGCTATAAATGTGTGGCCATTTGGCTTCACGACTCTAGACATGAAACATCACATATTTTTATCACTTAGAACAAAGTTAGTAACAATTAGATCAAAACAGATGAAGCCTGGTGATCAGGGGATGCGTGAGCACCACTTCTCTGCTCGACACGTGTCTAACGACGTTAGCACTGTACCCGCATCGACGCGGTCCAGCGCGTCGAGTGGAAGGGCGAAGAGACCCGGGGAAGGTGCACGGCGATGCGCTTGACCGGGGAGACACTGGCACGACCTCAGATGCGCGAGGTGGAGGCCGGTGAGGTAGTGGCCGTTAGTGAGTAGCAGAATCCAACGGTGGTGGACCAAATCCAACGGTGATAATCGGGTGCTCACTTATCCCCCTGATCACCAAATCCACTCTCTAGATCAAAATCATGAACATCCCTTTATAAACTGCTATAACATGGTTGTTCCTGTAACAACCCAAAAATTTCAAAACAAACAAATTGAATTTTCCCTAGTTCCAAATTTTGGAACCAACAAAAACTTTTATTAAAATAAGATTGATACATATAGACCTTGTTTAAATCTTGTGTTTTGCCATGATGAGTGTTATTATGCTTATGTGCTAAACCCTAAAACCCCAAAGTGATCAAGTGAAGATCACCAATCAAATAAAATACAAGAAAAATAATTCAAATAAGAAAAACCTTAAACCCTAATCTTCTCCAAAATTCATTTTGGATATATTTTGAGAAACACAAAATAAAATAAAAGACCTATGGGGACATATAGCCCTAATAGGTAAATCTTGAACCCTATCTTTATTAATTATGCTAAATGGTGGTGAACCTTTGAGAACCCCACAAAACCCTAAACCTCACCCCTCTTCTCACCACCCTAGTTAAAATGAAATAAAAAGAGAATTAAATAAGAAAAAGGCATATGTGCCTATGGCTATTTTTCTAAAATTTTACCCTAAGCCTTTCTACTTTGCTTAGAGGTTTGGAAAACCTTCTTACACCTTACCTAGTACCTATCAAACCAAATCCAAGTGGTTTCCAAAGAAAATAAAAAGAAACTAAAAATGCCATAGAGGCATATGTAAGAAAAGTGCAAATTTGTGAATTTGAGAAGTTTGACCCTAAGACTTGTTGTGAATGGATGGATCACTTCCATATACCATTTCAACACTCAACAACATCAAATGGGCCAAGAACACTCAAATCAAAAATCAAAGTAAACATATGCATAGAAGCATATGTGCCACATAGCCATTTCACCAAACTTTGACCTATGACTCTAAACCTTGACCAAATGATGGGAAACCATCTCTCAACCTAATATAACACTAAATTGACCCTAACCCATATCCAAGTAAAGCAAGGTGAACCCTTTTCAAAAATAATAAAACTTAACACATCACCTCTTATGTGTTATGGCCAATTTTGCAAATCTTTGATCAAGACCTTTTGAAATGGATTCAATGGTTTGAAAATGTTTCTAAACTAAGAAGAATCACATTAGAGTCAACAAAAGTCAAATCAAATGAAGAGAAATCAAATAAGGAGAAAATCCCCAAAATTCACTCACATACACTTAGCCCAATTTGCAAATCTTCAACCAAGGCCACCATTGCTTGATCTCTTGCTTGTAGAATACTTATATATGATAAACAAACACATTTGCATCAAAGAAACAAGAATCAAATCAAAGGAAAATTCAAAACTCACATACATGTGATAATGGTCATGTGATCCATTTATAAAATCTTCCCTACTTTACACCCCTGCATTTGACTTTTCTTCAACCAAACTTGGTCAACTATGACCATGTCATCCAAGACCATGTCAAGGTCAACAACTTCCATGTTGACCATCCCTGCTGAAGTTGACCAGGTTGACCAGTAGAGAATTGCCAAGTGGAGACTTTGAATTAAAGAGAAGATGAGCCACTTTTTGAATTCTTGCAAACCTTCACCAAAATGAACCCCACCACCACCATTCCATCTCTATGAATATATGTTTGAGACCCACCAAAGGATTTTCCAAAATTTGACAAAAACTTTCTTGCGGGCATTATCTCGAACACCTTGCAGGCAGGGTGTGGAATGTTGCCCATGCTGGAAATTTGGGAAGACCAAGTCCAACCCTGGCCCTCCCCTGCTGCTCTGTGACACCACTACCCCTCTGGACACCATCCAAGCCACTTGCCTGCCCTTGCCTTGGTCACCATGACCAAAAACCCAACCATGCCGGCCTCTTGTCACCCACCATGCCATCCCTTCCTCCTCTCCCATCCATCTCCCCTCACCTTGTCAGCTGACCTCCCCTGACCCTCCTGAGGCTGACCCTGCAAGCCCTTGACCAAGTTGACATCGCCACCGGCCAGAAACTGACGTGAACCGACGCGCCCAGAAGCGCCCATGCGCGACAGGACGCGCATGGTGACGCCCCGGAGCACGCCAGAGCGCGTCGTCGCCTCGTCGCCTCCACCTCCCCCCTGACCTCAGCTTCTGCACGGAGCATCGCCACGGCACCAGTTAGCTCCCAGACAACCCCATCTCCCCGCTCGAGCACTGTCGCCGTCGTCACCATCGACGACTGTCCGCCACGGTACAACACGCGCGCGTCACGCTCCTGCTCGCTACAGACCCTCGTTTTCAGTGCCTTCAAGCGCGTCGTGATCCCCGTGACGTAAGGAAGAGAGCAACATCACCGCCCACTCCTCTCCGCCACTGTGCCGTCGTCGCCATGACCGACCAACCCATGCCGCGCTGCCCCTCCTCGCCCGCTATAAAAGCCGACGCTCCTCGGACGGTTTCTGCACACCAACGAGTTCTCCTCTCCCTCCTGAACCTCCTCGACCTCTTCCCCTCTCCGATTACACCCCACCTCGCCGGAATTTGGCCGGAGCCCGCCGCTGCAGCAGCTCAACGAAGCCGACGTTGCCCAGCACCCCTGGAGCCGCCGCGACCCTCCCTCGACTCGCCTTCGTCGACCAGTTCATTTGCCCGCCTCGCCGACCTCGCTGGACGTCGGTAAGCCGCCCATCTCCACCCTCCTGGCCGCCGGTAGGGTTAGCCCTCGCCGGAGCTCGTCGACGATG
Source organism: Lolium perenne (assembly GCF_019359855.2). Classification (NCBI taxonomy): domain Eukaryota; kingdom Viridiplantae; phylum Streptophyta; class Magnoliopsida; order Poales; family Poaceae; genus Lolium; species Lolium perenne. The sequence goes on along the minus strand of NC_067246.2, from coordinate 26,584,115 downwards.
AGGACACACCGCAGCCGTCCGATCTCCTTAAATCCCACGGTCCACAACACAGCCTACCGGTTCGGTGTTTTAAAAGAACTGACAGTGGACCCCCAGCGTCGCGGCCCGCTCGCATTGCCAGCGAAGCTGGGCCGGCCCATTTCGTTTCCCGCCCGCGTTTGAAATTCAAACTGGTTTATTTCTTTTTCATTTAAATTGCAATCTGGTGACAAATTCAAAATTTAATAGATCCAAATCTACTGAGCCAATTTCAACAAATTTTATATTTTTGGAAATCTCATCAAAAACTCTATCCAATGCCACTGGATTCAAACCTAGATCTGTTATAGAATTAAAGTGAGAAAATAAACAAGGCAGGTACTTTTCTGCCTAAGAATAATTCTTAAAAATCAACCATAAACTATTTTGAGGTGGTTCCACCTCTCAAAAATCACATTTGATGTGGTCTAATTTATTATGTAATAAAATACTATAGTTGTTTCATATGATCATGGGCTAAACTCAAATAATGGCTATCTGGCCATTACTAGCCCATTTAAATTATTGTCCAAATTTAAGATTTTCAAATCTATGAGGTATAGCACCTCATTTAAATCATCTTCTCAAGTTGTATGAAGTAGTGTGATAACCCTGGTTGCTTGGTCTCATATTTGTTCACTTATACTGAATGTTTGCCATAGTAGCATGATAAATTGTTCCAATAAATTATTAAATCCTATGGGAGTGTTTCTCTCATTTAAATCTTGTCATGAACCATTCAAAATGAGGTAGAGACTCTGGTCATTTAGGTCTCATATGAATTGTTGATGATATTAAATCTTTACCTTGTTAGGATTAAAAGGTATGAGGTGTTCACCTCATTTAAATCACTTTTTCAAATGATAAGTATGAAGAGGTTGACTTGGGTCAACCTAGGTCATATTTTATTCATAAGAGAAATTAAATCTTAATGAGACAATGAGAAGAAGTTATATCTCTGAATAATTAAAAGCAACACCTTATTTAGTATGAGAGGAAATTATTTTTCCTAAATAAGAAAACAACACCCTTACACACTTAATAGTAATGAGTGATGCTAGTTTACTTGTGTAAATTATATGAGGTGTTTCACTTCATTTAAATCTTGTCCCAAGTACTTTCATATGAAGTTTGAACCCCTGGTCAAATACTCTCACATGAAATACTTGGAGATCTTAAATCATAATAGGCATTATTAAATGGTATGAGGTATCCCTACCTCATTTAAATCATTTTCTCAAATGAAGATGATGAATGGTTGACTTAGGTCAACATAAATTCATGTGTGATGATTTGAGAAATTAAATCTTAAATAAGATTCAATGAGAGGAAATTATTCCTCAAGAACTATATGGAAACTATTATTTACATATAAAATGAGAGGAAAGTATTCTTCCTCAAAGCAATACCACCAATGCACCAAATTGTATTAATTGTGTGAATAGAATAGTTTGTGTGAATATATATGTGATGTTTGGAATAGCCAATGAATTGTTTGGTGATTGTATCCTCGTATTCGTATTTTAGACGCTAGTACCGAGGACTATCAAGAGGAGGAGGTTTTCTACCAAGAAGAAGGAGAAGAAGACCACTTTGATCAGTACACCACTCAAGGCAAGCTAGACTATTGCAAGCTAATCTTCTTGCAAGATAATACTCTTGCAAAGTGCAAAGCTCACCATGAGCAAGGCATTACCCCATTTACTTTATGCTTATGATCCTATTTCCCAGTTCTTACTTTACAAGCTTTATTTACTTTTGTTTTATCAAAGTACTTTTTGATTTATGAGTTACTAGATTAGTATGGAGTTAGTACAAGAGTATCAAACTTAGCCTAGAAGGCTATAAGCTAGTTAGCACCCCTCATGACTAGTTGCTAGTGCTAACAAATAAAATTGACTACTCTAGATGGGAACTTGTGAATTGAAATGACTTTGAAAACCTTGGAATGATGAGTCATTCTATTGAAAGATTTTGAAGGTGAATATGACTTGGTGAATTTTACCAAAACTGATGGTTGGGTTCGGATGCGATACCATTCCAATGTTGCAAGTACCCCCACAATACCTGATATGGGTAGGGCTTAACTAGAAGTTTATGTATCTTAGTATGGGTTCCCTCTAAACAAGCGTCATCGGGGTTATGCTGGAGGCTGCCTCTACAAAAGTGAAGTGATATGAAATGGCGTGAAATGAGGTGAATGTCCGGCCCAAGCCCTGTGCAGTTCCCAGGCTGACAGTTTGTCTTCACTGGGAGGCCAAGCTCATGGGGAGAGATGCCTATACTAGGATATGTAAGTGAAAGGTTATGGTTGGTAGTCCGCACACGGAGTGTGGTAAATCAGGGCCAGTTAACCCTGACGGATTATTGCAAATGTTGTGGCACAAGTGTACGACCTCTGCAGAGTGTAGATCTATTCGAATAGCCGCGTCCACGGTTATGGACGGTTGGAAAGGCCATACTGTTCCGTCATCAGACCATTTTCAAAAGTGTGACATGTGAAGGGTGACTTGTGATTTTTGAACTTGAAGGATGGATGGTGAACTTGACTTGAATCACAACTGAGTTGTGGGAATGACACTAATGTTCCCACTTGAGTTAGTAAGCAAATGAAGAGTTTTTGATTATTAAAAGTGTTTTATGAAATAAAACTGGCTTTCTGCAAATGAAACTAGAGCTTAGCATCCCCTTCTATAGTTGATAGTGTTTACCTTAGTATTAGTTTGCGAGTACTTTAAAGTACTCATGGCTTTGTCCCTGGCTATTCAAATGGCCAGACTATGAAGAGGAGTACCAGAACCCGGAAGAAGGACAGCAGGACGTCTACGACAACTAGGATCACTCCTGACGTCAACAGTTGCCTGTGGAATAGATGGACTACTACTACGCTACTTCGCTTCCGCTATGTGTTTTGTAATTGATCAATAGATCAACTAGTATTGTAATAAGACTGGATCATGTGATCCCTTGTTGTAAGACCATTATGCGTTGTAATGAATGATGTGTTGTGATACTAATCTATTATGTCTCGCAAAAACAATATTCCTGGGATTGCGATGAATGACATAGTAGGCATCTGGACTTAAAAATCCGGGTGTTGACAAGTTGGTATCAGAGCCATTGTTTGACCTTAGGAGACCCTAGTTAGAATGGACGTCTGCAAAACTTAGCTTCAAAAACCAAAGAAGTGAATAATTGTGAAAAACTTATTCTCACTCTTATCCTTGAAATCTTTTTCAAAATGAGAAATTCATACTCTACTTTCTTTGTAGCACTATCTAAAATTTTGCACACTTGAATACTTCTCTAAATTTACTCCTCCTCTTTGCTCACAGATGAAGTACCAATGGGAGTCCTATAAGCTTGGATCCGGAGACGACAAAAGTTTCGAAAAGGAATTGAAGCAACTGGTGGACTATCTGGGACACCCGTATCCCGAGTTCTTCGGAATACCCCTCAAGGCTCAGTCAGGAGAACCACCTCAGTGGGACGTCTCTACTGATCTACGAAGGAAGCTTGATGCCCCAGTATGGGAAACCATATGGTTTTCTGTAACGGGAAACACTTGGAAGGAAGGACTAGACAAAGCTATGCAAGAAGCAATTTCCCGTCTGTGTGGACAAAATGAGGACAAGATCAAGAACACTCGCTTCATTTACTACCCAAGACATGACTCCATGGGAAGATCAATGACCATGCCCCCACCACAACCAAAGATGAACCCCTATGAAGCACCTCAGACTTCAGCAGTACAAAACCCGCAGGGATTTGGACAACGCCTCGCCTCTCGCCAAGCACCTCACCCGTGAAGACGAAGAAACCCCCCCCTGAAGAGTAGTATCACCCAAGCACTTAAGTAGGTGTGAGTTGTATCAGGATCCCCCTTGTATCGTAGAGCGATGAATGGTTCTTCAAACCAACGGTGTGTTAGATTTGTAATGTATGATGCTTGGTATGAATGAAAAAGTGTTGTTGGTTTTTACCCCGCAACACTACTCAAGTTTTCAATTTTATGAACTTTTAAACTTAACAAAACAAACCATAGAAAATTCCCTCTTATCTTATCATCTACATCCATGTTCAGATGGCCCCTCCCAATCGCACCAACGACGCGATGATGCAACTGCTGCAGACAATGATGGCAGACCGAGAAGTCGAAAGAGCTGAACGCCAAGCCAACCTTGCGGCACTGCAACAGATAGCTCAGAACAATCAAGGCCATCATGATCACCCAGGATCAAAGCTAAAGAACTTCCGTAACACCAACCCTCCGGTATTCAACAAGACCGAAGAGCCCCTCGATGTCGGTGGACTGGCTCCAGACCATGGAGAACAACCTCGAAGTTGCGCAAGTTGAAGCCGCAGAGAAAGTGCTGTTTGCCACCCATTATCCGGGACCAGCCGTAGCTTGGTGGACCAGCACCCGTGCCATGAATGCAGGATGATGATGACACGGAAGACTTCAAGATTAAGTTTAGCAAATACCATGTGCCCCAAGGACTGATCAAAAAGATGAGAGACGAGTTCCGTGAACTCAAGCAAGGAAGAATGTCCGTGGTGGAATACCGCGACAGGTTTCTTACTCTGTCAAGGTACGCCCCGGATGAGACCGACACCAATGAGAAGCGAAAGGAAAGATTTCTGAACGGACTGCACGACGAGATGCAAACTGTGTTAGTGAACATTCCGTTCGCTGACTTAGAAGCCCTGGTAGACTCAGCCATACGTATGGAAGGAAAGCTGCATCAGGCCAACGAAACCGCAAGAGAAGAATGATGAACCAGAGTGGACCCCACCATAACCAGAAGTATCGAAATAACTCCTCCTGGAGGATTCACCCCAAGATACAACAAGCCCCCTGCCCGAATTATCGCCCCAACTACACCAACAACAACGGAGGACCCCGAAGCACGGAGGGAACAACAACAACAACAACAACCGCCCCAAGAACAGCAACAACAATGGAAACAACAACAACCCCAATACCGCCCGAGGACTGGAAGCAATGCTACCCCCGTCAACCCCAAAGACAAGTCCACCGTCAACTGCTATGAATGTGGAGTTGTGGGTCACTTCTCCAAGGAGTGCCCCAAGAAGCTTGCCAGGATTGCCGCCAATACCGTAGCACCTGCTCAACAACAGCGCCGCTTTCTTTGGAAGAAGGAACCAGAACAACAACAACGGACGTTTCTACCACATGATCGCCACCGAAGCTCGTGAAGCACCCCAGACAATGCCAAGTATGTCCTCCTGTTATTAAAATGCTCAATCTCTCTTAGGAACCTAACTTTTCTTAAAATCTCGGGACGAGATTTGTTTAAGGGGGAAGGGTTTGTAACAACCCAAAAATTTCAAAACAAACAAATTGAATTTTCCCTAGTTCCAAATTTTGGAACCAACAAAAACTTTTATTAAAATAAGATTGATACATATAGACCTTGTTTAAATCTTGTGTTTTGCCATGATGAGTGTTATTATGCTTATGTGCTAAACCCTAAAACCCCAAAGTGATCAAGTGAAGATCACCAATCAAATAAAATACAAGAAAAATAATTCAAATAAGAAAAACCTTAAACCCTAATCTTCTCCAAAATTCATTTTGGATATATTTTGAGAAACACAAAATAAAATAAAAGACCTATGGGGACATATAGCCCTAATAGGTAAATCTTGAACCCTATCTTTATTAATTATGCTAAATGGTGGTGAACCTTTGAGAACCCCACAAAACCCTAAACCTCACCCCTCTTCTCACCACCCTAGTTAAAATGAAATAAAAAGAGAATTAAATAAGAAAAAGGCATATGTGCCTATGGCTATTTTTCTAAAATTTTACCCTAAGCCTTTCTACTTTGCTTAGAGGTTTGGAAAACCTTCTTACACCTTACCTAGTACCTATCAAACCAAATCCAAGTGGTTTCCAAAGAAAATAAAAAGAAACTAAAAATGCCATAGAGGCATATGTAAGAAAAGTGCAAATTTGTGAATTTGAGAAGTTTGACCCTAAGACTTGTTGTGAATGGATGGATCACTTCCATATACCATTTCAACACTCAACAACATCAAATGGGCCAAGAACACTCAAATCAAAAATCAAAGTAAACATATGCATAGAAGCATATGTGCCACATAGCCATTTCACCAAACTTTGACCTATGACTCTAAACCTTGACCAAATGATGGGAAACCATCTCTCAACCTAATATAACACTAAATTGACCCTAACCCATATCCAAGTAAAGCAAGGTGAACCCTTTTCAAAAATAATAAAACTTAACACATCACCTCTTATGTGTTATGGCCAATTTTGCAAATCTTTGATCAAGACCTTTTGAAATGGATTCAATGGTTTGAAAATGTTTCTAAACTAAGAAGAATCACATTAGAGTCAACAAAAGTCAAATCAAATGAAGAGAAATCAAATAAGGAGAAAATCCCCAAAATTCACTCACATACACTTAGCCCAATTTGCAAATCTTCAACCAAGGCCACCATTGCTTGATCTCTTGCTTGTAGAATACTTATATATGATAAACAAACACATTTGCATCAAAGAAACAAGAATCAAATCAAAGGAAAATTCAAAACTCACATACATGTGATAATGGTCATGTGATCCATTTATAAAATCTTCCCTACTTTACACCCCTGCATTTGACTTTTCTTCAACCAAACTTGGTCAACTATGACCATGTCATCCAAGACCATGTCAAGGTCAACAACTTCCATGTTGACCATCCCTGCTGAAGTTGACCAGGTTGACCAGTAGAGAATTGCCAAGTGGAGACTTTGAATTAAAGAGAAGATGAGCCACTTTTTGAATTCTTGCAAACCTTCACCAAAATGAACCCCACCACCACCATTCCATCTCTATGAATATATGTTTGAGACCCACCAAAGGATTTTCCAAAATTTGACAAAAACTTTCTTGCGGGCATTATCTCGAACACCTTGCAGGCAGGGTGTGGAATGTTGCCCATGCTGGAAATTTGGGAAGACCAAGTCCAACCCTGGCCCTCCCCTGCTGCTCTGTGACACCACTACCCCTCTGGACACCATCCAAGCCACTTGCCTGCCCTTGCCTTGGTCACCATGACCAAAAACCCAACCATGCCGGCCTCTTGTCACCCACCATGCCATCCCTTCCTCCTCTCCCATCCATCTCCCCTCACCTTGTCAGCTGACCTCCCCTGACCCTCCTGAGGCTGACCCTGCAAGCCCTTGACCAAGTTGACATCGCCACCGGCCAGAAACTGACGTGAACCGACGCGCCTGTAGCGCCCATGCGCGACAGACGCGCATGGTGACGCCCGGAGCACGCCGAGCGCGTCGTCGCCTCGTCGCCTCCACCTCCCCCGACCTCAGCTTCGCACGGAGCATCGCCACGGCACCGCTAGCTCCCGCACAACCCCATCTCCCCGCTCGAGCACCGTCGCCGTCGTCACCATCGACGACCGTCCGCCACGGTACAACACGCGCGCGTCACGCTCCTGCTCGCTACGGACCCTCGTTTCGGTGCCTTCAAGCGCGTCGTGATCCCCGTGACGTAAGGAAGAGAGCAACATCACCGCCCACTCCTCTCCGCCACTGTGCCGTCGTCGCCATGACCGACCAACCCATGCCGCGCTGCCCCTCCTCGCCCGCTATAAAAGCCGACGCTCCTCGGACGGTTTCTGCACACCAACGAGTTCTCCTCTCCCTCCTGAACCTCCTCGACCTCTTCCCCTCTCCGATTACACCCCACCTCGCCGGAATTTGGCCGGAGCCCGCCGCTGCAGCAGCTCAACGAAGCCGACGTTGCCCAGCACCCCTGGAGCCGCCGCGACCCTCCCTCGACTCGCCTTCGTCGACCAGTTCATTTGCCCGCCTCGCCGACCTCGCTGGACGTCGGTAAGCCGCCCATCTCCACCCTCCTGGCCGCCGGTAGGGTTAGCCCTCGCCGGAGCTCGTCGACGATGAGGACACACCGCAGCCGTCCGATCTCCTTAAATCCCACGGTCCACAACACAGCCTACCGGTTCGGTGTTTTAAAAGAACTGACAGTGGACCCCCACTGTCAGGCGGCCCGCTCGCATTGCCAGCGAAGCTGGGCCGGCCCATTTCGTTTCCCGCCCGCGTTTGAAATTCAAACTGGTTTATTTCTTTTTCATTTAAATTGCAATCTGGTGACAAATTCAAAATTTAATAGATCCAAATCTACTGAGCCAATTTCAACAAATTTTATATTTTTGGAAATCTCATCAAAAACTCTATCCAATGCCACTGGATTCAAACCTAGATCTGTTATAGAATTAAAGTGAGAAAATAAACAAGGCAGGTACTTTTCTGCCTAAGAATAATTCTTAAAAATCAACCATAAACTATTTTGAGGTGGTTCCACCTCTCAAAAATCACATTTGATGTGGTCTAATTTATTATGTAATAAAATACTATAGTTGTTTCATATGATCATGGGCTAAACTCAAATAATGGCTATCTGGCCATTACTAGCCCATTTAAATTATTGTCCAAATTTAAGATTTTCAAATCTATGAGGTATAGCACCTCATTTAAATCATCTTCTCAAGTTGTATGAAGTAGTGTGATAACCCTGGTTGCTTGGTCTCATATTTGTTCACTTATACTGAATGTTTGCCATAGTAGCATGATAAATTGTTCCAACAAATTATTAAATCCTATGGGAGTGTTTCTCTCATTTAAATCTTGTCATGAACCATTCAAAATGAGGTAGAGACTCTGGTCATTTAGGTCTCATATGAATTGTTGATGATATTAAATCTTTACCTTGTTAGGATTAAAAGGTATGAGGTGTTCACCTCATTTAAATCACTTTTTCAAATGATAAGTATGAAGAGGTTGACTTGGGTCAACCTAGGTCATATTTTATTCATAAGAGAAATTAAATCTTAATGAGACAATGAGAAGAAGTTATATCTCTGAATAATTAAAAGCAACACCTTATTTAGTATGAGAGGAAATTATTTTTCCTAAATAAGAAAACAACACCCTTACACACTTAATAGTAATGAGTGATGCTAGTTTACTTGTGTAAATTATATGAGGTGTTTCACTTCATTTAAATCTTGTCCCAAGTACTTTCATATGAAGTTTGAACCCCTGGTCAAATACTCTCACATGAAATACTTGGAGATCTTAAATCATAATAGGCATTATTAAATGGTATGAGGTATCCCTACCTCATTTAAATCATTTTCTCAAATGAAGATGATGAATGGTTGACTTAGGTCAACATAAATTCATGTGTGATGATTTGAGAAATTAAATCTTAAATAAGATTCAATGAGAGGAAATTATTCCTCAAGAACTATATGGAAACTATTATTTACATATAAAATGAGAGGAAAGTATTCTTCCTCAAAGCAATACCACCAATGCACCAAATTGTATTAATTGTGTGAATAGAATAGTTTGTGTGAATATATATGTGATGTTTGGAATAGCCAATGAATTGTTTGGTGATTGTATCCTCGTATTCGTATTTTAGACGCTAGTACCGAGGACTATCAAGAGGAGGAGGTTTTCTACCAAGAAGAAGGAGAAGAAGACCACTTTGATCAGTACACCACTCAAGGCAAGCTAGACTATTGCAAGCTAATCTTCTTGCAAGATAATACTCTTGCAAAGTGCAAAGCTCACCATGAGCAAGGCATTACCCCATTTACTTTATGCTTATGATCCTATTTCCCAGTTCTTACTTTACAAGCTTTATTTACTTTTGTTTTATCAAAGTACTTTTTGATTTATGAGTTACTAGATTAGTATGGAGTTAGTACAAGAGTATCAAACTTAGCCTAGAAGGCTATAAGCTAGTTAGCACCCCTCATGACTAGTTGCTAGTGCTAACAAATAAAATTGACTACTCTAGATGGGAACTTGTGAATTGAAATGACTTTGAAAACCTTGGAATGATGAGTCATTCTATTGAAAGATTTTGAAGGTGAATATGACTTGGTGAATTTTACCAAAACTGATGGTTGGGTTCGGATGCGATACCATTCCAATGTTGCAAGTACCCCCACAATACCTGATATGGGTAGGGCTTAACTAGAAGTTTATGTATCTTAGTATGGGTTCCCTCTAAACAAGCGTCATCGGGGTTATGCTGGAGGCTGCCTCTACAAAAGTGAAGTGATATGAAATGGCGTGAAATGAGGTGAATGTCCGGCCCAAGCCCTGTGCAGTTCCCAGGCTGACAGTTTGTCTTCACTGGGAGGCCAAGCTCATGGGGAGAGATGCCTATACTAGGATATGTAAGTGAAAGGTTATGGTTGGTAGTCCGCACACGGAGTGTGGTAAATCAGGGCCAGTTAACCCTGACGGATTATTGCAAATGTTGTGGCACAAGTGTACGACCTCTGCAGAGTGTAGATCTATTCGAATAGCCGCGTCCACGGTTATGGACGGTTGGAAAGGCCATACTGTTCCGTCATCAGACCATTTTCAAAAGTGTGACATGTGAAGGGTGACTTGTGATTTTTGAACTTGAAGGATGGATGGTGAACTTGACTTGAATCACAACTGAGTTGTGGGAATGACACTAATGTTCCCACTTGAGTTAGTAAGCAAATGAAGAGTTTTTGATTATTAAAAGTGTTTTATGAAATAAAACTGGCTTTCTGCAAATGAAACTAGAGCTTAGCATCCCCTTCTATAGTTGATAGTGTTTACCTTAGTATTAGTTTGCGAGTACTTTAAAGTACTCATGGCTTTGTCCCTGGCTATTCAAATGGCCAGACTATGAAGAGGAGTACCAGAACCCGGAAGAAGGACAGCAGGACGTCTACGACAACTAGGATCACTCCTGACGTCAACAGTTGCCTGTGGAATAGATGGACTACTACTACGCTACTTCGCTTCCGCTATGTGTTTTGTAATTGATCAATAGATCAACTAGTATTGTAATAAGACTGGATCATGTGATCCCTTGTTGTAAGACCATTATGCGTTGTAATGAATGATGTGTTGTGATACTAATCTATTATGTCTCGCAAAAACAATATTCCTGGGATTGCGATGAATGACATAGTAGGCATCTGGACTTAAAAATCCGGGTGTTGACAGTTCCTCAACTTTATCTTCTGCGCTATAGTTTAGCAACTTCAATCTTGAAATGTGCGAGACTATCTCATTTCATGTCTCCAAACATTAAACTAAGGATAGTTTTTTAAACAAGCAAACATTTTTTCCTTGGAAAAATCCACACACTTCATCACTTGATTAACTACTGTGGGGTCTTCATGGAGTTCACTTTTTGCACGCATGCACACCTATTTCCCTCTTAAATGGACTTCTCAAAGATGCGAAATCGCTAAAAAAAGGTCAGTCTTCGTGAAGGGAAGACAACTCGCTCCGCACGTGACAAAGCGTTGTGGTGCTAGAAAACCTTTGAGAAGTGGACTCCCTGCTCGCCACGTGTCGCAAGGGAAAACAAGGTGGAGTTGAGGGACGAGAGAGAAGGCAGAGGGGGTGCGTTGTATCAGCTTTTCCCTTTATTTTCTACTACCTCTGGACGCAATTAATTGACGCGTCTGTCCGCGAAAGATGTGCGTGCACAGCCCTCCCTCCGCGTCGATTAAATCCGACCGGAGGGAGTAGATTCGTTTTTTTTCAAAATGAAATATCTTGAGACCGTAAGTCCAAATTACGAACCGTTTCCACTTTCCAGATCTTCAAAACTAGATTCCATGTTAATAGGTTTCACGATACTTTTTTCCGTACTTCTAATACTAGTATGATTGTACTCGTGTTGTGTACCTAACTATACTCGTGCTTAAACTGATAAGTACTTCTGTTTTTTGTTTTTTGTGTATTTGGTGCAGTTTTTTCCCATTACTCCGTAACTGTACTCGCTCGTGTGCGCGACTATACTTGTACTTACTTGTGTGCGCGACTGTACCTGCTCGTGTGCGTGATTGTATCTGCTTATATGCACGACTGTACTTCTGTACATGTACTTGCTCGTGTGTGCGATTGTACCTGCTCGTTTTTTTTTTCGAAAAGGGGAAAAATCGCCCCAGCTTCTGCATCCAAAGGATGCACACGGCTTTTTATTAGATTATTCGCAAACCTTACAAGGAGCAATACAAAAAATCAACCTCGAAGCCGCCTCACTAGACCTACAGTGTGATGAAGGGGGTGACAATACACCAACTGACATCATCCAAAACCCAAATGCCTTCCCAAACCGCCCAATAGCAGGTGAAAAGCACATCCAGTCAACATACTCTCCGCGCACGCCAACGCATACGCCATAGAAGTTCCTACCACCGTCTTCCTCGACTCCATCTTCAAGAGAGATCATCGCATTAACCTTGCAAGACCTGCCATCGATGCCACCATGACGCCAGACGGCTCCACCATCCTGCACGCATACATCATCCCGCATCTGTCGTCGATACCCTGCAGCACCATGCCACCGAGCCTCAGTGCCAACAATGTGGTAGATGAATACCACTCCACCGACATCCGCCAACATCCAGCAGCTACTCCAAAAACGATGCCCCAGGAGGTATAACGAAGCAGGGCGCGCCGCCATCGTCCGATCCGGGAGACCCAGATCTAGGGTTTCCCCCGGAGCAGCGCGAGAGTGTAGATGCAAGCTGTGACAACGTTGCCTTCAAGAAGGTTACGACGTGTAGCGCCGCCATCGCCCGCTGATGGCGCGTGATGCACATGTCCGTTGGAAACCCCAAGAGGAAGGCGTGATGCGCACAGCAGTAAGTTTTCCCTCAGAAAGAAACCAAGGTTATCGAACCAGTAGGAGATGAAGGCCACGTGAAGGTTGTTGGTTGAGGAGTGTAGTGCGGCGCAACACCAGGGATTCCGGCGCCAACGTGGAACCTGCACAACACAATCAAAATACTTTGCCCCAACTTAACAGTGAGGTTGTCAATCTCACCGGCTTGTTGTAAACAAAGGATTAAACGTATGGTGTGGAAAATGATGTTTGTTTGCGAAAAACAACAGAGAACAGAGATTGCAGTAGATTGCATTTCAGATGTAAAAGAATGGACCGGGGTCCACAGTTCACTAGTGGTGTCTTTCCAATAAGATAAATAGCATGTTGGGTGAACAAATTACAGTTGGGCAATTGACAAATAGAGATGCATATACATATCATGATGACTACTATGAGATTTACTTAGGGCATTACGACAAAGAACATAGACCGCTATCCAGCATGCATCTATGCCTAAAAAGTCCACCTTCGGGTTAGCATCCGCACCCCTTCCAGTATTAAGTTGCAAACAACAGACAATTGCATTAAGTACTGTGCGTAATGTAATCAACACAAATATCCTTAGACAAAGCATCGATGTTTTATCCCTAGTGGCAACAACATATCCACAACCTTAGAACTTTATGTCACTGTCCCAGATTCAATGGAGGCATGAACCCACTATCGAGCATAAATACTCCCTCTTGGAGTTACAAGTATCAACTTGGCCAGAGCCTCTACTAGCAACGGAGAGCATGCAAGATCATAAACAACACATATATGATAGATCAATAATCAACTTGACATAGTATTCAATATTCATCGGATCCCAACAAACACAACATGTAGCATTACAAATAGACGATCTTGATCATGATAGGCAGCTCACAAGATCTAAACATGATAGCACAAGAGGAGAAGACAACCATCTAGCTACTGCTATGCACCCATAGTCCAAGGATGAACTACTCACGCATCAATCCGGAGGCGGGCATGGTGATGTAGAGTCCTCCGGTGATGATTCCCCTCTCCGGCAGGGTGCCGGAGGCGATCTCCTGAATCCCCCGAGATGGGATTGGCGGCGGCGGCGTCTCTGGAACTTTTCTCGTATCGTGGTTCTCGGTGATAGGGTTTTCGCGACGGAGAGAATATATAGGCGAAGGGGCAGAGTCGGGGGACGCTCGAGGGGCCCACCCCATAGGGCGGCGCGCCCAGGGGTGGGGCCGCGCCCCCCTAGGGTGTGTCCGCCTCGTCGCCCCTCTTCGTCTCCTCTTCGGACTTCTGGAAGGCTCCGTGCAAAATAAGACCGTGGGCTTTTGTTTCGTCCAATTCCGAGAATACTTCCTGTGTAGGATTTCTGAAACCAAAAACAGCAGAAAACAGGAACTGGCGCTTCGGCATCTTGTTAATAGGTTAGTGCCGAAAAATGCATAAAAATGATGTAAAGTGTATATAAAACATGTGAGTATTGTCATATAACTAGCATGGAACATAAGAAATTATAGATACGTTTGAGACATATCAAGCATCCCCAAGCTTAGTTCCTACTCGCCCTCGAGTAGGTAAACGATAACAAGGATAATTTCTGAAGTGACATGCTACTATCATAATCTTGATCAATACTATTGTAAAGCATATGAGATGAATGAAGTGATTCGAAGCAATGGTAGAGATAATGACTAAACAATTGAATCATATAGCAAAGACTTTTCATGAATAGTACTTTCAAGACAAGCATCAATAAGTCTTGCATAAGAGTTAACTCATAAAGCAATAGATTCTTAATAGAAGGTTTCGAAGCAACACAAAGGATGATTAAGTTTCAGCAATTGCTTTCAACTTGTAACATGTATATCTCATGGATAATTGTCAACATAAAGCAATATAACAAGTGCAATAGGTAAACATGTAGGAATCAATGCACACAGTTGACACAAGTGTTTGCTTCTAAGATAGAAAGAAGTAGGTAAACTGACTCAACATAAAGTAAAAGAAAGGCCCTTCGTAGAGGGAAGCATGGATTACTCATGTGCTAGAGCTTTTTATTTTGAAAACATGGAAACAATTTTGTCAACGGTAGTAATAATTCATATGTGTTATGCATAAAACCTCCTATAAGTTGCAAGCCTCATGCATCGAATACCAATAGTGCCCGCACCTTGTCCTAATTAGCTCGGATTTCCATGGATTATCATTGCATTACACATGTTTCAACCAAGTGTCACAAAGGGGTACCTCTATGCCACCTGTACAAAGGTACAAGGAGATAGATCACATTTGATTTCTCAGTTTTGATAGATCTCAACTTGAGGACATCCATACCGGGACAACATAGAAAACAGATAATGGACTCCTCTTTTTAATGCTTAAGCATTCAACAACAGATAATATTCCCATAAGAGATTGAGGATTAATGTCCAAACTGAAACTTCCACCATGATACATGGCTTTGGTTGGCGGCCCAATGTTCTTCTCTAACAATATGCATGCTCAAACCATTTAATCATGATAAATCACCCTTACTTCAGACAAGACGAACATGCATAGCAACTCACATGATATTCAACAAAGGTGTAAAAAGTTGATGGCGTCCCCAGAAACATGGTTATCGCTCAACAAGCAACTTATAAGAAATAAGATACATAAGCAACATATTCAATACCACAATAGTTTTTAAGCTATTTTCCCATGAGCTATGTATTGCAAAGACAAGGAATGAAATTTTAAAGGTAGCACACAAGCAATTTACTTTGGAATGGCAGAAAAATACCACATATAGGTAGTTATGGTGGACACAAATGGCATGAGTTTTGGCTCAAGGTTTTTGGATGCACGAGAAGTATTTCCTCTCAGTACAAGGCTTTGGCTAGCAAGGTTGTTTGAAACAAACACAAGTATGGACCGGTACAGCAAAACTTACATACGAACATATTGCAAGCATTATAAGACTCTACATTGTCTCCTTGTTGCTCAAACACTTTTACCAGAAAATATCTAGACTGTAGAGAGATCAATCATGCAATCCAAATTTCAACAAGCTCTACGGTAGTTCTTCACTAATAGGTTTAAACTACATGATGCAAGAGCTTAAACATGATCTATGAGAGCTCAAAACAATTGCCAAGTATCAAATTATTCAAGACAATATACCATTTACCACATGAAGCATTTTCTGTTTCCAACCAAATAGCAGTCAACGAAGCGGTTTTCAACTTCGCCATGAACATTAAAGTAAAGCTAAGAACACCAGTGTTCATATGAAAAAGCGAAGCGTGTCTTTCTCCAACACAAGGAATGCTAGGATCCGATTTTATTCAAAAAAACAAAAACAAAAACAAACAGACGCTCCAAGTAAAGAACATAAGATGTGACGGAATAAAAATATAGTTTCACTAGAGGTGACCTGATAAGTTGTCGATGAAGAAGGGGATGCCTTGGGCATCCCCAAGCTTAGATGCTTGAGTCTTCTTGAAATATGCAGGGATGAACCACAGGGGCATCCCCAAGCTTAGACTTTTCACTCTTCTTGATCATATTATATCATCCTCCTCTCTTGACCCTTGAAAACTTCCTCCACACCAAACTCAAAACAAACTCATTAGAGGGTTAGTGCATAATCAATAATTCACATGTTCAGAGAGGACACAATCATTATTAACACTTCTGGACATTACCTAAAGCTACTGAAAGTTAATGGAACAAAGAAATCCACTCAACACAGTAAAGGAGGCAATGCGAAATAAAAGGCAGAATCTGTCAAAACAGAACAGTCCGTAAATACGAATTTTTTCGAGGCACTTAACAGGCTCAGATGAAAAAGCTCAAATTGAATGAAAGTTGCGTACATATCTGAGGATCACGCATGAATTTTTTGAGCATTTTACGAGTTTCCTACAGAGATATCTACTCAAATTCGTGACAGGTAAAAATCTGTTTCTGCGCAGGAATACAAATCTAGTATCAACTTTACTATCAAAGACTTTACTTGGCACAATAATATGATAAGGAGAGGTTGCTACAGTAGTAACAACTTCCAAGACACAACAAAACAGTAGTAAAATAAAAACATCATGGGTTATCTCCCAAGAAGTGCTTTTTTTAACGCCTTTCAGCTAGGCGCAGAAAGTGCAAATCAAGTATTATCAAGAGAAGAAGCATCAACATCATAATTTGTTCTAATAATAGAATCAAAAGGCAACTTCATTCTCTTTCTAGGGAAGTGTTCCATACCTTTCTTAAGAGGGAATTGATACTTAATATTTCCTTCCTTCATATCAATAATAGCACCAACAGTTCGAAGAAAGGGCCTTCCCAAAATAATAGGGCAAGATGCATTGCATTCAATATCCAAGACAACAAAATCAACGGGGACAAGGTTATTGTTAACCGTAATGTGAACATTATCAATTCTCCCCAAAGGTTTCTTTATAGAATTATCAGCAAGATTAACATCCAAATAACAATTTTTCAATGATGGCAAGTCAAGTATATCATAGAGTTTCTTAGGCATAACAGAAATACTTGCACCAAGATCACATAAAGCATTACAATCAAAATCATTGACCTTCATTTTAATGATGGGCTCCCAACCATCTTCCAACTTCCTAGGAATAGAAGCTTCAAGTTTTAATTTCTCTTCTCTAGCTTTAATGAGAGCATTTGTAGTATGTTTTGTAAAGGCCAAATTTATAGCACTAGCATTAGGACTTCTAGCAAGTTGTTGCAAGAACTTAATAACTTCAGAGATATGACAACTATCATAATCTAAACCATTATGATCTACAGCATTCTGAAAAATTTCAGCACTTTTGTCACAAACAGTTTCAACAGTTTCAGGCAATTTTGCACGCTTTGCACTAGGAGTAGAAACATTGCCAACACCAATTATTTTACCATTGATAGTAGGAGGTTTAGCAACATGTGAAGCATCAACATTACTAGTGGTGGTAATAGTCCAAACTTTGGCTACATTATTCTCTTTAGCAAGTTTTTCTTCTTTTTCCTCTTTTTCCCACCTAGCATGCAATTCAGCCATCAATCTAATATTGTCATTAATTCGAACTTGGATAGCGTTTGCTGTAGCAAATGACTTAATATCTTTATCTTCATTAGGCATAACTTTCAATTTCAAAAGATCAACATCAGCAGCAAGACTATCAACCTTAGAAGCAAGAACATCAATTTTACCAAGCTTTTCTTCAACAGATTTGTTAAAAGCAGTTTGTGTACTAATAAATTCTTTAAGCATGACTTCAAGACCAGAGGGTACACTCCTACTATTGTTGTAAGCATTACCATAAGAATTACCATAACCATTATCATTATTGGAAGGATATGGCCTATAGTTGTTACCAAAATTATTCCTGTAAGCATTGTTGTTGAAATTACTATTTTTAATGAAGTTCACATCAACATGCTCTTCTTGAGCAACCAATGAAGCTAAAGGAAAATTATTAGGATCAACATTAGATCTACCATTAACAAGCATAGACATAATAACATCAATCTTATCACTCAAGGAGGAGGTTTCTTCAACAGAATTTACCTTCTTACCTTGCGGAGTCCTTTCGGTGTGTCATTCAGAGTAGTTGATCATCATATCATCAAGAAGTTTTGTTGCAGCATCCAAAGTGATGGACATAAAAGTACCTCCAGCAGCTGAATCCAATAGGTTCCTCGAAGAAAATTTTAATCATGCATAGAAGGTTTGGATGATCATCCAAGTAGTTAGTCCATGGGTAGGGCAATTCTTCACCAAAGATTTCATTCTTTCCCATGCTTGGGCAACATGTTCATTATCCAATTGCTTAAAATTCATAATGCTACTTCTCAAAGATATAATTTTAGCAGGAGGATAATATCTACCAATGAAAGCATCTTTACATTTAGTCCATGAATCAATACTATTCTTAGGCAAAGATAGCAACCAATCTTTAGCTCTTCCTCTTAAGGAGAAAGGAAACAATTTCAGTTTTATAATATCCCCATCTACATCCTTATACTTTTGCATTTCACAAAGTTCAACAAAATTATTAAGATGGGCAGCAGCATCATCAGTACTAACACCAGAAAATTGCTCTCTCATAACAAGATTTAGTAAAGCAGGTTTAATTTCATAAAATTCTGCTGTAGTGGCAGGTGACGCAATAGGAGTGCATATAAAATCATTATTATTGGTGCTAGTGAAATCACACAACTTAGTGTTCTCAGGAGTATTCATTTTAACAGTAATAAAAAATAAGTAAAGCAAACTAAATTAAGTAAAGTAAAACAAGTAACTAATTTTTTTGTGTTTTTGATATAAAGAAAGCAAACAAAATAGAAAATAAAATAAAGAAAAGCAAGACAATAAACAAAGTAAAGAGATTGGATGTGGGAGACTCCCCTTGCAGCGTGTCTTGATCTCCCCGGCAACGGCGCCAGAAAACAGTCTTGATGGCGCGTGATGCACACGTCCGTTGGGAACCCCAAGAGGAAGGTGTGATGCGCACAGCAGTAAGTTTTCCCTCAGAAAGAAACCAAGGTTATCGAACCAGTAGGAGATGAAGGCCACGTGAAGGTTGTTGGTGGAGGAGTGTAGTACGGCACAACACCAGGGATTCCGGCGCCAACGTGGAACCTGCACAACACAATCAAAATACTTTGCCCCAACTTAACAGTGAGGTTGTCAATCTCAGTGGCTTGCTGTAAACAAAAGATTAAACGTATGGTGTGGAAAATGATGTTTGTTTGGGAAGAACAACGAGAGAAACGCAGATTGCGAGATTGTATTTCAGATGTAAAAGAATGGACCGGGGTCCACAGTTCACTAGTGGTGTCTCTCCAATAAGATAAATAGCATGTTGGGTGAACAAATTACAGTTGGGCAATTGACAAATAGAGATGCATATACATATCATGATGACTACTATGAGATTTACTTAGGGCATTACGACAAAGAACATAGACCGCTATCCAGCATGCATCTATGCCTAAAAAGTCTACCTTCGGGTTAGCATCCGCACCCCTTCCAGTATTAAGTTGCAAACAATAGACTATTGCATTAAGTACTGTGCGTAATGTAATCAACACAAATATCCTTAGACAAAGCATCAATGTTTTATCCCTAGTGGCAACAGCACATCCACAACCTTAGAACTTTTACATCCTTTGTCCCAGATTCAATGGAGGCATGAACCCACTATCGAGCATAAATACTCCCTCTTGGAGTTACAAGTATCAACTTGGCCAGAGCCTCTACTAGCAACGGAGAGCATGCAAGATCATAAACAACACATATATGATAGATCAATAATCAACTTGACATAGTATTCAATATTCATCGGATCCCAACAAACACAACATGTAGCATTACAAATAGACGATCTTGATCATGATAGGTAGCTCACAAGATCTAAACATGATAGCACAAGAGGAGAAGACAACCATCTAGCTACTGCTATGGACCCATAGTCCAAGGATGAACTACTCACACATCAATCCGGAGGCGGGCATGGTGATGTAGAGTCCTCCAGTGATGATTCCCCTCTCTGGCAGGGTGCCGGAGGCGATCTCCTGAATCCCCCGAGATGGGATTGGCGGCGGCGGCGTCTCTGGAACTTTTCTCGTATCGTGGCTCTCGGTGATAGGGTTTTCGCGACGAAGAGAATATATAGGCGAAGGGGCAGAGTCGGGGGACGCTCGAGGGGCCCACCCCATAGGGCGGTGCGCCCAGGGGTGGGGCCGCGCCCCCCTAGGGTGTGGCCGCCTCGTCGCCCCTCTTCGTCTCCTCTTCGGACTTCTGGAAGGCTCCGTGCAAAATAAGACCGTGGGCTTTTGTTTCGTCCAATTCCGAGAATATTTCCTGTGTAGGATTTCTGAAACCAAAAACAATGAAAACAGAACGGCGCTTCGGCATCTTGTTAATAGGTTAGTACCGGAAAATGCATAAAAATGATGTAAAGTGTATATAAAACATGTGAGTATTGTCATATAACTAGCATGGAACATAAGAAATTATAGATACGTTTGAGACGTATCACCCGCCAAGACCGGAGTCGGAGCACGGTTTTCACCGGCAGCCGCGCATCCCCACCTCGCCGAGAGTAGTGCCGAGGCAAGCAAGATGGCGCTGAGCCACCACCGTCGTTCCTCAGATGCTCCGCAGAGGACAAGCCCGCAACGATCCGCCGCCAGCCCCCCACGCAGCCGCCGTCGAGCCACCTTCCTCGCAAAAGTCGGTCGAGCAGCCACCACCGCCCTTGCCGCCACCTGCCCGCGCCGCCCGGAGACACGCCGCCACCACCTTCGTCCATGGCATTGATACGTCTCAAACGTATCTATAATTTCTTATGTTCCATGCTAGTTTTATGACAATACTCACATGTTTTATACACACTTTACATCATTTATATGCATTTTCTGGCACTAACCTATTAACGAGATGCCGACGCGCCAGTTCCTGTTTTGTGCTGTTTTTGGTTTCAGAAATCCTACACAGGAAATATTCTCGGAATTGGACGAAACGAACGCCCAGGGTCTTATTTTTCCATGGAGCTTTCATAAGACCGAAGGAGATACGAAGTGGGGCCACGAGGTGGCGACACCAAAAGGCGGAGCAGCCAAGGAGGGGCCCGCGCCGCCCTATGGTGTGGGCCCCTCGAGCGCCTCCCGACTCTGCCCTTCCGCCTACTTAAACTCTCCGTCGCGAAAACCCTATTACCGAGAGCCACGATACGGAAAAAGTTCCAGACACGCCGCCGCCAATCCCATCTCGGGGGATTCAGGAGATCGCCTCCGGCACCCTGTCGGAGAGGGGAATCATCACCGGAGGGCTCTATATCACCATGTCCGCCTCTGGATTGATCTGTGAGTAGTTCATCCTTGGACTATGGGTCCATAGCAGTAGCTAGATGGTTGTCTTCTCCTCTTGTGCTATCATGTTTAGATCTTGTGAGCTGCCTATCATGATCAAGATCATCTATTTGTAATGCTACATGTTGTGTTTGTTGGGATCCGATGAATATGGAATACTATGTCAAGTTGATTATTGATCTATCATATATGTGTTGTTTATGATCTTGCATGCTCTCCGTTGCTAGTAGAGGCTCTGGCCAAGTTGATACTTGTGACTCCAAGAGGGAGTATTTATGCTCGATAGTGGGTTCATGCCTCCATTGAATCTGGGACAGTGACAGAAAGTTCTAAGGTTGTGGATGTGCTGTTGCCACTAGGGATAAAACATCAATGCTTTGTCTAAGGATATTTGTGTTGATTACATTACGCACCACACTTAATGCAATTGTCTGTTGTTTGCAACTTAATACTGGAAGGGGTGCGGATGCTAACCCGAAGGTGGACTTTTTAGGCATAGATGCATGCTGGATAACGGTCTATGTACTTTGTCGTAATGCCCTGATTAAATCTCATAGTAGTCATCATGATATGTATGTGCATCTCTATTTGTCAATTGCCCAACTGTAATTTGTTCACCCAACATGCTATTTCTTATTGGAGAGACACCACTAGTGAACTGTGGACCCCGGTCCATTCTTTTACATCTGAAATACAATCAACTGCAATCTCTGTTCTCTGTTGTTCTTCACAAGCAAACATCATTCTCCACACCATACGTTTAATTCTTTGTTTATAGCAAGCCGGTGAGATTGACAACCTCACTGTTAAGTTGGGGCAAAGTATTTTGGTTGTGTTGTGCAGGTTCCACGTTGGCGCCGGAATCCCTGGTGTTGCGCCGCACTACACTCCTTCACCAACAACCTTCACGTGGCCTTCATCTCCTACTGGTTCGATAACCTTGGTTTCTTTCTGAGGGAAAACTTGCTGTTGTACGCATCACACCTTCCTCTTGGGGTTCCCAACGGACGTGTGCTTCACGCGTTATCAAGCTCTTTTTCTGGCGCCGTTGCCGGGGAGATCAAGACACGCTGCAAGGGGAGTCTCTCACATCCAATCTCTTTACTTTGTTATTGTCTTGCTTTACTTTATTTTATTTTCTGTTTTGTTTGCTTCTTTATATCAAAAACACAAAAAAAATTAGTTGCTTTACTTTATTTCATTTGTCTTGTTTGCTTTCTCTATATCAAAAACACAAAAAAATTAGTTACTTGCATTTACTTTATTTACCTTTTGTTTATTTCATCATGCTTCATGCTAAGTTCACTCTGAAAGATATACCGGTAGGGCAAGGGTCTATCATTGGAAGAGATAATATAGAAGAATTTTTCACTCATGTTAGTAGAGTTAAAGATTTTGAAGATAGACACTTGGTAAAAGTTATTCCTACTTATGAAATTGCTACAACCTCTTTAGTGCACATGTTGGAAGCTAGATTTGTTAATCTTAATCCTATAATGCAACATATGTTTCTTACACTCGGTGATATGGAAGAAGGAGAGAAGAAAGATTTTGTTTTAGAAACCCTCCTTAGAGAATTTGGTGATGTAGCTAGAGAAGCTAGGAAAGTTTTTATTCGACATAAGATGCTAGGCTTTTGTACCAATTTTGCAAATATCCTTGAAAAGAGGGAAAAAGATAGGCTAAGATACACTAATAAAGCCAATTATGAGGGGGAGATTAAAGTACCAATACCTAGTAAGCTCCTAGGGATGCATGAAGCTCTAGAAAATAACTATGCTTGGCTTGTTCCTAAAAATTTGTTTGATGAGGATAGTAAGCCTAAGAGCAACGAAAGAGGAGTTACTTACATAGACAAGATACAATGCATTGTTGAGAAAACTCCCAACTCCCCTGGTAATAATGTTGATGCTTCATCTCTTGATAATACTTGATTCACACTTTCTGCGCCTAGCTGAAAGGCGTTAAAGAAAAGCTCTTATGGGAGACAACCCATTATTTTACTTCTGCACTTTTGTTTTATATTTGAGTCTTGGAAGTTGTTACTACTGTAGCAACCTCTCCTTATCTTTACTTTATTGCATTGTTGTGCCAAGTAAAGTCCAAATAGTAAAGTTGATACAAGATTTGGATTGCTGCGCAGAAACAGATTTCTACCTGTCACAAATTTGAGTAGGTCTCTCTGTAGAAGAATCAAAAAAATCTGCCAATTTACATCCGTGATCCCCAGATATGTACGCAACTTTCATTAGTTTTGAGCTTTTTCATCTGAGCCTGTTAAGTGCCTCTAAAAAATTCGTCTTTACAGACTGTTCTGTTTTGACAGATTCTGCCTTTTATTTCCCATTGCCTCTTTTTGCTATGTTGAATGGATTTCTTTGTTCCATTAACTTTCAGTAGCTTTGGGCAATGTCCAGAAGTGTTAAGAATGATTATGTCACCTCTGAATATGTGAATTTTTTATTATGCACTAACCCTCTAATGAGTTTGTTTTGAGTTTGGTGTGGAGGAAGTTTTCAAGGATCAAGAGAGGAGGATGATACAATATGATCAAGAAGAGTGAAAAGTCTAAGCTTGGGGATGCCCCCGTGGATCATCCCTGCATATTTCAAGAAGACTCAAGCATCTAAGCTTGGGGATGCCCAAGGCATCCCCTTCTTCATCGACAACTTATCAGGTCACCGCTAGTAAAACTATATTTTTATTCAGTCACATCTTATGTGCTTTACTTGGAGCGTCTGTTTGTTTTTGTTTTTGTTTTTGTTTGAATAAACTCGGATCCTAGCATTCTTTGTATGGGAGAAAGACACGCTCCGCTGTTTCATATGAACACTGGTGTTCTTAGCATTACTTTTAATGTTCATGGCGAAGGTTGAAACTGCTTCGTTCATTGTTATATGGTTGGAAACAGAAAATGCTTCATGTGGTAATTGGTATATTGTCTTGAATAATTTGATACTTGGCAATTGTTGTGCTCAAATAGATCATGTTTAAGCTCTTGCATCATGTACTTTGCACCTATTAATGAAGAACTACCATAGAGCTTGTTAAAATTTGGTTTGCATGATTGGTCTCTCTAAAGTCTAGATATTTTCTGGTGAAGTGTTTGAACAACAAGGAAGACAGTGTAGAGTCTTATAATGCTTGCAATATGTTCTTATGTAAGTTTTGCTGTACCGGTTCATACTTGTGTTTGCTTCAAACAACCTTGCTAGCCAAAGCCTTGTACTGAGAGGGAATACTTCTCGTGCATCCAAAACCTTGAGCCAAAACCCATGCCATTTGTGTCCACCATACCTACCTACTATGTGGTATTTCTCTGCCATTCCAAAGTAAATTACTTGAGTGCTACCTTTAAAATTTCATTCTTTGTCTTTGCAATACATAGCTCATGGGAAAATATCCTTAAAAACTATTGTGGTAAAGAATATGTAGCTTATGTATCTTATTTCTTATAAGTTGCTTGTTGAGCGGTAACCATGTTTCTGGGGACGCCATCAACTATTACACCTTTGTTGAATATCATGTGAGTTGCTATGCATGTTCGTCTTGTCTGAAGTAAGGGCGATTTATCATGATCAAATGGTTTGGGTATGCATATTGTTAGAGAAGAACATTGGGCCGCTAACTAAAGCCATGAATCATGGTGGAAGTTTTAGTTTGGACACTAATCCTCAATCTCTTATGAGAATATTATCTGTTGTTGAATGCTTATGCATTAAATAGGAGTCCATTATCTGTTTTCTATGTTGTCCCGGTATGGATGTCCTTAGTTGAGATCTATCAAAAACGAGAAATCAAATGCAATTTATCTCCTTGGACCTTTGTACAGGCGGCATAGAGGTACCCCTTTGTGACACTTGGTTGAAACATATGTTATGCAATGATAATCCATGTAAATCCAAGCTAATTAGGACAAGGTGCGAGCACTATTGGTATTCTATGCATGAGGCTTGCAACTTATAGGATGTCTTATGCATAACACATATGAATTATTACTACCGTTGACAAAATTGTTTCTATGTTTTCAAAATAAAAGCTCTAGCACAAAAATAGTAATCCATGCTTCCCTCTGCGAAGGGCCATTCTTCTACTTTATGTTGAGTCAGTTTACCTACTTCTTTCTATCTTAGAAGCAAACACTTGTGTGAACTGTGTGCATTGATTCCTACATACTTGCTTATTTGCATTCATCATATTACTTTGTGTTGATAATTATCTATGAGATATACATGTTGAAGTTGAAAGCAATGATGACCCACAAGTATAGGGGGTGTATCGTAGTATCTTCGATAAGTAAGAATGTCGATCCCAACGAGGAGCAGAAGGTGTTGACAAGCAGTTTCGATGAAGGATTCACTGTAAATGCTCACAGACAAGTATTCAAGGGGTTTTGATGTAACAGCTGAATAAAGTACGAGTAAGTAAAATGCGAGAGAAATAATTGCAGCGAGTGGCCCAATCCTTTTTAGCACAAAGGACAAGCCGGTTTGTTTACTTATAATGACCAAACGTTCTTGAGGACGCACGAGAATTTAGTCTAGTGCTTTCACTTCATGTAGCTAAATAATCTTCATTGTTTTGATAAGTGTTATGTGGGTGAACCTATGCTAATGCACCGCCCTTCCTAGGACTAATACATACTTGTGATTATACCCCTTGCAAGCATCCGCAACTACAAGAAAGTAATTAAGATAAATCTAACCACAAATTTTTAAACTCTAAGATCCCGCAATCCCTCCCGCATCGATATACCAACGGGGGCTCGTGTTTCGTCACTCCGGCAACCCCGCAATTGGCAAACGAGTACAAGATGTATTCCCCTAGGCCCATAAATGGTGAAGTATCGTGTAGTCGACGTTCACACGACACCACTAGAAGAATGACAGCACAACTTAAATATCATAACATTGAATATTACTCAACCATAATTCACTACTAACATTTAGACTTCACCCATGTCCTCAAGAACTAAACTAACTACTCACGAGACATCATATGGAACATGATCAGAGGTGATATGATGATGAATAACAATCTAAACATAAACCTTGGTTCAACGGTTTCACTCAATAGCATCAATAACAAATAGAAATCAACACCGGGAGAGTTTCCCCTATCAAACAATCAAGATCCAACCCAAATCGTTACAGCGGTGACGAGGTGCAGCGGTGGAGATGGCGGTGATGATGATGATGATGATGATGGTGGTGATGGAGATGATGTCCAGCTCGATGACGATGACGATGGCGTCGATTTCCCCCTCCGGGAGGGAATTTCCCCGGCGGATTCCTGCCCGCCGGAGAGCTCTTTTCTCTTTGGTGTTCTCCGCCCCGCAGAGGCGGCTGTGACTCTTCGCGACGTACCCTCTGGAGCTTAGGTTTTCGGGACGAAGACGTACGCGAAGAAAAGGAGGCGAGAGAGGGCTGTGGGCCCCCTCCTCACAGGGCGGCGCAGCCAGGCCTTGGGCCGCGCCGGCCTATGAGGTGGGCCCACCTCGGGTCCCCTCGGCTCCCCCTTCTGGCTCTCTTCGTCTTCTGGAAAAATAGGAATTTTCGTGTAATTCCCGTCAATTGCCGATCTTCCGAAATATTGCATCCTGACGGTGCTTTTTCCAGCAGAATCCTGGCTCCGGTGCGCGATCTCCAAATAATCATGAAATATACAAAATAGATGAAATAACATAAGTATCATCTCCAAATATGAAATATATCAATGAATAATAGTAAATTATGATATAAAATAGTGATGCAAAATGGACGTATCAACTCCCCCCAAGCTTAGACTTCGCTTGTCCCCAAGCGAAACTGAACTCGGTAAACAAGACCACATGTTTATGGAGTGAAGAGTCGATCAATAAAATACGAACAAGAAGCATCATATTAATTCACACAAGACATAATAGTGAACAACGTCCTCATATAATTCAACTTGAAACAAGTAAAAGGAAATCACAAGTGAAGGTGCATAGAAAATCATAATTGGTGATTGCAAACTTCGTTCTTGGTCAAAGAACAGTTAACAGATTATACTTATCTATCGAGCGGAGCTCTTATATTAAAGCTTATATAGCAGAACTTGCATACTCAATCATAATAATCTCCTCATAATCATTGATAATCTTCAAAGCTATATTCATCAGATAAAACTTGTACTAAACAAGGAAGAATAAAAGGCATGATTAAATATATCACAATATAGATGATTAGATCACAACAACTCAAATGCTTGCTTAAAATGGAGGGAAATAGGTTTACTGACTCAACATAAAGTAAAAAGACAGGCCCTTCGCAGAGGGAAGCAGGGATTAAATCATGTGCTAGAGCTTTTCAAGTTTTGAAATCATATAGAGAGCATAAAAGTAAAGTTTTGAGGGGTGTTTGTTGTTGTCAACGACTGGTAATGGGTACTCTAACCCCCTCGCCAGACAAACTCTCAAAGAGCGGCTCCCATTTTATCTTTATTTTTGGATGGCACTCCTTCCAACCTTTGCTCTCACAAACCATGGCTAACCGAATCCTCGGGTGCCTACCAACAATCTCATACCATGAAGGAGTGCCTTTTTATTTAGTTTTATTATGATGACACTCCTCCCCACCTTTGCTTTCTCAAGCCATGGCTAACCGAATCCTTCGGGTGCCGTCCAACAATCACATACCATGGAGGAGTGTCTATTTTGGTTAATTAATTTGGTACTGGGAATCCCATTGCCAGCTCTTTTTGCAAAGTTACTGGATAAGTGGATGAAGCCACTAGTCCATTGGTGAAAGTTGCCCAACAAGATTGAAAGATAAAACACCACATACTTCCTCATGAGCTATAGAACATTGACACAAATAAGGAGTAATAAAGTTTTGAATTGTTTAAAGGTAGAACATGAAGTATTTACTTGGAGTGGCAGGAAATACCACATAATAGGTAGTTATAGTGGACACACATGGCATGGGTTTTGGTTTAAAGGTTTGGATGCACGAGAAGCATTCCCTCTCAGTACAGGTCTTTGGCTAGCAAGGTTAAATAGCAAGCATAAGAGTTGAGGGAAACAAACAAATATACATGTGATAGAAACAATCATGCATCTTACTTGTAAGCACAAACAATCTTAACTTCAGAATACTAAGCTAAGAACTGATAAGAAAGATAATAACATCTTCTACATGTATTTCCTCTATTCTTCTTAAACTCAAAGTGTTGTTGCTATTGACCATTGCTAAGTTTGCCAAAACCAAATAGATTTACTTGATGCTCCCAAAGTGATACCAATACTTAACAACAAGATCAATCATATAATAGAGATTGCAAACTAAAATAAGATGTGCAATATGTATATGATAAAACTTCTCATTAATATTCCATAATGATAACTCACACCAAGGGATACATAGATAACCAACTAAAGAGAGATACCTCCATACCGCAACACATCTTATATGATAACTTCCCTACTCATGATATGACACTACTTGATAGCAAAAGGTAAAAGATAGTGATGATGTGATACCGCGGCACTCCCCCAAGCTTAGAACAAACCAAGGGGATGCCAATACCGATGATGAATTACTCCTTCGATGGTGATGGTAGTTGAGTAATACTCCAGCATTCTGCGAAGTCGGTTGTTCTCCTCAAGAAGTATCTCCACTTCCCTTCTCAGCGCACGGTATTGATCACAAAACTCATCTGTAACCCGTAGCGCTTCCTCCGCACAAGGGAAAGAATTGAGAGTAAGAGCAGGCGGTAGAGGTCCCTGCAAGTTATGAGAAAAAGAACGTCCAGCGTTAACCGATCCCACCGAGATTGGCTTACTCCCCATAGTTTGCCACTTCCTTTTCATTGATGACGTCTCCTCCACTTCCTCCTTGAATTCTTCCTTCAAAGGTCCCTTGTCCTTGTTGTTGGAGGCCATGGTGCTTCTAAATCCAAAAACAGATCCTAGCAAAAACAGCTCGAAACAAAACACATCGAGAAAACGATATACGGACCTCCAGGGGTCCGGGGGATTATATAGCAGTAATTTTTACGTCAGAAGGAAAGTACCAGATCGAACAAGAGTCGGAGGGGGACATCGAGGCGGTGTCCTCATAGGGCGGCGCGGCCAGGCTGAGGCCCGTGCCGGCCTATGGGGGCACGCCCTCGTGCGTCTCCTCCACTCCGTTTCGATCTCGTAATTTTTCATATTTTCCAAAAACAGCAAAAACATTGTTCGGAAAGTAAAACACGAACTTTTTATTACCAGTACTGTTACCTAGTCAAAGTCGAACTCTGCAGGACTGTCAACTTGACCTTTGATGTAAGCTTCCGGAGTTACCACTTGGATAATATCAACATCTTCATTATAAGAATCTCCAGAGATATAATGCTTAAGTCTCTGCCCATTCACTACTTGTGTGGCATTACCTTGAAGAGAGCTAATTTTAATTGCTCCTGATCGATAAACCTCATCAATGACATATGGTCCTTCCCATTTTGAGAGTAATTTCCCTGCAAAGAATCTAAGACGAGACCGATACAATAGGACTTTGTCCCCAACATTAAATTCTCTTTTGATAATTCTTCTATCATGCCATTTCTTAACTTTCTCCTTAAAGAGTTTAGCATTTTCATATGCTTCACTTCTCCATTCATCTAAAGAACTCAATTGTAGCAATCTCTTCTTACCGGCAAGTTTGAAATCTTTATTAAGTTCCCTTACAGCCCAATAAGCTTTGTGCTCTAGTTCTAAAGGTAAATGACAAGCTTTTCCACAAACCATTTTATACGGTGACATACCCATAGGATTTTTATAAGCAGTTCTATAAGCCCATAGTGCTTCCTTCAATTTGCTAGCCCAATTCTTTCTAGATTTATTAACGGTCTTTCCCAAAATAGATTTAATCTCTCTATTTGATAATTCTACTTGACCACTAGTTTGAGGGTGATAAGCGGAAGCAGTTCTATGATTAATACCATACTTAGCAAGAGTTTTTCTAAAACCTCCATGAATAAAATGAGAACCTCCATCAGTCATAATATATCTAGGTACTCCAAATCTAGGAAAAATAATATCTAAAAGCATTTTTAAAGAAGTTTCACCATCAGCACTTTTTGTGGGTATAGCTTCTACCCATTTAGTAACATAATCAACAGCGACAAGTATATGAGTGTTACCTTCTGAAGAAGGGAAAGGACCCATGAAGTCGAATCCCCAACAATCGAATGGTTCAATAACAAGAGTATAATTCATAGGCATTTCATTGCGTCTGGAGATATTACCAACCCTTTGACATTCATCACAAGATAAAATAAACTTCCTTGCATCTTTGAAGAGAGTTGGCCAATAAAAACCTGATTGTAGAACCTTTTGTGTGGTTCTATCTCCGGCGTGATGTCCTCCATAAGCACTACCATGACATTTACTCAATATCTCCTGTTGTTCATATTCAGGAACACATCTTCGCATAATACCATCTACTCCTTCTTTATATAGGTGTGGGTCATCCCAAAAATAATGCCTCAAGTCATAAATGAATTTCCTCCTTTGCTGAGCTGAAAAGGTTGGAGGCAAGTACTTGGATACAATAAAGTTAGCATAATCAGCATACCAAGGGCTATCTCGCGAGTTCACCTTTATTACAGCCAATTGTTCATTTGGAAAACTATCATTAACCGGAACAGGATCATAAGTAATATTTTCCAATCTAGATAAATTATCAGCAACAGGATTATCAGCACCTTTCCTATCTATAATATGTAAATCAAATTCTTGCAAAAGAAGTACCCATCTAATAAGCCTTGGCTTAGCATCTTTCTTTGTCATAAGGTATCTAATTGCAGCATGATCAGTATGAATCGTGACTTTTGAATCAACAATATAGGATCTAAACTTGTCACAAGCAAAGACTACAGCTAATAATTCTTTTTCAGTTGTAGCATAATTTCTTTGAGCAGCATCAAGAGTCTTGCTAGCATAATGAATAACATTTAATTTTTTATCTACTCGCTGTCCAAGAACAGCGCCTACAGCAAAATCACTAGCATCACACATAATTTCAAAAGGCAAATTCCAATCAGGAGGTTCAACTACAGGAGCAGTTGTTAAGGCTTTCTTTAGAGTTTCAAAAGCTTCCTTACAATCATCATCAAAAACAAAAGGTACATCTTTTTGAAGAAGATTAGTAAGAGGCTTTGAAATCTTGGAGAAATCTTTAATAAATCTCCTATAAAACCCAGCATGACCAAGAACACTACGAATACCTTTAACATCCCTCGGATAGGGCATCTTCTCAATTGCTTCAACTTTAGCTCTATCAACTTCAATACCTCTCTCGGAAATTTTATGTCCCAATACAATTCCTTCATTAACCATAAAGTGACATTTCTCCCAATTAAGAACAAGGTTAGTTTCTTCACATCTCTGCAAAACTTTGTCGAGGTTTCGCAAGCAATTATCAAAAGAATTCCCATAGACAGAAAAATCATCCATGAACACCTCTACAATACTCTCGCAAAAGCCATGAAAAATAGCAGACATGCATCTTTGAAAAGTAGCAGGAGCATTACATAAACCAAAAGGCATACGCCTATAAGCATAAGTTCCATAGGGACAAGTGAAAGTGGTTTTCTCTTGATCTTTAGTTTTAACAGCAATTTGTGAAAACCCAGAATAACCATCAAGAAAGCAAAAATGAGTATTTTTAGACAACCTTTCTAGCATTTGATCAATAAATGGTAAAGGGTAATGATCTTTCTTAGTAACTTTATTAACTTTTCGAAAATCAATGCACATTCTATACCCTACAACTACTCTTTGAGGGATGAGCTCATCATTATCATTAGGCACAACAGTCATTCCTCCTTTCTTAGGAACGCAATGCACATGACTGACCCATCTACTATCAGCAATAGGATATATAATACCAGCTTCAAGAAGTTTTAATACCTCATTCCTTACCACCTCCTTCATCTTCGGAATTAGACGACGCTGATGTTCAACAACAGGCTTTGCATCATCTTCCATATTAATAGCATGTTGGCAAATAGAAGGAGAAATCCCCTTCAAATCATCAAGAGTGTAGCCAATAGCTCCTCGGTGTTTCTTCAATATTTCCAATAACCTTTCTTCCTCAATCTCTGAAAGCTTAGAACTAATAATAACAGGATATATTTTCTTATCATCAATATGAGCATACTTAAGATTATCAGGCAATGGTTTTAAATCGAAAACAGGATCTTCCTTTGGTGGTGGTGTTGTACCTAAATCTTCAACTGGCAAGTCATGTTTAAGGATAGGTTGACGAAGGAAAATTTCATCAAGCTCATTTCTTTCTTCTCTAAAGACTTCACTCTCACTATTCTCCAAATGTTGCTGCAAAGGATTATTAGGAGCAAGAGCAATAGACGCACACTGTTCAACTCTAAAATCATTATTAGGCAAATCAGCTTTATAAAGAGTTTTGGCAAATTTAGAGAAATTAAACTCATAAGATTCACCAGCAAATTTAGTAACAATCTTTTCCTTCTTGCAATCTATAACAGCTCCACAAGTATTTAGGAATGGTCTACCAAAAATAATAGGACAATACTTACTAGCAGCAGAACCAAGTACCAGAAAATCAGCAGGATATTTAATCTTACCACATAAAACTTCCACATCTCGAACAATACCAATTGGAGAGATAGTTTCTCTATTAGCTAGCCGAATAACCACATCAATATCTTCAAGTTCACAAGAACCAATTTCGTTCATAATCTCCGTGTAAAGCTCATAAGGAATAGCGCTAATACTTGCACCAATATCACATAATCCATAATAACAATGATCACCAATTCTAACAGATAGCATAGGAACACTAGCTTTTCTAGACTTATTAGGATGCGAAACAATATTAGAAGCATCTTCACAGAAAATAATATGACCATCTTCCACATTTTCAGTCACAAGATCTTTAACAATTGCGACAGCAGGTTCAACTTTTATTTGTTCTTCAGGTTCTATAGGTTTCTTTTCACTTTTATGAACCGCATTATTTATAACAGAGTACTCCTTCATTTTAGCAGGGAAAGGAGTTTTTTCAATATAAGCTTCAGGAATAACATGATCAACAGTTTCAACTACAACACATTTATTTATAGATGAATCAATTTTATCTTTATACGGTTCATGATACTTATCAAAGTTCTTCTTAGGCAATTCATAATGAGAAGCAAAAGCTTTATAAAGATTTGCAGCAACTTGAGAATCAAGACCATAAGTAGCACTCATATTACGAAATTTATCAGTATCCATAAAAGCTTCAATGCATTTATAATCATAAATTATACCTGATTCTCTATCCTTGTCGTTCTCCCAATCTTCAGTATTTTCTTGGATCCGATTAAGAAGGTCCCTTTTAAACTCTTCTTGTTGCGTGTAAATGATCCAGAACAAGAAGTATCCAGCAAGGTCTTGTCTTCAAAAGAAAGTCTTGCATAGAAATTATC
The DNA here is from genome assembly GCF_019359855.2 of Lolium perenne. Taxonomy (NCBI): domain Eukaryota; kingdom Viridiplantae; phylum Streptophyta; class Magnoliopsida; order Poales; family Poaceae; genus Lolium; species Lolium perenne. The sequence goes on along the minus strand of NC_067246.2, from coordinate 26,550,049 downwards.
AATAATAATATTACCAGGAAGCTCATGAATGGGGCATTTGAGCATTAAAGACTTCAATCTCCCCCAAGCTTGGGCAATACTTTCTCCATCATGAGGCCAGAAATTATATATGCGGTTACGATCTTTGTGAATTTCACTTGGAGGATAGAATTTGGAATAAAATAAAGGCACAATGTCCTCCCAATCAAGAGAATCACCATTCTTCAGCAATTTATACCAATGCGCCGCTTTACCAGACAGCGATATAGAGAATAGTTTCTTTCTAACTTCATTCATAGCAATACCTACACATTTGAATAACCCGCATAATTCATGTAAAAACAGTAAATGATCACCAGGATGGACAGTTCCATCCCCTTCATAGCGGTTATCCATAACACGTTCAATAATTTTCATAGGTATTTTATATGGTATTACTTCCTCACCTGGCGCCTCATCCACTACCGTTGCAGTAGTAGTAGATTTCCCAAATAAAAATTGAAGAGAAGATCTCTCCATAATGACTTATAGCAGCAGGCAGAAATAAAATCAGCACAAACAGTAAAGGTTTTCCTTACCAATTCCACTTACCAATAGCGCTTCACTCCCCGGCAACGGCGCCAGAAAATAGTCTTGATGACCCACAAGTATAGGGGGTGTATCGTAGTATCTTCGATAAGTAAGAATGTCGATCCCAACGAGGAGCAGAAGGTGTTGACAAGCAGTTTCGATGAAGGATTCACTAAATGCTCACAGACAAGTATTCAAGGGGTTTTGATGTAACAGCTGAATAAAGTACGAGTAAGTAAAATGCAAGAGAAATAATTGCAGCGAGTGGCCCAATCCTTTTTAGCACAAAGGACAAGCCGGTTTGTTAACTTATAATGACCAAACGTTCTTGAGGACGCACGGGAATTTAGTCTAGTGCTTTCGCTTCATGTAGCTAAATAATCTTCATTGTTTTGATAAGTGTTATGTGGGTGAACCTATGCTAATGCACCGCCCTTCCTAGGACTAATACATACTTGTGATTATACCCCTTGCAAGCATCCGCAACTACAAGAAAGTAATTAAGATAAATCTAACCACAGCCTTAAACTCTAAGATCCTGCAATCCCTCCTGCATCGATATACCAACGGGGGCTCAGGTTTCTGTCACTCCGGCAACCCCGCAATTGGCAAACGAGTACAAGATGTATTCCCCTAGGCCCATAAATGGTGAAGTATCGTGTAGTCGACGTTCACACGACACCACTAGAAGAATGACACCACAACTTAAATATCATAACATTGAATATTACTCAACCATAATTCACTACTAACATTTAGACTTCACCCATGTCCTCAAGAACTAAACTAACTACTCACGAGACATCATATGGAACATGATCAGAGGTGATATGATGATGAATAACAATCTGAACATAAACCTTGGTTCAACGGTTTCACTCAATAGCATCAATAACAAATAGAAATCAACACCGGGAGAGTTTCCCCTATCAAACAATCAAGATCCAACCCAAATCGTTACAGCGGTGACGAGGTGCAGCGGTGGAGATGGCGGTGATGATGATGATGATGATGATGATGGTGGTGATGGAGATGATGTCCAGCTCGATGACGATGACGATGGCGTCGATTTCCCCCTCCGGGAGGGAATTTCCCCGGCGGATTCCTGCCCGCCGGAGAGCTCTTTTCTCTCTGGTGTTCTCCGCCCCGCAGAGGCGGCTGTGACACTTCGCGACGTACCCTCTGGAGCTTAGGTTTTCGGGACGAAGACGTACGCGAAGAAAAGGAGGCGAGAGAGGGCTGTGGGCCCCCTCCTCACAGGGCGGCGCGGCTAGGCCTTGGGCCGCGCCGGCCTATGAGGTGGGCCCACCTCGGGTCCCCTCGGCTCTCCCTTCTGGCTCTCTTCGTCTTCTGGAAAAATAGAAATTTTCGTGTAATTCCCGTCAATTGCTGATCTTCCGAAATATTGCATCCTGGCAGTGCTTTTTCCAGCAGAATCCTGGCTCCGCTGCACGATCTCCAAATAATCATGAAATATACAAAATAGATGAAATAACATAAGTATCATCTCCAAATATGAAATATATCAATGAATAACAGTAAATTATGATATAAAATAGTGATGCAAAATGGATGTATCAAGCAACCGCCAAAACTTATATCTTCCTTTGTGTTGCTTCAAAACTTTCTACTAAGAATTTATTGCTTTATGAGTTAACTCCTATGCAAGTCTTATTGATGCTTGTCTTGAAAGTACTATTCATGAAAAGTCTTTGCTATATGACCAGTTGTTTATTCATTGTCTTTACCATTGCTTCGAATCACTTCATTCATTTCATATGCTTTACAATAGTATTGATCAAGATTATGATAGCAGCATGTCACTTCAGAAATTATCCTTGTTATCGTTTACCTACTCGAGGGCGAGTAGGAACTAAGCTTGGGGATGCTTGATACGTCTCAAACGTATCTATAATTTCTTATGTTCCATGCTAGTTTTATGACAATACTCACATGTTTTATACACACTTTACATCATTTATATGCATTTTCCGGCACTAACCTATTAATGAGATGCCGAAGCGCCAGTTCCTATTTTGTGCTGTTTTTCGTTTCAGAAATCCTACACAGGAAATATTCTCGGAATTGGACGAAACAAACGCCCAGGGTCTTATTTTTCCACGGAGCTTCCAGAAGACCGAAGGAGATACGAAGTGGGGCCACGAGGTGGCGACACCACAAGGCGGCGCGGCCAAGGAGGGGCCCGCGCCGCCCTATGGTGTGGGCCCCTCGAGCGCCTCCCGACTCTGCACTTCCGCCTACTTAAACTCTCCGTCGCGAAAACCCTATTACCGAGAGCCACGATACGGAAAAAGTTCCAGAGACGCCGCCGCCGCCAATCCCATCTCGGGGGATTCAGGAGATCGCCTCCGGCACCCTGCCGGAGAGGGGAATCATCACCGGAGGGCTCTACATCACCATGCCCGCCTCCGGATTGATGTGTGAGTAGTTCATCCTTGGACTATGGGTCCATAGCAGTAGCTAGATGGTTGTCTTCTCCTCTTGTGCTATCATGTTTAGATCTTGTGAGCTGCCTATCATGATCAAGATCATCTATTTGTAATGCTACATGTTGTGTTTGTTGGGATCCGATGAATATGGAATACTATGTCAAGTTGATTATTGATCTATCATATATGTGTTGTTTATGATCTTGCATGCTCTCCGTTGCTAGTAGAGGCTCTGGCCAAGTTGATACTTGTGACTCCAAGAGGGAGTATTTATGCTCGATAGTGGGTTCATGCCTCCATTGAATCTGGGACAGTGACAGAAAGTTCTAAGGTTGTGGATGTGCTGTTGCCACTAGGGATAAAACATCAATGCTTTGTCTAAGGATATTTGTGTTGATTACATTACGCACCATACTTAATGCAATTGTCTGTTGTTTGCAACTTAATACTAGAAGGGGTGCGGATGCTAACCCGAAGGTGGACTTTTTAGGCATAGATGCATGCTGGATAGCGGTCTATGTTCTTTGTCGTAATGCCCTAAGTAAATCTCATAGTAGTCATCATGATATGTATATGCATCTCTATTTGTCAATTGCCCAACTGTAATTTGTTCACCCAACATGCTATTTATCTTGTTGGAGAGACACCACTAGTGAACTGTGGACCCCGGTCCATTCTTTTACATCTGAAATACAATCTACTACAATCTCTGTTCTCTGTTGTTCTTCCCAAACAAACATGATTTTCCACACCATACGTTTAATCTTTTGTTTACAGCAAGCCAGTGAGATTGACAACCTCACTGTTAAGTTGGGGCAAAGTATTTTGATTGTGTTGTGCAGGTTCCACGTTGGCGCCGGAATCCCTGGTGTTGCGCCGCACTACACTCCTTCACCAACAACCTGCACGTGGCCTTCATCTCCTACTGGTTCGATAACCTTGGTTTCTTTATGAGGGAATACTTGCTGCTGTACTCATCACACCTTCCTCTTGCGGTTCCCAACGGACGTGTGCTTCACGCGTTATCACGCATCGCCTCAGCAGGCCATGCCCGCGCCGACGCGTGATACGTCTCAAACGTATCTATAATTTCTTATGTTCCATGCTAGCTTTATGACAATACCTACATGTTTTATATGTATTATATATCACTTTTATGCATTTTCCGGGACTAACCTATTAACAAGATGCCGAAGTGCCAGTTCCTGTTTTCAGCAGTTTTTTGTTTCAGAAATCCTACACAGGAAATATTCTCGGAATTGGACCCAATGAAGACAGAAGTCAATACTTTGACGAGACGGACCCTGAGAGCCAGAGAGGGCCCAGAGGGGGCCAAGGGGCTCCCACACCATAGGGGGGCGCGGGTGGACCCCTGGCCGCGCCCAGATATGGTGTGGGCCCATCGGGACCCCTCCGACGCCACCCTTCCGCCTATATATTCTTCCAGTCGCGAAAACCCTAAAAGAATCGACGATATTCCACGAAGAGTTCCGTAGCCGCCGCCATCGCGAAGACAAGTTTCGGGGGACAGAAGTCTCTGTTCCGGCACGCCGCCGGGACGGGGAATTGCCCCCGGAGTCATGTCCATCGACACCACCGCCATCTTCATCGCCGTTGCTGTCTCCCATGATGAGGAGGGAGTAGTTCTCCCCCGAGGCTGAGGGCTCTACCGGTAGCTACGTGGTTCATCTCTCTCTCCCATGGTGTGATCTTTATGTGATCATGAGCTTTGTATCACTATTAATCTATGTGCTACTGATGCGTGCAATCGACACGTCCGTTGGGAACCCCAAGAGGAAGGTGTGATGCAGACAGTAGCAAGTTTTCCCTCAGAAAGAAACCAAGGTTTATCGAACCAGGAGGAGCCAAGAAGCACGTTGAAGGTTGATGGCGGCGGGATGTAGTGCGGCACAACACCAGGGATTCCGGCGCCAACGTGGAACCTGCACAACACAACCACAGTACTTTGCCCCAACGAAACAGTGAGGTTGTTGATGTCTACGTTCCCCCTCCTTTCCTGTAGACAGTGTTGGGCCTCCAAGAGCAGAGGTTTGTAGAACAGCAGCAAGTTTTCCCTTAAGTGGATCACCCAAGGTTTATCGAACTCAGGGAGGAAGAGGTCAAAGATATCCCTCTCATACAACCCTGCAACCACAAAGCAAGAAGTCTCTTGTGTCCCCAACACACCTAATAGGTGCACTAGTTCGGCGAAGAGATAGTGAAATACAGGTGGTATGAATATATATGAGCAGTAGCAACGGTGCCAGAAAATAGCTTGCGGGCGTGTAGTTGATGGTGGTGGTATTGCAGCAGTAGTAACACAGTAAAACAGTAAACAAGCAGCAGTAACTCAGCAGTATTTAGGAACAAGGCCTAGGGATTACACTTTCACTAGTGGACACTCTCAACATTGATCACATAACAGAATAGATAAATGCATACTCTACACTCTTGTTGGATGATGAACACATTGCGTAGGATTACACGAACCCTCAATGCCGGAGTTAACAAGCTCCACAATAATGCTCATGTTTAAGTAACCTTATAGTGTAAGATAGATCAATAGACTAAACCAAGTACTAACATAGCATGCACACTGTCACCTTCATGCATATGTAGGAGGAATAGATCACATCAATATTATCATAGCAATAGTTAACTTCGCAATCTACAAGAGATCATGATCATAGCATAAACCAAGTACTAACACGGTGCACACACTGTCACCTTTACACACGTGCAGGAGGAATAGAACTACTTTAATAACTTTGCTAGAGTAGCACATAGATAAATTGTGATACAAACTCATATGAATCTCAATCATGTAAAGCAGCTCATGAGATTATTGTATTGAGGTACATGGGAGAGAGATGAACCACATAGCTACAGCGGAGCCCTCAGCCTCGGGGGTGGATTACTCCCTCCTCATCATGGAGGCAGCGATGGCGGTGAAGATGGCGGTGAAGACGGCGGTGGAGATGGCTCCGGGGCAATTCCCCGTCCGGCAGGGTGCCGAAACAGAGTTCTGTCCCCCGAATTGGAGTTTCGCGATGGCGGCGGCGCCCCTGGAGTCTTTCTGGAGTTTCGTCAATTGGTACTGCGTTTTTAGGTCGAAAGGGCTTTTATAGGCGAAGAGGCGGCGCAGGGGGGCACCTGGGGGCGCCACACCCTAGGCCGGCGCGGCCTAGGCCTGGCCCGCGCCGCCATGTGGTGTGGTGGCCCTGGCCCCTCTCCGACTCTTCTTCGGTGTTACTGGACGCTTCCGGGAAAAATAGGAGGTTTGACGTTGATTTCGTCCAATTCCGAGAATATTGCCCGAACAGCCTTTCTCGGAACCAAAAACAGCAGAAAACAGAACTGCACTGTGGCATCTTGTTAATAGGTTAGTTCCGGAAAATGCATGAAAATGATATAAAGTGTGAACAAAACATGCTGGTATTGTCATAAAACAAGCATGGAACATCGGAAATTATAGATACGTTGGAGACGTATCAGCATCCCCAAGCTTAGTTCCTACTCGTCCTCAAGTAGGTAAACGATAAAAGATAATTTCTGAGGTGACATGCTACCAACATAATCTTAATCATACCATTGTAAAGCATATGAGATGAATGCAGCGATTCGAAACAATGTAAATGCAATGAGTAAACAAGTGAATCATATAGCAAAGACTTTTCATGAATAGTACTTTCGAGACAAGCATCAATAAGTCTTGCATAAGAGTTACTCATAAAGCAATAAATTCATAGTAGAGACATTGAAGCAACACAATGGAAGATTAAGTTTCAGCGGTTGCTTTCAACTTGTAACATGTATATCTCATGGATAGTTGTCAATGCAAAGCAATATAACAAATGCAATAAGCAAGTATATAAGAATCAATGCACAGTTCACACAAATGTTTGCTTCTTGAGGTGGAGAAAGATAGGTGAACTGACTCAACAATAAAAGTAAAAGAATGGTCCTTCAAAGAGGAAAGCATCGATTGCTATATTTGTGCTAGAGCTTTTATTTTGAAAACATGAAACAATTTTGTCAACGGTAGTAATAAAGCATATGTATCATGTAAATTATATCTTACAAGTTGCAAGCCTCATGCATAGTATACTAATAGTGCCCGCACCTTGTCCTAATTAGCTTGGACTACCGGATCATCACAATGCACATGTTTTAACCAAGTGTCACAAAGGGGTACCTCTATGCCGCCAGTACAAAGGTCTAAGGAGAAAGCTCGCATTGGATTTCTCGCTATTGATTATTCTCAACTTAGACATCCATACCGGGACAACATAGACAACAGATAATGGACTCCTCTTTTATGCATAAGCATGTAACAACAATTAATAATTTTCTCATATGAGATTGAGGATATATGTCCAAAACTGAAACTTCCACCATGGATCATGGCTTTAGTTAGCGGCCCAATGTTCTTCTCTAACAATATGCATGCTTAACCATAGGGTGGTAGATCTCTCTTACTTCAGACAAGACGGACATGCATAGCAACTCACATGAAATTCAACAATGAATAGTTGATGGCGTTCCAGTGAACATGGTTATCGCACAACAAGCAACTTAATAAGAGATAAAGTGCATAATTACATATTCAATACCACAATAGTTTTTAAGCTATTTGTCCCATGAGCTATATATTGCAAAGGTGAATGATGGAATTTTAAAGGTAGCACTCAAGCAATTTACTTTGGAATGGCGGAAAATACCATGTAGTAGGTAGGTATGGTGGACACAAATGGCATAGTGTTGTTTGGCTCAAGGATTTGGATGCATGAGAAGTATTCCCTCTCGATACAAGGTTTAGGCTAGCAAGGTTGTTTGAAGCAAACACAAGCACGAACTAGTACAGCAAAACTCACATAAAAGACATATTACAAGCATTATAAAACTATACATCGTCTTCCTTGTTGTTCAAACATCTTACTAGAAAATATCTAGACTCTAGAGAAACCACTCATGCAAACCCAAATTTTAACAAGCTCTATGTATTTCCTCACTAATGGGTGCAAGGTATATGATGCAAGAGCTTAAACAAGAGCACACCAATTGCCAAGTATCACATTATTCAAGACATCACACCAATTTCTACATGTAGCATTTTCCAATTCCAACCATATAATAATTTAACGAAGCAGTTTCAACCTTCGCCATGAATATTATGAGCTAAGAACACATGTGTTCATACGAACCAGCGGAGCGTGTCTCTCTCCCACACAAGCATTTATTCAAACACAAACAAAAACAAAAGCATACAGACGCTCCAAGTAAAGCACATAAGATGTGACCGAATAAAAATATAGTTTCAAGAGAAGGAACCTGATAATTTGTCGATGAAGAAGGGGATGCCTTGGGCATCCCCAAGCTTAGACGCTTGAGTCTTCTTGAAATATGCAGGGATGAACCACCTGGGCATCCCCAAGCTTAGAGCTTTCACTCTTCTTGATCATAGTATATCATCCTCCTTTCTTGACCCTTGAAAACTTCCTCCACACCAAACTCGAAACAACTCATTAGAGGGTTAGTGCACAATAAAAATTAACATATTCAGAGGTGACACAATCATTCTTAACACTTCTGGACATTGCATAATGCTACTGGACATTAGTGGATCAAATAAATTCATCCAACATAGCAAAAGAGGCAATGCGAAATAAAAGGCAGAATCTGTCAAAACAGAACAGTTCGTATTGACGAATTTTAAAATGGCACCAGACTTGCTCAAATGAAAATACTCAAATTGAATGAAAGTTGCGTACATATCTGAGGATCATGCACGTAAATTGGCTTAATTTTCTGAGCTACCTACAGGGAGGTGGACCCAGATTCGTGACAGCAAAGAAATCTGGAACTGCGCAGTAATCCAAATCTAGTACTTACTTTTCTATCAACGGCTTTACTTGGCACAACAAAACACAAAACTAAGATAAGGAGAGGTTGCTACAGTAGTAAACAACTTCCAAGACACAAATATAAAACAAAGTACTGTAGCAAAATAACACATGGGTTATCTCCCAAGAAGTTCTTTTCTTTATAGCCATTAAGATGGGCTCAGCAGTTTTAATGATGCACTCGCAAGAAATAGTATTGGAGGCAAAAGAGAGCATCAAAAAGAAAATCCAAAACACATTTAAGTCTAACATGCTTCCTATTCATAGGAATCTTGTAAATAAACAAGTTCATGAAGAGCAAAGTAACAAGCATAGGAAGATAAAACAAGTGTAGCTTCAAAAATTTCAGCACATAGAGAGGTATTTTAGTAACATGAAAATTTCTACAACCATATTTTCCTCTCTCATAATAACTTTCAGTAGCAACATGAGCAAACTCAACAATATAACCATCACATAAAGCATTCTTATCATGAGTCTCATGCATAAAATTATTACTCTCCACATAAGCATAATCAATTTTATTAGTAATAGTGGGAGCAAATTCAACAAAGTAGCTATCATTATTATTCTCATCATCAAATATAGGAGGCATATTGTAATCATAATCAAATTTACTCTCCATAGTAGGTGGCAACAAAAGACTACTATCATTATAATCATCATAAATTGGATGTAAAGTATCATCAAAGTAAATTTTCTCCTCAATGCTTGGGGGACTAAAAATATCATGCTCATCAAATCCAGCTTCCCCAAGCTTAGAATTTTCCATATCATTAGCAACAATGGTGTTCAAAGTGTTCATACTAATATCATTGCTACTAGCATGCAAATAAGGTTCCATAGGTTTTTTAATTTTTGCATTAAACCATTCATGTCTTGACTCAGGAAATAGTACAAAGAGCTCACAGATGTTTTCCATTATGCCTTACTAGTGTAAAACAAGAAACAAAAAGATGCAATTGCAGGATCTAAAGGAAATAGCTTCGAGTACTTACAGCGCCGGGAAATAGCTTAGTAGCCGAGGTCCGGAGTGTGAGTACCTTTTACCTTTCCTCCCCGGCAACGGCGCCAGAAAAGTGCTTGATGTCTACGTTCCCCCTCCTTTCCTGTAGACAGTGTTGGGCCTCCAAGAGCAGAGGTTTGTAGAACAGCAGCAAGTTTTCCCTTAAGTGGATCACCCAAGGTTTATCGAACTCAGGGAGGAAGAGGTCAAAGATATCCCTCTCATGCAACCCTGCAACCACAAAGCAAGAAGTCTCTTGTGTCCCCAACACACCTAATAGGTGCACTAGTTCGGCGAAGAGATAGTGAAATACAGGTGGTATGAATATATATGAGCAGTAGCAACGGTGCCAGAAAATAGCTTGCGGGCGTGTAGTTGATGGTGGTGGTATTGCAGCAGTAGTAACACAGTAAAACAGTAAACAAGCAGCAGTAACTCAACAGTATTTAGGAACAAGGCCTAGGGATTACACTTTCACTAGTGGACACTCTCAACATTGATCACATAACAGAATAGATAAATGCATACTCTACACTCTTGTTGGATGATGAACACATTGCGTAGGATTACACGAACCCTCAATGCCGGAGTTAACAAGCTCCACAATAATGCTCATGTTTAAGTAACCTTATAGTGTAAGATAGATCAATAGACTAAACCAAGTACTAACATAGCATGCACACTGTCACCTTCATGCATATGTAGGAGGAATAGATCACATCAATATTATCATAGCAATAGTTAACTTCGCAATCTACAAGAGATCATGATCATAGCATAAACCAAGTACTAACACGGTGCACACACTGTCACCTTTACACACGTGCAGGAGGAATAGAACTACTTTAATAACTTTGCTAGAGTAGCACATAGATAAATTGTGATACAAACTCATATGAATCTCAATCATGTAAAGCAGCTCATGAGATTATTGTATTGAGGTACATGGGAGAGAGATGAACCACATAGCTACAGCGGAGCCCTCAGCCTCGGGGGTGGATTACTCCCTCCTCATCATGGAGGCAGCGATGGCGGTGAAGATGGCGGTGAAGACGGCGGTGGAGATGGCTCCGGGGGCAATTCCCCGTCCCGGCAGGGTGCCGAAACAGAGTTCTGTCCCCCGAATTGGAGTTTCGCGATGGCGGCGGCGCCCCTAGAGTCTTTCTGGAGTTTCGTCAATTGGTACTGCGTTTTTAGGTCGAAAGGGCTTTTATAGGCGAAGAGGCGGCGCAGGGGGGCACCTGGGGGCGCCACACCCTAGGCCGGCGCGGCCTAGGCCTGGCCCGCACCGCCATGTGGTGTGGTGGCCCCCTGGCCCCTCTCCGACTCTTCTTCGGTGTTCTGGACGCTTCCGGGAAAAATAGGAGGTTTGACGTTGATTTCGTCCAATTCCGAGAATATTGCCCGAACAGCCTTTCTGGAACCAAAAACAGCAGAAAACAGGAACTGGCACTGTGGCATCTTGTTAATAGGTTAGTTCCGGAAAATGCATGAAAATGATATAAAGTGTGAACAAAACATGTTGGTATTGTCATAAAACAAGCATGGAACATCGGAAATTATAGATACGTTGGAGACGTATCAGTTGTCAATCTCACCAGCTTGCTGTAACAAAGGATTAGATGTATAGTGTGGATGATGATTGTTTGCGAAAAATAGTAGAGAACAAATATTGCAGTAGATTGTATTCGATGTAAAGAATAGGACCGGGGTCCACAGTTCACTAGAGGTGTCTCTCCCATAAGATAAATAGCATGTTGGGTGAACAAATTACAGTCGGGCAATTGACAAATAGAGAGGGCATGACAATGCACATACATGATATGATAAGTATAGTGAAATTTAATTGGGCATTACGACAAAGTACATAGACCGCTATCCAGCATGCATCTATGCCTAAAAAGTCCACCTTCAGGTTATCATCCGAACCCCTTCCAGTATTAAGTTGCAAACAACAGACAATTGCATTAAGTATGGTGCGTAATGTAATCAATAACTACATCCTCGGACATAGCATCAATGTTTTATCCCTAGTGGCAACAGCACATCCACAACCTTAGAACTTTCTGTCACTGTCCCAGATTTAATGGAGGCATGAACCCACTATCGAGCATAAATACTCCCTCTTGGAGTTAAGAGCAAAAACTTGGCCAGAGCCTCTACTAATAACGGAGAGCATGCAAGATCATAAACAACACATAGGTAATAGATTGATAATCAACATAACATAATATTCTCTATCCATCGGATCCCGACAAACACAACATATAGCATTACAGATAGATGATCTTGATCATGTTAGGCAGCTCACAAGATCCAACAATGAAGCACTTAAGGAGAAGACGACCATCTAGCTACTGCTATGGACCCATAGTCCAGGGGTGAACTACTCACTCATCACTCCGGAGGCGACCATGGCGGTGAAGAGTCCTCCGGGAGATGATTCCCCTCTCCGGCAGGGTGCCGGAGGCGATCTCCTGAATCCCCCGAGATGGGATTGGCGGCGGCGGCGTCTCAATAAGGTTTTCAGTATCGTGGCTCTCGGTACTGGGGGTTTCGCGACGGAGGCTTTAAGTAGGCGGAAGGGCAGGTCAGGGGGCCACACGAGGGCCCCACACACCAGGGCTGCGCGGCCAGTGATGCGTGCAATTGACACACGTCCGTTGGGAACCCCAAGAGGAAGGTGTGATGCAGACAGTAGCAAGTTTTCCCTCAGAAAGAAACCAAGGTTTATCGAACCAGGAGGAGCCAAGAAGCACGTTGAAGGTTGATGGCGGCGAAATGTAATGCGGCGCAACACCAGGGATTCCGGCGCCAACGTGGAACCTGCACAACACAACCAAAGTACTTTGCCCCAACGAAACAGTGAGGTTGTCAATCTCACCGGCTTGCTGTAACAAAGAATTAACCGTATTGTGTGGAAGATGATTGTTTGCAGAAAACAGTAAAGAACAATTGCAATAGATTGTATGCGATGTAAAGAATAGGACCGGGGTCCACAGTTCACTAGATGTGTCTCTCCCATAAGATAAAAGCATGTTGGGTGAACAAATTACAGTCGGGCAATTGACAAATAGAGAGGGCATAACAATGCACATACATGATATGATAAATATAGTGAGATTTAATTGGGCATTACGACAAAGTACATAGACCGCTATCCAGCATGCATCTATGCCTAAAAAGTCCACCTTCAGGTTATCATCCGAACCCCTTCCAGTATTAAGTTGCAAACAACAGACAATTGCATTAAGTATGGTGCGTAATGTAATCAATAACTACATCCTTAGACATAGCATCAATGTTTTATCCCTAGTGGCAACAGCACATCCACAACCTTAGAACTTTCTGTCATCGTCCTGCATTTAATGGAGGCATGAACCCACTATCGAGCATAAATACTCCCTCTTGGAGTTAAGAGCAAAAACTTGGCCAGAGCCTCTACTAATAACGGAGAGCATGCAAGATCATAAACAACACATAGGTAATAACTTGATAATCACCATAACATAGTATTCTCTATCCATCGGATCCCGACAAACACAACATATAGTATTACAGATAGATGATCTTGATCATGTTAGGCAGCTCACAAGATCCAACAATGAAGCACATAAGGAGAAGACGACCATCTAGCTACTGCTATGGACCCATAGTCCAGGGGTGAACTACTCACTCATCACTCCGGAGGCGATCATGGCGATGAAGATTCCTCCGGGAGATGATTCCCCTCTCCGGCAGGGTGCCGGAGGTGATCTCCAGAATCCCCCGAGATGGGATTGGCGGCGGCGGCGTCTCTGGAAGGTTTTCCGTATCGTGGCTCTCCGTACAGAGGGTTTCGCGACGAAGACTTTAAGTAGGCGGAAGGGCAACGCGGGGGGCCACACGAGGGCCCCACACACCAGGGCCGCGCGGCCAAGACCTGGGCCGCGCCGTCCTGTTGTGGCGGCGCCTCGTGGCCCCACTTCCTTTCCCCCTCGGTCTTCTGGAAGCTTCGTCTAAAAATAGGCCCCTGGGCGTTGATTTCGTCCAATTCCGAGAATATTTCTTTACTAGGATTTCTGAAACCAAAAACAGCAGAAAACAGCAACTGGCTCTTCGGCATCTCGTTAATAGGTTAGTGCCGGAAAATGCATAAATACGACATATAATGTGTATAAAACATGTAGATATCATCAATAATGTAGCATGGAACATAAGAAATTATCGATACGTCGGAGACGTATCAGCATCCCCAAGCTTAGTTCTGCTCGTCCCGAGCAGGTAAACGATAACAAAGATAATTTCTGGAGTGACATGCCATCATAACCTTGATCATACTATTGTAAGCATATGTAATGAATGCAGCGATCAAAACAATGGTAATGACATGAGTAAACAAATGAATCATAAAGCAAAGACTTTTCATGAATAGTACTTCAAGACAAGCATCAATAAGTCTTGCATAAGAGTTAACTCATAAAGCAATAAATCAAAGTAAAGGTATAGAAGCAACACAAAGGAAGATTAAGTTTCAGCGGTTGCTTTCAACTTGTAACATATATATCTCATGGATAATGTCAACGTAAAGTAATATAACAAGTGCAATATGCAAGTATGTAGGAATCAATGCACAATTCACACAAGTGTTTGTTTCTTGAGGTGGAGAGAGATAGGTGAACTGACTCAACATAAAAGTAAAAGAAAGGTCCTTCAAAGAGGAAAGCATCGATTGCTATATTTGTGCTAGAGCTTTTATTTTGAAAACATGAAACAATTTTGTCAACGGTAGTAATAAAGCATATGAGTTATGTAAATTATATCTTACAAGTTGCAAGCCTCATGCATAGTATACTAATAGTGCCCGCACCTTGTCCTAATTAGCTTGGGTTAACACTGATCATCATTGCATAACATATGTTTAAACCAAGTGTCACAAAGGGGTACCTCTATGCCGCCTGTACAAGGGTCTAAGGAGAAAGTTCGCATTGGATTTCTCGCTTTTGATCATTCTTCAACTTAGACACCCATACCGGGACAACATAGATAACAGATAATGGACTCCTCTTTTAATGCTTAAGCATTCAACAACAGTTAATATTCTCATAAGAGATTGAGGTTTTATGTCCAAATGAAACTTCCACCATGATTCATGGCTTTAGTTAGCGGCCCAATGTTCTTCTCTAACAGTATGCATACTCAAACCATTTGTTTGTGAAAACCGCCCTTACTTCAGACAAGACGAACATGCATAGCAACTCACATGATATTCAACAAAGAGTTGATGGCGTCCCCAGGAAACATGGTTATCGCACAACAAACAACTTAATAAGAGATAAAGTGCATAAGTACATATTCAATACCACAATAGTTTTTAAGGCTATTTTGTCCCATGAGCTATATATTGCAAAGGCGAATGATGGAATTTTAAAGGTAGCACTCAAGCAATTTACTTTGGAATGGCGGAGAAATACCATGTAGTAGGTAGGTACGGTGGACACAAATGGCATAGTGGTTGGCTCAAGGATTTTGGATGCATGAGAAGTATTCCCTCTCGATACAAGGTTTAGGCTAGCAAGGTTTATTTGAAACAAACACAAGGATGAACGGTGCAGCAAAACTCACATAAAAGACATATTGTAAACATTATAAGACTCTACACCGTCTTCCTTGTTGTTCAAAACTCAATACTAGAAATTATCTAGACTTTAGAGAGACCAAATATGCAAACCAAATTTTAGCAAGCTCTATGTATTTCTTCATTAATAAGTGCAAAGTATATGATGCAAGAGCTTAAACATGAGCTCAACAATTGCCAAGTATCAAATTATCCAAGACATTTTAGAATTACTACATGTAGCATTTCTCAATTCCAACCATATAACAATTTAACGAAGAAGATTCAACCTTCGCCTTGAACATTATGAGTAAAGCCTAAGGACATATTTGTCCATATGCAACAGCGGAGCGTGTCTCTCTCCCACACGGTGAATGCTAGGATCCATTTTATTCAAACAAAAACAAAAACGAAAACAAACCGACGCTCCAAGCAAAGTACATAAGATGTGACTGAATAAAAATATAGTTTCAGGGGAGGAACCTGATGATGTTGTCGATGAAGAAGGGGATGCCTTGGGCATCCCCAAGCTTAGATGCTTGAGTCTTCTTAAAATATGCAGGGGTGAACCACCGGGGCATCCCCAAGCTTAGAGCTTTCACTCTCCTTGATCATATTGCATCATTTCCCTCTCTTGATCCTTGAAAACTTCCTCCACACCAAACTCAAAACAACTCATTAGAGGGTTAGTGCACAATAAAAATTAACATGTTCAGAGGTGACATAATCATTCTTAACACTTCTGGACATTTCATAAAGCTACTGGACATTAATGGATCAAAGAAATTCATCCAACATAGCAAAAAAGGCAATGCGAAATAAAAGGCAGAATCTGTCAAAACAGAACAGTTCGTAAAGATGAATTTTAAAATGGCACCAGACTTGCTCAAATGAAAATGCTCAAATTGAATGAAAGTTGCGTACATATCTGAGGATCACGCACGTAAATTGGCATATTTTTGTGAGCTACCTACAGAGAGGCAGGTCGAAATTCGTGACAGCAAAGAAATCTGTAACTGCGCAGTAATCCAAATCTAGTATGAACCTTACTATCAAAGACTTTACTTGGCACAACAAAACACAAAACTAAGATAAGGAGAGGTTGCTACAGTAGTAAACAACTTCCAAGACTCAAATATAAAACAAAGTGCTGTAGTAAAAACATGGGTTGTCTCCCATAAGCGCTTTTCTTTAACGCCTTTCAGCTAGGCGCAGAAAGTGTGAATCAAGTATTATCAAGAGATGAAGTATCAACATCATAATTTGCTCTAATAATAGAATCATAAGGTAACTTCATTCTTTTTCTAGGGAAGTGTTCCATACCTTTCTTGAGAGGAAATTGATATTTAATATTACCTTCCTTCATATCAATAGTAGCACCAACGGTTCGAAGAAAAGGTCTTCCCAATATAATGGGGCAAGATGCATTGCATTCAATATCCAAGACAACAAAATAAACGGGGATAGGGTTATTGTTAACCATAATATGAACATTATCAACTCTCCCCAAAGGTTTCTTTTTAGCATTATCAGCGAGATTAACATCCAAATAACAATTTTTCAATGGTGGCAAGTCAAGCATATCATAGACTTTCTTAGGCATAACAGAAATACTTGCACCAAGATCACATAAAGCATTACAATCAAAATCATTGACCCTCATTTTAATGATGGGCTCCCAACCATCTTCTAACTTCCTAGGAATAGAGGTTTCAAGTTTTAGTTTCTCTTCTCTAGCTTTTATGAGAGCATTTGTAATATGTTTTGTAAAGGCCAAATTTATAGCACTAGCATTAGGACTCTTAGCAAGTTTTTGTAAGAACTTTATAACTTCAGAGATGTGACAATATCAAAATCTAAATCATTATGAGCTACAGCAATGGGATCATTGTCCCCAAGGTTGGAAAAAATTTCAGCAGTTTTATCACAAGCAATTTCAGCAGTTTTAGCAATTTCAGGCAGTTTTGTACGCTTTGCACTAGGAGCAGAAACATTGCCAACACCAATTATTTTACCATTGATAGTAGGAGGTGCAGCAACATGTGAGGAATCAACATTACTTGTGGTGGTAATAGTCCAAACTTTAGCTACATTATTCTCTTTAGCTAGTTTTTCATTTTCTTCTCTATCCCACCTAGCACGCAATTCAGCCATTAATCTTATATTCTCATTAATTCTAACTTGGATGGCATTTGCTGTAGTAGTAATCTTATTATCAATATCCTCAGGTTTAGCAGCCATTTTATTAATTAAAGAGGATTGTGACGCGGACATGTATGAGATTCGGGTTTCGGCATTTGAAATTTTAGTTTGCAAACCCGAAATCTCCCTATTCAAGTTTTCAAGTTGATTTCCTATATTTTTCAACAAGGTAGATTGTTCATTCATAGTTTTAGTAAACAATTGATTTTGCTCATATTGTGATTGCATAAAGTTCTTAGTGTATCTTTCAATTTCTAGCATCTTTTCCTCATATCTACCATAAGAATTACCATAATCATTACCACTAGCAGAAGGATATGGCCTATAGTTATTACCAGAATTGTTCCTATAAGCATTGTTGTTGAAATTATTGTTTTTAATGAAATTCACATCAACATTTTCTTCTTGAGCAACCAATGAAGCTAAAGGAACATTATTTGGATCAACATTAGATCTACCATTCACAAGCATAGACATAATCACATCAATCTTATCACTCAAAGAGGAGGTTTCTTCAACAGAATTTACCTTCTTACCTTGTGGAGCTCTTTCCGTGTGCCATTCAGAGTAATTTATCATCATATCATCAAGAAGCTTTGTAGCCGCCCCCAAAGTGATGGACATAAAGGTACCTCCAGCAGCTGAATCCAATAAATTCCGCGAAGAAAAATTTAGTCCTGCATAGAAGGTTTGGATGATCATCCAAGTAGTCAGTCCATGGGTTGGGCAATTCTTTACCAAAGATTTCATTCTCTCCCATGCTTGAGCAACATGTTCATTATCTAATTGCTTGAAATTCATTATGCTACTTCTCAAAGATATAATTTTAGCGGGAGGATAATATCTACCAATAAAAGCATCCTTACATTTAGTCCATGAATCAATACTATTCTTAGGCAAAGATAGCAACCAATCTTTAGCTCTTCCTCTTAATGAGAAAGGAAACAATTTCAATTTAATAATATCACCATCTACATCCTTATACTTTTGCATTTCACATAGTTCAACAAAATTATTAAGATGGGCAGCAGCATCATCAGAACTAATACCAGAAAATTGCTCTCTCATGACAAGATTCAGTAAAGCAGGTTTAATTTCAAAGAATTCTACTGTAGTAGCAGGTGGAGCAATAGGTGTGCATAGGAAATCATTATTATTTGTGGTTGTGAAGTCACACAACTTAGTGTTTTCAGGAGTATTCATTTTAGTAACAGTAAATAAAGCAAACTAGATAAAGTAAATGCAAGTAACTAATTTTTGTGTGTTTTTGATATAGAGAGCAAGACAGTAAATAAAGTAAAGCTAGCAACTAATTTTTTTGTGTTTTGTTTAAGTGCAGCAAACAAAGTAGTAAATAAAATAAAGCAAGACAAAAACAAAGTAAAGAGATTGGGAAGTGGAGACTCCCCTTGCAGCGTGTCTTGATCTCCCAGGCAACGGCGCCAGAAAAAGAGCTTGATGCGTGCAATTGACACACGTCCGTTGGGAACCCCAAGAGGAAGGTGTGATGCAGACAGTAGAAAGTTTTCCCTCAGAAAGAAACCAAGGTTTATCGAACCAGGAGGAGCCAAGAAGCACGTTGAAGGTTGATGGCGGCAAAATGTAATGCGGCGCAACACCAGGGATTCCGGCGCCAACGTGGAACCTGCACAACACAACCAAAGTACTTTGCCCCAACGAAACAGTGAGGTTGTCAATCTCACCGGCTTGCTGTAACAAAGAATTAACCGTATTGTGTGGAAGATGATTATTTGCAGAAAACAGTGATACGTCTCCGACGTATCGATAATTTCTTATGTTCCATGCCACATTATTGATGATATCTACATGTTTTATGCATACTTTATGTCATATTTATGCGTTTTCCGGAACTAACCTATTGACGAGATGCCGAAGGGCCGATTCTTTGTTTTCTGCTGTTTTTGGTTTCAGAAATCCTAGTAAGGAAATATTCTCGGAATCGGACGAAATCAACGCCCAGCATCTTAGGATCACGCGAAGCTTCCAGAACACCCGAGAGAGGCCAGAGGGGGGCCACAGGCCCACCAGATGATAGGGCGGCGCGGCCCAGGCCCTGGCCGCGCCACCCTAGCGTGTCACCACCTCGTTGACCTTCTGACGCCGCCTCTTCGCCTATTTAAGCCCCCTCGACCTAAAACCTCGACACGAAAAAGCCACGATACGGAAAACCTTCCAGAGCCGCCGCCATCGCGAAGCCAAGATCTGGGGGACAGGAGTCTCTGTTCCGGCACGCCACCGGGACGGGGAAGTGCCCCCGGAAGGCTTCTCCATCAACACCACCGCCATCTTCATCACCGCTGCTGTCTCCCATGAGGAGGGAGTAGTTCTCCATCGAGGCTCGGGGCTGTACCGGTAGCTATGTGGTTCATCTCTCTCCTATGTACTTCAATACAATAATCTCATGAGCTGCCTTACATGATTGAGATTCATATGATGATGCTTGTAATCTAGATGTCATTATGCTAGTCAAGTGGATTTTACTTATGTGATCTCCGGAGACTCCTTGTCCCACGTGTGTAAAGGTGACAGTGTGTGCACCGTGTGGGTCTCTTAGGCTATATTTCACAGAATACTTATTCACTGAGTTATGATTTGAGTTGGATGTCTCTATGAAATTGTGGTGTGTTAGTACCTCCTGTGAATGCTCAAAGTGACAGCGTGGGGTGTTCATTAGTACTTGGGAATGCATCTTTAAGGTTTGCCTACATGATGAATTAGTGTTCGTTATCTTGCCAGAAAGTAATTCAGAGTAGCATAGTGAAGTGCTTTTTTATATCTCTTTATGATTGCAATGTGTTTTGTATCACAATTTATCTGTGTGCTACTCTAGTGATGTTATTAAAGTAGTTTATTCCTCCTGCACGGTGTAATGGTGACAGTGTGTGCATCGTGTAGTACTTCGCGTAGGCTATGATTGTAATCTCTTGTAGATTATGAAGTTAACTATTGCTATGATAGTATTGATGTGATCTATTCCTCCTTTCGTAGTGTGAAGGTGACAGTGTGCATGCTATGTTAGTACTTGGTTTGGTTATGTTGATCTGTCATGCACTCTAAGGTTATTTAAATATGAACATTGAATATTGTGGAGCTTGTTAACTCCGGCATTGAGGGTTCGTGTAATCCTACACAGTTAGTGGTGTTCATCATCCAACAAGAGGGTGTAGAGTCCAGCATCTATCTATTTATTCTGTTATTTGATCAATGTTGAGAGTGTCCACTAGTGAAAGTATGATCCCTAGGCCTTGTTCCTAAATACTGCTATCGCTACTTGTTTACTGTTTTACTGCTTGTTTACTTCCTGCAATATTACTACCATCAACTGCACGCCAGCAAGCACTTTTCTGGCGCCGTTACTACTGCTCATATTCATTCATACCACTTGTATTTCACTATCTCTTCGCCGAACTAGTGCACCTATTAGGTGTGTTGGGGACACAAGAGACTTCTTGCTTTGTGGTTGCAGGGTTGCATGAGAGGGATACCTTTGACCTCTTCCTCCCTGAGTTCAATAAACCTTGGGTGATCCACTTAAGGGAAACTTGCTGCTGTTCTACAAACCTCTGCTCTTGGAGGCCCAACACTGTCTACAAGAATAGAAGCACCCGTAGACATCAAACAGTAAAGAACAATTGCAATAGATTGTATGCGATGTAAAGAATAGGACCGGGGTCCACAGTTCACTAGAGGTGTCTCTCCCATAAGATAAAAGCATGTTGGGTGAACAAATTACAGTCGGGCAATTGACAAATAGAGAGGGCATAACAATGCACATACATGATATGATAAATATAGTGAGATTTAATTGGACATTACGACAAAGTACATAGACCGCTATCCAGCATGCATCTATGCCTAAAAAGTCCACCTTTAGGTTATCATCCGAACCCCTTCCAGTATTAAGTTGCAAACAACAGACAATTGCATTAAGTATGGTGCGTAATGTAATCAATAACTACATCCTTAGACATAGCATCAATGTTTTATCCCTAGTGGCAACAGCACATCCACAACCTTAGAACTTTCTGTCACTGTCCCAGATTTAATGGAGGCATGAACCCACTATCGAGCATAAATACTCCCTCTTGGAGTTAAGAGCAAAAACTTGGCCAGAGCCTCTACTAATAACGGAGAGCATGCACGATCATAAACAACACATAGGTAATAACTTGATAATCACCATAACATAGTATTCTCTATCCATCGGATCCCGACAAACACAACATATAGTATTACAGATAGATGATCTTGATCATGTTAGGCAGCTCACAAGATCCAACACTGAAGCACATAAGGAGAAGACGACCATCTAGCTACTGCTATGGACCCATAGTCCAGGGGTGAACTACTCACTCATCACTCCGGAGGCGATCATGGCGATGAAGAGTCCTCCGGGAGATGATTCCCCTCTCCGGCAGGGTGCCGGAGGTGATCTCCAGAATCCCCCGAGATGGGATTGGCGGCGGCGGCGTCTCTGAAAGGTTTTCCGTATCGTGGCTCTCCGTACAGAGGGTTTCGCGACGAAGACTTTAAGTAGGCGGAAGGGCAACGCGGGGGGCCACACGAGGGCCCCACACACCAAGGCCGCGCGGCCAAGACCTGGGCCGCGCCGCCCTGTTGTGGCGGCGCCTCGTGGCCCCACTTCCTTTCCCCCTCGGTCTTCTGGAAGCTTCGTCTAAAAATAGGCCCCTGGGCGTTGATTTCGTCCAATTCCGAGAATATTTCTTTACTAGGATTTCTGAAACCAAAAACAGCAGAAAACATCAACTGGCTCTTCGGCATCTCTTTAATAGGTTAGTGCCGGAAAATGCATAAATACGACATATAATGTGTATAAAACATGTAGATATCATCAATAATGTAGCATGGAACATAAGAAATTATCGATACGTCGGAGATGTATCAGCCAGCACCTGGGCCGCGCCGCCCTGTTGTGGCGGCGCCTCGTGGCCCCACTTCATCTCCCCTCCGGTCTTCTGGAAGCTTCGTGTAAAAATAGGCCCCTGGGCATTGATTTCGTCCAATTCCGAGAATATTTCCTTTGTAGGATTTCTGAAACCAAAAACAGCAGAAAACAACAACTGGCTCTTTGGCATCTCGTTAATAGGTTAGTGCCGGAAAATGCATAAATATGACATAAAGTATGCATAAACATGTAGATATCATCAATAAGGTGGCATGGAACATAAGAAATTATCGATACGTCGGAGACGTATCAGCATCCCCAAGCTTAGTTCCTGCTCGTCCGAAAGTGTAAACGATAACAAAGATAATTTCTGGAGTGACATGCCATCATAACCTTGATCATACTATTGTAAGCATATGTAATGAATGCAGCGATCAAAACAATGGTAATGACATGAGTAAACAAATGAATCATAAAGCAAATACTTTTCATGAATAGTACTTCAAGACAAGCATCAATAAGTCTTGCATAAGAGTTAACTCATAAAGCAATAAATCAAAGTAAAGGTATTGAAGCAACACAAAGGAAGATTAAGTTTCAGCGGTTGCTTTCAACTTATAACATGTATATCTCATGGATAGTGTCAATGTAAAGTAATATAACAAGTGCAATATGCAAGTATGTAGGAATCAATGCACAGTTCACACAAGTGTTTGCTTCTTGAGATGGAGAGAAATAGGTGAACTGACTCAACATAAAAGTAAAAGAAAGGTCCTTCAAAGAGGAAAGCATCGATTGCTATATTTGTGCTAGAGCTTTTATTTTGAAAACATGAAACAATTTTGTCAACGGTAGTAATAAAGCATATGTATCATGTAAATTATATCTTACAAGTTGCAAGCCTCATGCATAGTATACTAGTAGTGCCCGCACCTTGTCCTAATTAGCTTGGGTTAACACGGATTATCATTGCATAACATATGTTTCAACCAAGTGTCACAAAGGGGTACCTCTATGCCGCCTGTACAAGGGTCTAAGGAGAAAGTTCGCATTGGATTTCTCGCTTTTGATCATTCTTCAACTTAGACACCCATACCGGGACAACATAGACAACAGATAATGGACTCCCCTTTTAATGCTTAAGCATTCAACAACAGATAATATTCTCATAAGAGATTGAGGTTTTATGTCCAAACTGAAACTTCCACCATGATTCATGGCTTTAGTTAGCTGCCCAATGTTCTTCTCTAACAGTATGCATACTCAAACCATTTGCTTGTGAAAACCGCCCTTACTTCAGACAAGATGAACATGCATAGCAACTCACATGATATTCAACAAAGAGTTGATGGCGTCCCCAGGAGCATGGTTATCGCACAACAAGCAACTTAATAAGAGATAAAGTGCATAAGTACATATTCAATACCACAATAGTTTTTAAGGCTATTTTGTCCCATGAGCTATATATTGCAAAGACGAATGATGGAAATTTAAAGGTAGCACTCAAGCAATTTACTTTGGAATGGCGGAGAAATACCATGTAGTAGGTAGGTATGGTGGACACAAATGGCATAGTGGTTGGCTCAAGGATTTTGGATGCATGAGAAGTATTCCCTCTCGATACAAGGTTTAGGCTAGCAAGGTTATTTGAAACAAACACAAGGATGAACCGGTGTAGCAAAACTCACATAAAAGACATATTGTAAACATTATAAGACTCTACACCGTCTTCCTTGTTGTTCAAAACTCAAAACTAGAAATTATCTAGACTTTAGAGAGACCAAATATGCAAACCAAATTTTAGCAAGCTCTATGTATTTCTTCATTAATGGGTGCAAAGTATATGATGCAAGAGCTTAAACATGAGCACAACAATTTCCAAGTATCAAATTATTCAAGACATTTTAGAATTACTACATGTAGCATTTCCCGATTCCAACCATATAACAATTTAACGAAGAAGATTCAACCTTCGCCATGAATACTATGAGTAAAGCCTAAGGACATATTTGTCCATATGCAACAGCAGAGCGTGTCTCTCTCACATACAATGAATGCTAGGATCCATTTTATTCAAACAAAAACAAAAACAAAAACAAACCGACGCTCCAAGCAAAGCACATAAGATGTGATGGAATAAAAATATAGTTTCAGGGGAGGAACCTGATAATGTTGTCGATGAAGAAGGGGATGCCTTGGGCATCCCCAAGCTTAGACGCTTGAGTCTTCTTAAAATATGCAGGGGTGAACCACCGGGGCATCCCCAAGCTTAGAGCTTTCACTCTCCTTGATCATATTGCATCATTTCCCTCTCTTGATCCTTGAAAACTTCCTCCACACCAAACTCAAAACAACTCATTAGAGGGTTAGTGCACGATAAAAATTTACATGTTCAGAGGTGACATAATCATTCTTAACACTTCTGGACATTGCACAAAGCTACTGGACATTAATGGATCAAAGAAATTCATCCAACATAGCAAAAGAGGCAATGCGAAATAAAAGGCAGAATCTGCCAAAACAGAACAGTTCGTAAAGATGAATTTTAAAGTGGCACTAGACTTGCTCAAATGAAAATTCCCAAATTTAATGAAAGTTGCGTACATATCTGAGGAGCACTCACGTAAATTGGCATAATTTTATGAGTTACCTACAAAGAATTAGGCCCATATTCGTGACAGCAAAGAAATCTGTTTCTGCGCAGTAATCCAAATCTAGTATGAACCTTACTATCAACGACTTTACTTGGCACAACAATGCATAAAACTAAGATAAGGAGAGGTTGCTACAGTAGTAAACAACTTCCAAGACTCAAATATAAAATAAAAGTACTGTAGTAAAAACATGGGTTGTCTCCCATAAGCGCTTTTCTTTAACGCCTTTCAGCTAGGCGCAGAAAGTGTGTATCAAGTGTTATCAAGAGATGCAGTATCGACAGCGGGGTTTGGAGTTTTCTCAACTTTAGGCCTATAATAATTCTTTGGTTTAGGCACCTTAGAGACATACATGAATTTTTGCTCTTTACCCACATAAGCTTTCTCCTTATACTTAAGAGAAGAAAAAGTTGAACCCAAGGTTCCCATAGCTTTTTCAAGTTCGCCAATCCTATTGATTTGATTATCATGGACAACACAAGTTCCTAGGACACTAATTCTTTCATCAATTCCTCCTAAGGATTTATCAAGTTCATCAGTTTTATCAAGTAACATTTCCAATTTAGTTTCAACACTTGGAAATTTTTTCTCTATTGTTTCCAATTTTTTCATAACATCCTCAAGAGAGATTTCAATTTTAGTTTTATTAACAGGTGGTATTCCAACTAGACTCTCAATGATGCAACTAGCTTCTAAAGCAGGAGTACCTAGGAAATTACCCCCCGAAAGAGTATCAAGAACATACCTATTCCAACTAGATATACCAACATAAAAGTTCCTAAGTAGGATAATAGTGGAGTGTTTCTTAGTGCACCTATGATGAGTATCACTAATTCTATACCAAGCATCTTTAAAACTTTCTCCACCTTGTTGTTTAAACGAATGAACTTCAACTTCAGGATTACTCATTTTAGCAGTAGTAAATAAAGCAAACTAGATAAAGTAAATGCAAGTAACTAATTTTTTTGTGTTTTTAATATGGAGAACAAGACAGTAAATAAAGTAAAGCTAGCAACTAATTTTTGTGTGTTTTGTTTAAGTGCAGCAAACAAAGTAGTAAATAAAATAAAGCAAGACAAAAACAAAGTAAAGAGATTGGATTGTGGAGACTCCCTTTGCAGCGTGTCTTGATCTCCCCGGCAACGGCGCCAGAAAATGTGCTTGATGCGTGCAATCGACACGTCCGTTGGGAACCCCAAGAGGAAGGTGTGATGCAGACAGTAGCAAGTTTTCCCTCAGAAAGAAACCAAGGTTTATCGAACCAGGAGGAGCCAAGAAGCACGTTGAAGGTTGATGGCGGCGGGATGTAGTGCGGCGCAACACCAGGGATTCCGGCGCCAACGTGGAACCTGCACAACACAACCACAGTACTTTGCCCCAACGAAACAGTGAGGTTGTCAATCTCACCGGCTTGCTGTAACAAAGGATTAGATGTATAGTGTGGATGATGATTGTTTGCAGAAAATAGTAGAGAACAAATATTGCAGTAGATTGTATTCGATGTAAAGAATAGGACCGGGGTCCACAGTTCACTAGAGGTGTCTCTCCCATAAGATAAATAGCATGTTGGGTGAACAAATTACAGTCGGGCAATTGACAAATAGAGAGGGCATGACAATGCACATACATGATATGATAAGTATAGTGAAATTTAATTGGGCATTACGACAAAGTACATAGACCGCTATCCAGCATGCATCTATGCCTAAAAAGTCCACCTTCAGGTTATCATCCGAACCCCTTCCAGTATTAAGTTGCAAACAACAGACAATTGCATTAAGTATGGTGCGTAATGTAATCAATAACTACATCCTCGGACATAGCATCAATATTTTATCCCTAGTGGCAACAGCACATCCACAACCTTAGAACTTTCTGTCACTGTCCCAGATTTAATGGAGGCATGAACCCACTATCGAGCTTAAATACTCCCTCTTGGAGTTAAGAGCAAAAACTTGGCCAGAGCCTCTACTAATAACGGAGAGCATGCAAGATCATAAACAACACATAGGTAATAGATTGATAATCAACATAACATAATATTCTCTATCCACCGGATCCCGACAAACACAACATATAGCATTACAGATAGATGATCTTGATCATGTTAGGCATCTCACAAGATCCAACAATGAAGCACATAAGGAGAAGACGACCATCTAGCTACTGCTATGGACCCATAGTCCAGGGTGAACTACTCACTCATCACTCCGGAGGCGACCATGGCGGTGAAGAGTCCTCCGGGAGATGATTCCCCTCTCCGGCAGGGTGCCGGAGACGATCTCCTGAATCCCCCGAGATGGGATTGGCGACGGCGGCGTCTCAGTAAGGTTTTCCGTATCGTGGCTCTCGGTACTGGGGGCTTCGCGACGGAGGCTTTAAGTAGGCGGAAGGGCAGGTCAGGGGGCCACACGAGGGCCCCACACACCAGGGCCGCGCGGCTAGCACCTGGGCCACGCCGCCCTGTTGTGGCGGCGCCTCGTGGCCCCACTTCGTCTCCCCTCCGGTCTTCTGGAAGCTTCGTGTAAAAATAGGCCCCTGGGCGTTGATTTTGTCCAATTCCGAGAATATTTCCTTTGTAGGATTTCTGAAACCAAAAACAGCAGAAAACAGCAACTGGCTCTTCGGCATCTCGTTAATAGGTTAATGCCGGAAAATGCATAAATATGACATAAAGTATGCATAAACATGTAGATATCATCAATAATGTGGCATGGAACATAAGAAATTATCGATACGTCGGAGACGTATCAGCTACTCTAGTGATGTTATTAAAGTAGTCTATTCCTCCTCCATGATGTAAAGTTGACAGTGTGTGCATCATGTAGTACATGGCGTAGGTTATGATTGTAATCTCTTGAAGATTATGAAGTTAACTATTACTATGATAGTATTGATGTGATCTATTCCCCCTTTCATAGCTATTGGCGACAGTGTGTATGCTATGTTAGTACTCGGTCTAAATTGCAACGGTCTATTATGCACTCTAGAGGTTACTTTAATATGAACTCCGAACGTTGTGGAGCTTGTTTAGTCCGGCTTGAGGTGTGCTCTTGTAGCCCTACACAATGAATGGTGTTTGTTATCCAACAAGAGAGTGTTGAGAGTAGCACAAGTGAGGAGAAGTTATTTATTTATTATGTGATCATTGTTGAGAGTGTCCACTAGTGAAAGTATGATCCCTAGGCCTTGTTTCTAAGCATTGAAACACCGTTTCCAACAAGTTCTGTTACATGTTCGCTTGCTGCCATTTTTATTTCAGATTGAAATTACTACTTATAATCATCCATATTATTTGTATTTCACTATCTCTTCGCCGAACTAGTGCACCTATACATCGGACAAGTGTATTAGGTGTGTTGGGGACACAAGAGACTTCTTGTATCTTAATTGCAGGGTTGCTTGAGAGGAATATCTCTGACCTCTACCTCCCTGAGTTCGATAAACCTTGGGTGATTCACTTAAGGGAAACTTGCTGTTGTTCTACAAACCTCTGCTCTTGGAGGCCCAACACTGTCTACAGGAATAGAAGCGTGCGTAGACATCAAGCTATTTTCTGGCGCCGTTGCCGGGGAGGTAAGGTAAAAGGTATTCACATCCTCCGACTACTAAGCTATTTCCTAGCACTGTTGCTAGTGTGTGAGTGCTCGAACGTATCTCCTTTAGATTCTGCAATTTTATCTTTTTGTCTCTTGTTTTTATTTTCACTAGTTGGGCTTAATGGAAAACAACCAAAAAATTAGAGATCTTTATGAACTTTATATTGAATTAGGACATGATGTGTTTGAAGGGAAAATTTAAAAACCTATGGAACTTTGTTTGCAAAATAGTTGTAGCAATGTTATTAGCATGAACTCTTTGAATACTATTATTGCTAATGCTATGGAAGAATTTAAGCTTGGGGAAGCTGGTTGTGATATTTTTAGTCCCCCAAGTTTTGAGGAGAAAATTTTCTTTCATGATACTTTGCCTCCCATTTATAATGATGATAATGATAGTGGTATTTTGGTGCCACCTACTATGGAGGATAAAGTTTATTATGATTATACCATGCCTGCAATTTATGATAATTACAATGATGGTTGTGATAGTTTTACTCCCACTATTACTAATAAAATTGATTATGCTTATGTGGAGAGTAATGATACTTTTATGCATGTGAATAAGAATGCTTTATGTGATAGTTATATTGTTGAGTTTGTTCATGATGCTACTGAAAGTTATTATGAGAGAGGGAAACATGGTTATATGCATCTTAATAATATTAAGTTTCCCCTCTTTATGTTGAGAATCTTGAAGTTGCGCTTGACTTGTCTTCCTATGCTTATTGCATTATGCTTTCAGTACTTGTTTATTTACAAGATTCCTTTTCATAGGAAGTGGGTTAGACTTAAAAGTGTTTCTTATTTGCTTTTGATGCTCTCTTTTGCTTCAACTCTTATTTCTTGCGCGAGCATCATTAAAATTACTGAGCCCATCTTAATGGCTATAAAGAAAGCACTTCTTGAGAGATAACCCATGTGTTTATTTTGCTACTGTTTTGTTGTGTCTTGGAAATTATTACTACTGTAGCAACCTCTCCTTATCATGTTTGTTTTGTTTTTGTGCCAAGAATTGCCTCTAATGGTAAGAAAGTGGTATTTGGGAGATTTGCAATCTTGTTTACTGTTTCTGGTTCGTCACGAGAAAAATCGCCAAAAATCACCAGAACGTAAGTTTGAGCTGCCAATTTACGAGCATCTTCCCCAGGTATTTATCTAACTTTCATTAGTTCAGAGTTTTTCGAGTTACGCAGCGTAACTATTTTTCAAAAATCAACTTTTACGAACTGTTCTGTTTTGACAGATTCTTGCACTGTTTTGCATTTGCATCTTTTTGCCCACCTTTTTGAGTTCTCTTGATCAAAGAACCTTATTGAAGTTGTGCTACAGTAGCTAATGCTTATTAAAATGCTTTCCATATGTCATACTGAACTTTGTAGATTTGATTAATATTATCATTGCACTAACGCTGCTAATGAGATTTGTGATGAGTTTTGTATGAAGGAAGTTTTCAAGTGTAGGAAAGAAGAATGATGAGATGAGATGAAGAATGGACAAAAGCTCAAGCTTGGGGATGCCCATGTCACCCCAAGATATATTGAAGAAGTACAAGCGTCAAAGCTTGGGGATGCCCAAGGCATCCCCTTCTTCATCAATAAAAATATCATGTCCTGTTTCTGTTCACTATATTTTTATTGCTTCATATACTATGTGTTATTCTTGGAGCGTCTTTACTTTCTGTTGTGTATTTTATTTTCAATAAAGTGGGCACCATCATACCATGTTTGTTTGGGAGAGAGACACGCTCCGCTTTTTCATATGAACACTTGTGTTCTTAATTCATGTTCATGGAGGAAGCTGAAAGCCGCAACATTTATTGCTATTTGGTTGGAAACAGAAAATGCTTCATGTGGTAGATGGTATATTGTCTTGAATAATATGATACTTGGCAATTATTTTGAGCTCTCAAATAGATCATGTTTAAGCTTTTGCAACATGTAGTTTAAACCTATTAGTGGAGAACTACCGTAGAGCTTGTGGAAATTTGAATTGCATGATTGATCTCTCTACAGTCTAGATATTTTCGGGTAAAAGTGTTTGAGCAACAAGTAGACAGTGTAGAGTCTTATAATGCTTGCAATATGTTCTTATGTAAGTTTTGCTGTACCGGTTCATACTTGTGTTTGCTTCAAACAACCTTGCTAGCCAAAGCCTTGTACTGAGAGGGAATACTTCTCGTGCATCCAAAACCTTGAGCCAAAACCTATGCCATTTGCGTCCACCATAACTACCTACTATGTGGTATTTTTCTGCCATTCCAAAGTAAATTGCCTGCGTGCTACCTTTAAAATTTCAATCCTTGTCTTTGCAATACATAGCTCATGAGAAAATAGCTTAAAAACTATTGTGGTATTGAATATGTCGCTTATGTATCTTATTTCTTATAAGTTGCTTGTTGAGCGGTAACCATGTTTCTGGGGACACCATGAACTGTTACACCTTTGTTGAATATCATGTGAGTTGCTATGCATGTTCGTCTTGTCTGAAGTAAGGGTGATTTATCATGATTAAATGGTTTGAGTATGCATATTGTTAGAGAAGAACATTGGGCCACCAACCAAAGCCATGTACCATGGTGGAAGTTTTAGCTTGGACATTAATCCTCAATCTCTTATGAGAATATTATCTGTGTTGAATGCTTAAGCATTAAAGAGGAGTCCATTATCTGTTTTCTATGTTGTCCCGGTATGGATGTCCTTAAGTTGAGATCTATCAAAACTGAGAAATCAAATGCGATCTATCTCCTTGGACCTTTGTACAGGTGGCATAGAGGTACCCCTTTGTGACACTTGGTTGAAACATATGTAATGCAATGATAATCCATGGAAATCCGAGCTAATTAGGACAAGGTGCGAGCACTATTGGTATTCAATGCATGAGGCTTGCAACTTATAGGATGTTTTATGCATAACACATATGAATTATTACTACCGTTGACAAAATTGTTTCCATGTTTTCAAAATAAAAAGCTCTAGCACATGAGTAATCCATGCTTCCCTCTGCGAAGGGCCTTTCTTTTACTTTATGTTGAGTCAGTTTACCTACTTCTTTCTATCTTAGATGCAAACACTTGTGTCAACTGTGTGCATTGATTCTTACATACTTGCTTATTTGCATTCATCATATTACTTTGTGTTGATAATTATCCATGAGATATGCATGTTGAAAGTTGAAAGCAATTGCTGAAACTTAATCATCCTTTGTGTTGCTTCAAAACCTTCTATTAAGAATTTATTGCTTTATGAGTTAAATCTTGTGCAAGATTATTGATGCTTGTCTTGAAAGTACTATTCATGAAAAGTCTTTGCTATATGATTCAGTTGTTTAGTCATTATCTTTACCATTGCTTTGAGTCACTTCATTCATCTCATATGCTTTACAATAGTATTGATCAAGATTATGATAGTAGCATGTCACTTCAGAAATTATCCTTTTTATCGTTTACCTACTCGAGGGCGAGTAGGAACTAAGCTTGGGGATGCTTGATACGTCTCAAACGTATCTATAATTTCTTATGTTCCATGCCAGCTTTATGACAATACCTACATGTTTTATATGTATTATATATCACTTTTATGCATTTTCCGGGACTAACCTATTAACAAGATGCCGAAGTGCCAGTTCCTGTTTTCTGCTCTTTTTGGTTTCAGAAATCCTACACAGGAAATATTCTCGGAATTGGACCCAACGAAGACAGAAGTCAATACTTTGACGAGACGGACCCGGAGAGCCAGAGAGGGGCCAGAGGGGGGCCAAGGGGCTCCGACACCATAGGGGGGCGCGGGTGGACCCCTGGCCGCGCCCAGATATGGTGTGGGCCCTTCGGGACCCCTCCGACGCCGCCCTTCCGCCTATATATTCTTCCAGTCGCGAAAACCCTAAAAGAATCGACGATATTCCACGAAGAGTTCCGTAGCCGCCGCCATCGCGAAGACAAGTTTCGGGGGACAGAAGTCTCTGTTCCGGCACGCCGCCATGATGGGGAATTGCCCCTGGAGTCATCTCCATCGACACCACCGCCATCTTCATCGCCGTTGTTGTCTCCCATGATGAGGAGGGAGTAGTTCTCCCCCGAGGCTGAGGGCTCTACCGGTAGCTATGTGGTTCATCTCTCTCTCCCATGGTGTGATCTTTATGTGATCATGAGCTTTGTATCACTATTAATCTATGTGCTACTCTAGCGATGTTATTAAAGTAGTCTATTCCTCCTCCATGACGTAAAGTTGACAGTGTGTGCATCATGTAGTACTTGGCGTATGTTACGATTGTAATCTCTTGAAGATTATGAAGTTAACTATTACTATGATAGTATTGATGTGATCTATTCCCCCTTTCATAGCTATTGGTGACAGTGTGTATGCTATGTTAGTACTCGATCTATATTGCAACGGTCTATTATGCACTCTAGAGGTTACTTTAATATGAACTCCGAACGTTGTGGAGCTTGTTTACTCCGGCTTGAGGTGTGCTCTTGTATCCCTACACAATGAATGGTGTTTGTTATCCAACAAGAGAGTGTTGAGAGTAGCACAAGTGATGAGAAGTTATTTATTTATTATGTGATCATTGTTGAGAGTGTCCACTAGTGAAAGTATGATCCCTGGGCCTTGTTTCTAAGCATTGAAACACCGTTTCCAACAAGTTCTGTTACATGTTCGCTTGCTGCCATTTTTATTTCAGATTGCAATTACTACTTATAATCATCCATATTACTTGTATTTCACTATCTCTTCGCCGAACTAGTGCACCTATACATCTGACAAGTGTATTAGGTGTGTTGGGGACACAAGAGACTTCTTGTATCTTACTTGCAGGGTTGCTTGAGAGGAATATCTCTGACCTCTACCTCCCTGAGTTCGATAAACCTTGGGTGATTCACTTAAGGGAAACTTGCTGCTGTTCTACAAACCTCTGCTCTTGGAGGCCCAACACTGTCTACAGGAATAGAAGCGTGCGTAGACATCAACGCGCCGTGGCCCCCGACGGAACACCACGCCCTGTCCCGGAGAAGACTGCCCGCGCCCCTCCATCCGAGCCAGAGGACGAGAGGGCCTCGCCGCCGCCGACGCCAACCGGGCTTTGCCTGGCCGCGCCCTCAGGCAGCGGCGAGGGAGGAGAGGGGAGGAAGGAGGGGAGCCGGGCGGCGGCGCGATCTAGGGTTCCCATGGTACCTGCTCATGTGCGTGACTGTACTTGTACTCGTCGGTGTGTTCAACTGTACTTGTGTGTTATGCACAACTGTACTCCTCTGTTGTACGCAACTGTACTCGTGTGTCATACGTAACTGTACTCGCTCGTGTATCGTGCTTTCTACACAACTCTACTCATCATTCGTTGTACTTATGCTATGTACGTATCTATTTTGTACTCTATTTTGTACTCGTAGCTAGTAAAGCAATGGAGCTTGGTATGTATGAATCAAGATTCTACATGGTGTACTCTAGTTTTCGTGAGAAAAAGCTAGCTCGCTTGATGCGGCAGTGTGTGCGCGGTGTTATACGCGGTGTACTCGCGTTTTGCTTGCTCGCGATCCCACGCATGGAAGTCGGTACATGTGACGCTGACACGTGTCAGCTCGCTGGGCTCTTGCGCGGGCGGACGGAGACCTTCGCGGAGGTCGGTCTTCATCTAGTCCCACCCCTCAAAGATGTCTTATCAATTAATATTCTTGGGAGAAACATACAAAGAGGGAGGGCCTGATGACCCACAAGTATAGGGGATCGCAACAGTCTTCGCGGGAAGTAAAACCCAATTTATTGATTCGACACAAGGGGAGACAAAAAATACTTGAAAGCCTTAACAGCGGAGTTGTCAATTCAGCTGCACCTGGAAACAGACTTGCTCGCAAGAGTTTATCAGTAGTAACAGTTTTATAGCAGTAGCAGTAGCGAAATAACAGCAGCAGAGTAATAAAGGCAGCAGCAGTGATTATAGTAAACAGCAGGGTTAAAATAATGTAGGCACAGGGACGGATGAACGGGCGTTGCATGGATGAGAGAAACTCATGTAACAGTCAAAGCAGGGGCATTTGCAGATAATAATAAAACGGTATCCAAGTACTAATCAATCAATAGGCATGTGTTCCAATTATAGTCGTACATGCTCGTAATGAGAAACTTGCACAACATCTTTTGTCCTACCAGCCGGTGACAGCCGGGCCTCTAGGGAAACTACTGGATATTAAGGTACTCCTTTTAATAGAGTACCGGAGCAAAGCATTAACACTCCGTGAACACATGTGATCCTCACATCACTACCATTCCCTCCGGTTGTCCCGATTTCTGTCACTTCAGGGCCATTGGTTCCGGACAGCGACATGTGTATACAACTTGCAGGTAAGATCATAAACAACGAATATCTTCATGAATCAATAACATGTTCAGATCTGAGATCATGGCACTCGGGCCCTAGTGACAAGCATTAAGCATAACAAGTTGCAACAATATCATAAAAGTAACATCTACGGATACTAGGCACCATGCCCTAACAATCTTATGACTATTACATGACCAATCTCATCCAATCCCTACCATCCCCTTCAGCCTACAGCGGGGGAATTACTCACACATGGATGGGGAAAACATGGCTGGTCGATGGAGAGGCGTCGGTGGTGATGGTGGCGATGATCTCCTCCAATTCCCCGTCCCGGCGGAGTGCCAGAACGGAGACTTCTAGCTCCTGAGACGGAGTTTCGCGATGTGGCGGCGTTCTGGAGGGTTTCTGGCGACTTTGACTTCCCCCCGTGCGTTTTTAGGTCGAAGGCAATAAGTAGTCCAAAAGAGGGCGTCGGAGGCCGGCCGAGGGGGCCACACGCTAGGGCCGCGCGCCCCCCTCCTGGGCCGCGCCGCCCTAGGGTGTGGGGCCCTCGGGCCTCCACCTGACTTGCCCTTCTGGCTCCGTAAGTATTCTGGGAAAATAGGGCCTTCTGTATAAATTCCGAGGATTTTCCTGAAAGTTGGATTTCTGCACAAAAACGAGACACCAGAACAGTTCTGCTGAAAACAGCGTTAGTCCGTGTTAGTTGCATCCAAAATACACAAATTAGAGGCAAAACAATAGCAAAAGTGTTCGGGAAAGTAGATACGTTTTGGACTTATCAACTCCCCCCAAGCTTAGCTTATTGCTTGTCCTCAAGCAATTCAGTTAACAACTGAGCGATAAAAGAACTTTCACGAACACATTTGCTCATATGATGTAAATATTCTCATGCTATGGCTAACACTTAGGCAGTTCATAATAAGATACATGCAAATAAGATCATCTAATAGCTATGTCAATCATGGAAAGGTACCAACAATTAATAATAAGCATCATGAATCATGTATATAAGCAGGATTGCAATGTTCATAAAAGAGTATGATAGAGTGGTATCTCGCTTTCCCATATTTGATCAGCAAAACATAAATGCTCAGGCACCTCTGAAGTTCATAGAAAGACTAGAAATAGTGATTGTCAAAGATAAAAGCATCAAAGTTATACCACAATCAATCATATTTTGAGACAAACATATTACACTAAGAATGACAGTTGTGCTCTCAAGAAAGTACTCAAAGAAAGGATGGAGACTCAATGTAAAAGTAAAAGATTGACCCTTCGCAGAGGGAAGCAGGGATTAACATGCGCTAGAGCTTTTCATTTTTATAAAGACAGAAGTAAAATGGTTTTGAGAGGTGTTTGTTGTTGTCAACGAATGGTAATGGGCACTCTAACTACCTCATCAACCGGACTTTCAAGAGCGGCTCCCATGAAATTTTATTTTTGGGTGGCACTCCTTCCAACCTTGCTTTCACAAACCATGGCTAGCCGAATCCTCGGGTGCCTGCCAACAATCTCATAC
The DNA here is from genome assembly GCF_019359855.2 of Lolium perenne. Classification (NCBI taxonomy): domain Eukaryota; kingdom Viridiplantae; phylum Streptophyta; class Magnoliopsida; order Poales; family Poaceae; genus Lolium; species Lolium perenne. Next base: position 26,513,323 of record NC_067246.2, on the reverse strand, counting down.
CATGAAGGAGTGCCTTTTTATTTTAGTTTTATTTAGATGACACTCCTCCCCACCTTTGCTTTCTCAAGCCATGGCTAACCGAATCCTCGGGTGCCTGCCAACAATCTCATACCATGGAGGAGTGTCTATTTGTAAATTTATGAAAGTTAGTTAATTGGGGCTGGGAACCCCGTTGCCAGCTCTTTTTGCAAATTTATTGGATAAGTGGATGTGCCACTAGTCCATTGGTGAAAGTCTGTCCGGAGTAAATGACAAGATCGAAAGATAAACACCACATACTTCCTCATGAGCTATAAAACGTTAACACAAATTGAGAAGCATTTTGAAGGGTTTTAAAGGTAGCACATGAGAATTTACTTGGAATGGTTTGAAATGCCATGCATAGGTATTTATGGTGGACACTCTGGAATAACTTGGTTTTCATGTGTTTGGAGGCACGAGCAGTATTCCCGCTCAGTACAAGTGAAGGCTAGCAAAAGACTAGGGAGCGACAAATCAAAAGAGCAGTAACTGTCATAATCATGCTTGCGGCAAAATAAATTAACAGAGGCATAAAAGTGATACAAGGACTCTGAAGCAATGTAAATCATTGAGGCTTAATTGACTTTTGTTCAGTCATATGCATGCGTGAGCATGTGCCAAGTTAATTCAAACGAATTATTCAGAGGAGGATACCACAATATCATATCTATTTATGAATAAAACAATGCAAGCAAACATCCATGACATGCTACTCATATTAATAAATTGGAGCTTAACATGAGAGATCATGAACTACTAGACTTTCTTAAGTGAAATATACCTCACATGAACCAACCAAGCATGCTCACATGGATGAGTATATGTACAAAAATGAAAACAAATAGAGTTCATACCAGCCTCTCACCACAATCAGATTGTCGTAGATCGTCATTATTGCCTTTTCACTTGTGTAGCTTGAATGATATGGAATGAAAACCACGCTCCAGCCACCGAAGACCATTGAACTCATAAAGAACTTTACAAAACCAAAGAAGAACAGCAAATATTTTTGGTGTTTTCGAATTTGAAACAAGAACAAAAGGAAACAAGCAAACAAAGCAAAATCTTTTTGGGTTTTCTTATAGCAAACTAACGATAGCAAATAAAGCAAAATGAAAGCAAGAAACCAAAATAACAAATGGTAAAGAGAAACAACAGAAATATTTTTGGTCTTTTTGTGTTTTAGGAAAGAAACAAAACAAAAACAAGAGAATGAAGACTAGAAGAAACACATAAAAGCAGGATGACAGAAATGTGCCAAAACCTGAAAGCAGTACAGAAATCGATTTTTACAAAAATCTTCCATAGCTCAGATCGAAAAGTGTTCAACTAATGAACGTTAGATAACAACCTGGGGAACATGCACAAAAATTGGCAGCTCAAAATAACGTTCTGGCTGTGCGCACGAATTTTTCTAGTAACAGTCCAGAATCTGTTTTCAGGCAGCACCTCCCCAAATATCATCTCCCTCTCATTAGAAAACCACTCAAAGAAACTAAACAAGTATGTACAAGTATCCAGCAACCATAATATGCAAAGAATGAGTGATGCCGGTATACCTCCCCCCAAGCTTAGGCTTTTGCCTAAGTGGAGATCAATCCCATGGTGCCTCGTCGAAAAATAGGACCAACGGTATAATTTTTGTGGATTTTTGAAAATTTTGAAAAATGCACATTTCTGGGTATTAAGTTTATTATTACTGGCCAGGAAATTTTTTAAAATCTCTAACTAACTAAGGAACTTTACAAAACAAAAGTGCTACAGCAAGTAGAACAAGTGGAGGAAGAAAGAGATGTTGTTTAGTTCTTCTATGCATATAAAATGAATTTGTTAACAAGGTTGATCAAGTCTTGCCACCAAATAAATTTTACATAACATAAGAAGAATTAAACCTCAAATCAATCATGTTACCTTGAATTGTATTGACATTGATCCATTCACAAGATTTTGATATTCTTCTTTAGGCTCATATATAGGACAATCGATAGTTCCAACTTTGATAGTTCTCACATTAGAAATAGTATTAACTCCACATGCTTTCTCAATCCTCTTGGGAAAATAAACGGTATGCTCCTTGTCATCAATATTGAAAGTAACTTTTCCCTTATTGCAATCAATAACAGCCCCTGCGGTGTTAAGAAAAGGTCTCCCAAGAATAATAGACATATTATCATCTTCAGGCATTTCCAACACAACAAAATCAGTTAATATCAAACAGTTATTAGTAACTTGAACAAGAACATCCTCACATATACCAACAGGAATAGCAGTAGATTTATCAGCCATTTGCAAAGATATATCAGTAGGTATCAACTTATCTAAGTAAAGTCTCTTATAAAGAGAAAAAGGCATAACACTAACACCGGCTCCCAAGTCACATAGAGCAGTTTTAACATAATTATTCTTAATAGAACAAGGAATAGTCGGAATACCTGGGTCGCCAAGCTTCTTTGGAACTTTGCCATTGAAAGAGTAATTAGCAAGCATAGTGGAAATCTCCTCATTGGGGATTTTCCTTTTGTTAGTAACAATATCTTTCATATACTTTGAATAAGGAGGCAATTTGATAGCATCAGTCAAAGGTATTTGCAGGAATAAAGGTTTCATCCAATCATAGAATTTGTTATAGTGTTCTTCTTCCTTTGATTTTAGTTTCTTAGCAGGAAAAGGCATTTGCTTTTGAACCCAAGGTTCCCTTTCATTACCATGTTTCTTAGCAATAAAATCTTCTTTAGTATACTTTTTATTTTTAGCATGCTTTTCAGGTTCTTCTTCAACCTCTTCTTTATCAGAAGCATCATTCTTATCATTACCATTATTATTATCATGTTCATTACCACTTTCAGTTTCAGCATCAGAAATAGAAATACTGTTAGGATCATTAACAGGCTCAGAGGATTCTACAACATTTTTATGTTTCTTCTTCTTTTTCTTAGATGGAGCACTAGGTTCAATGCGTTGAGAATCTTGTTCAATTGGGATGCCCTTCAGGATATAGAGGATCCTGGGTAGAGACACCACCTCTAGTTGTTACTTCATAAGCATGTTTCTCTTTAGAATTATTTTGTAATAAGTCATTTTGCACTTTAGTAAGCTGATCAATTTGGGTTTGAACCATATGAAAATGTTTAACAAGCATCTTAACATCATTGGAGGTTCTCTCCACAATACCATGCAATTCACTAATAGCTCGAGAATTTTCCATTAAATGATTCTCTACTCTCATATTAAAATTTTCTTGCTTAACAATATAATTATCAAACTCATCTAAGCATTGAGCAGGAGGTTTCGAATACGGAATATCTTCCCTAGTAAAGCGTTGAAGAGAGTGTACCTCAATCATGGATGAAGGGGGAGTTATCTTACATAAATCTTCTATAGGAGGTAAATTCTTCACATCTTCAGGTTTAATACCCTTCTCCTTAAGAGACTTCTTGGCTTCCCTCATATCTTCATCATTTAATTTAATCATACCCCTCTTCTTCAATATCGGTGTCGGGGTTGGTTCAGGTGTAGTCCAATCATCATGATTCCGGCCTATTTTAGCCAATAATTCTTCAGCGTCGTCTGGAGTTCTTTTCCTGAAAACACAACCAGCACAACTATCCAGGTATGCCCTAGACTCAATGGTTAGTCCACTATAAAATATATCAAGTAAATCATGCTTTTCCAAATCATGTTCAGGCCGAGCTCTAATAAGAGAGCAAAATCTCGCCCAAGCCTCAGGCAATTTCTCTCCATCTTCCTGGTCAAAATTATAAATTCTCTGCAAAGCAATATGTTGAGCACTAGCAGGAAAGTATTTCCGGAAGAAAACATCAAGCAATTCTTTTGGACTTTTAATAGAATCAGGTGGCAAACTATTATACCAAGTTTTAGCGTCATCCTTTAATGAGAATGGAAAGATTTTAGCAACAAAGTAAGTACGCTTCTTTACATCATCAGAAAACAAGCTACTCAGAGTAGATAACTCAATCATGTGTTCAACAGCACTTTCTTTTTCAGTACCACAAAAGGGTGTTTTCTCAACAATAGCTATATGAGATAGATCAAGAGAAAAATCATAATCCTTATCCTTAATGTTTATAGGAGATGTGGCAAATTTAGGATCAGGAGACAGTTTATATCTAACAGCATGTTCTGCAAGCAACTTTTTAATTTTTCTTGCATCAGTAGTAGCATTGCATTTTTCAATAAAATCATCATCAAGTTCCACATAATCTTCATCAAGATCATCACTAGAATATTCAACAGACTCAGGTGAATTAACAGGTGTAGCAGCATTTTCATTAGGAGTTTCAGTATTTTCAATTTGTCTAGACTTAGTAATTGTAGCATCTAGAAAAGATCCTAACGAACCATCATTATCAAGCACAGCAGAAGCATCATCAAAATTATAAGAGGAATTTTCAGATTCAGCAGAAGTATCAGCATTTGAAGCTTGTGGTGGTGAAACAAGTTTACTTATCACAGATGGTGAATCAAGAGCAGCAGAGGTACTCAGAGTTGTACCTTTTCTTGTAGTGGATGGTAATATGGCGACCTTAGTATCGCGAGGTTTACCCATGATGGAAAATTTGCAGCGAACAATATCAATCCAAGTGAACTTCCAAATAAAGCTATGCTCCCCGGCAACGGCGCCAGAAAACAGTCTTGATGACCCACAAGTATAGGGGATCGCAACAGTCTTCGCGGGAAGTAAAACCCAATTTATTGATTCGACACAAGGGGAGACAAAGAATACTTGAAAGCCTTAACAGCGGAGTTGTCAATTCAGCTGCACCTGGAAACAGACTTGCTCGCAAGAGTTTATCAGTAGTAACAGTTTTATAGCAGTAGCAGTAGCGAAATAACAGCAGCAGAGTAACAAATGCAGCAGCAGTGATTATAGTAAACAGCAGGGTTAAAATAATGTAGGCACAGGGACGGATGAACGGGCGTTGCATGGATGAGAGAAACTCATGTAACAGTCAAAGCAGGGGCATTTGCAGATAATAATAAAACGGTATCCAAGTACTAATCAATCAATAGGCATGTGTTCCAATTATAGTCGTACGTGCTCGTAATGAGAAACTTGCACAACATCTTTTGTCCTACCAGCCGGTGACAGCCGGGCCTCTAGGGAAACTACTGGATATTAAGGTACTCCTTTTAATAGAGTACCGGAGCAAAGCATTAACACTCCGTGAACACATGTGATCCTCACATCACTACCATTCCCTCCGGTTGTCCCGATTTCTGTCACTTCGGGGCCATTGGTTCCGGACAGCGACATGTGTATACAACTTGCAGGTAAGATCATAAACAACGAATATCTTCATGAATCAATAACATGTTCAGATCTGAGATCATGGCACTCGGGCCCTAGTGACAAGCATTAAGCATAACAAGTTGCAACAATATCATAAAAGTAACATCTACGGATACTAGGCACCATGCCCTAACAATCTTATGACTATTACATGACCAATCTCATCCAATCCCTACCATCCCCTTCAGCCTACAGCGGGGGAATTACTCACACATGGATGGGGGAAACATGGCTGGTCGATGGAGAGGCATCGGTGGTGATGGTGGCGATGATCTCCTCCAATTCCCCGTCCCGGCGGAGTGCCAGAACGAAGACTTCTGGCTCCTGAGACGGAGTTTCGCGATGTGGTGGCGTTCTGGAGGGTTTCTGGCGACTTCGACTCCCCCCCGTGCGTTTTTAGGTCGAAGGCAATAAGTAGTCCAAAAGAGGGCGTCGGAGGCCGGCCGAGGGGGCCACACGCTAGGGCCGCGCGCCCCCCTCCTGGGCCGCGCCGCCCTAGGGTGTGGGGCCCTCGGGCCTCCACCTGACTTGCCCTTCTGGCTCCGTAAGTATTCTGGGAAAATAGGGCCTTCTGTATAAATTCCGAGGATTTTCCTGAAAGTTGGATTTCTGCACAAAAACGAGACACCAGAACAGTTCTGCTGAAAACAGCGTTAGTCCGTGTTAGTTGCATCCAAAATACACAAATTAGAGGCAAAACAATAGCAAAAGTGTTCGGGAAAGTAGATACGTTTTGGACGTATCAGGGCCCAAAAAGGAAGGGCCCATCACAGTCATTAATTGTCAAGTCTATGACTCGAAGAAATTTTATAGGCTCTTAGTCGAAGATGGCCCAAGTCCATCTCCGCTTCTTAACATAGGTAAGATGAAATTAAGATGTGTTACTCTTTTCCCGTGACTGATATTATTCTTCTTGGCTAGAGATTCTCATTCTTACCACAATGCACCTTTTATGGTTACCACGGTAAATAGTAGCACCTTGTTCGGAATACCTGCAACATCAATTACTATTGCAGATAGATTATGCATTTCACTTAATTATCCACTATATGTGTGTGGTCTTATATTTTATTTTCCGCACAATACCAGTTTTTCCTGCTAATTTGAGATTCAGAATTATGCGATGCAATTTCCTTCTGGGTGACAAAGCACCCCACACCTTGGAAAGGCCATAGCAAGGCTGAGGCCATCTCAATCATTACTCTTAATGTATTGAGAGAATTCCTTATTTGGCACAATTTTACAATTTGGTTCCTTATTTGACACTGGAAAAGTTTGCCTTCCTTATTTGACCTCATGTCAAAATTTCTTTCCCTATATGACATCGCCGTCTGTTTCGTTTGCCTCTTCCGTCAAATTCTCTCTTCTGGACCAAACTTCCCCAAGTGACAACGTGCAAAGGTTGAGAAATCGAACCGATCCAAGGAATAATACTTTTTTCCCATTAATTCTACAAATAATACTCGATTTTTTTTCAAAAATAATACACCGTCCGGTTAGGGGAACTTGATTAGTACTAATCGGGTTAGAGAAACCCAATTAGTACTAGTCAGTGTAAAGGAACACGACTGCCCCCTAGGCTGCATGTGCCTGCATACATGTGCTTGATGCAAATCGGGTTAGTGTTCCCTGATTAGCATTAATCGGGTTCGGGGAACCCGATTAGTACTAAGCGGGAAACACTAATCGGACGGTGTATTATTTTTAAAAAAGTTTAAAATCAAGTATTATTTATAAAGTTAACGAAAAAAATATTACTAAAAAAATCGCTCCAATTCTCTCGCCCCCTGTCCAGAGAAATCCCTCCTGTGTCCATGTTCCCGACCTGCAGATTTGCCGCGCTATGGAGGCCAGAGTCATACACATCAGCTGGTTCGATGCCGATCAGCACGAGTCCGGTGAATGAACACACACATGTGATCGAAGTGAGCCTAGCGCATGGACGCGAACGTCGCATGGACGATCGGGACATCTCCGTTGCTCCAGGATGGCCAGGATAGGTAGACTCGTACGCACACATGTATGTGTATGTGACTCCGTGAGCCATGTGCAGTATCTTACATATGCATGTAGGCCTAGCGGCTAGCGGGCGTTCAACAGACAACAGAGAAGGTTAGGCAGGCACGAAAAAATCACGTCAAACAATGACACATAATGTGCTAGGGATAAAAGCGTCTTTTTATGTTACTATATAACAGCGTCAGTTCCGACTGCACATAACCGAACCGAAACTGAAAACCGAACCGAAAAAAACCTAACCGAAACTGAATTTCAGTTTTTATGGTTTTATGGTTAGGTTTCAGTTAACAAAACATCAAACCGAAAGGACTTCGGTTAATTCGGTTTTTAACCGAAAAACTGCGATTAAACCGAAAAAACCAAACGCCCAACCCAACACAAAATCTCGCTTTCTAGGCCTGTCTAGCTTCCTGCATAATCTTAGTATAGCACCTAAAATGAATAGTCTATACGTAAGATGCTGTACTGTGATGGTTTGGCCATTGTTTGACTGCGTTTGTAACCATAGGTTGCTAGTTCAAATCCTCATTTTGGCTGATTAATATAATTTTTTCCTTTTCCTCCTTGGCAAAACATTTAGTACGGCCATACAAAATACATACACATTTAATTTATTCAAAATTATTTTCTTTTTTGTTTTTCTCTCTTGCAAAATCTTTAGTAAGATCATACAAAATATAGAAAATAAAATATATGACCATAAAAGTTACTTTTCAATCCAAAATTCACGTCAACTTTGGTTAATTTGGTTATTACCGAAACCGAACCGAAGTTTAATAGTTATTACCGAAACCGAATCGTATTTGTATACATAACCATATTAACCGAAGTATTGAAACTGTATTTACCGTATAACTGAATAAACCGAACCGAATTAACCATATTAACCGTATAACCGAATAAACCGAAACCGAACGCTTCAAATAAACTAGAGTGTCATATAAGGAAACAAAAATTGAAATGGTGTCAAATAAGGAAGAAAAACTTTTCCAGTGTCAAATAAGGAATCAAATTTTGATGTAGTGTCAAATAAAGAATTCTCTCTAATGTATTTATGGCATTTCTTTCCACTACTTCCTCCACCTCAGTTTACTAGTCTTCCCCGTAACCCTGGGTCATCAATTTAATATAAATAATTGAAATTATATAATGCAAAAATTATATCATTAGAAAATAGAACATCTAAACGTTCTAATGATATAATTTTTATAACATATAACTAATGCTAACTTGATCAAATTTGCGACCTAGTAGTACACGCACACCTAATAAACTGTGAGAGAGGGAGTAGCATTTATGTTGGCTTTCGGTACAATATGACCCATGAGGTATCTTCAGTTCTTCACCATGCACTAGCCATGAAGGATCAGGTTATACTTTCTAACCCATCATCGTTTGTGATATCTCCACATCATAAAAGTATTACTAATTGGACAATGTCTTCTTTGCTTAATAAAAGCATCATAGAACCACATACTTGCTTAATAGAGGGAGACAAGGAGTCCCCTTGCCCCAAACCCTGGCACCTGATAGAGAAATCAGATGCTAGGGAATTTACATCTTTCAACATGTCCATCGCCATGTAAACAAATCGTAGCCTCGTTGCACATCTTCAAACATGAAATTGCACAAGATTTTTTTATAATATGGAACCTATCAATTGACACTATACCAATTGGGTATTTTCACTTGACTAACCCGTATGGGTGGGTGTTCATGTATTATTTCTAACACACCAATTTTTCTTTTGAGTTGTAACATTTGTCCATCTCAATTATCACTATCATGTATTTTTGTAGTTTTGGGAAGTATTTACATGGGCTTTTGGTCCAAGACGATCAAGGTGTATCTCCGCCTCCACATAGATAGCCTAAGTTTTAATTTCTAACCCATCACCAATGGTGATATCTCAGCGGCATACAAGTTTCACTAATTTGAAAATGCTTACAACATCACAGAGATTTGGTAACACATTCTTGTGTTTCTACAGGTCCAAAGCAGTATTATTAGGCCATATTGTAACACTTTTTGTAATGTGTTATGTTGGGCCGTGTTACCGAAAAATGTCCACAATCACACATAATAATTGTTACTCTAGATTCAAAATTGTGTTAAAATTTTGTCATTGTAGCATACTCTTTTGTGATACTAAATCCAGTAGTAACTCAATTTTGTAACTATTGTAAGACAAGTAGTAACATACTCTTCTAACTATAGTAACAAGAGGTACCTCAATTTTCTAAATATAGTAACACAAGTAGCAACTTTAGAGGTACCTCATGCCTCTAAAGCATGTGGTTCTTATTGGTGGAAGGATATCATTAAATTGATGGATCAATACCAAGTTGTTGCTAAGCTAGAGGTTAAAAGTTGTGAGATTGTTTTGTTTTGGTCTCATGAATGGGAGATTGGCAGTTCTAGAATTCCCTTGAGACAGAGATTTGCTAGATTATTTTCTTTTGCTAGAGATGACAAAATTTCTTGAGAGACATGGTCATGTTGCATGACAGATCTGAAGAGTTCTATCTACCGTTGTCTGGTAGGGAAAATGATGAGCTGATGATTCTCCTGGGATGGATCGACCAGATGGTTCTAGCTGAGGTGTGCACAGGGATGAATGGAAGTGCTCCTCGGGTATTTATACAGCTCGCAGATTTTTCATATCCCTATATGATCATATTGTTGTTGCCTCACAGTATGAATGGATATATATATATATATATGGAAGAGTAAATGTATCATAAAAATCAAAATGCTTGCTTGGCTCCTGCTCAGTGATAGGTTGAATACAAAAGATACGATTCAGAGGCGACACTGGAAGGTTATAGATGATTACAACTGTGTTTTATGCCCTAAAATCCATGATGATAGGGATCATCTCTTTTTCAATTGCAACGTCACTGCAAGAATTTGGAATTATTTACAGATATAGTGGGGCACTACTGGGAGCATGGTGCAAACAGCTGATGTTGCTAGAAGAAATTTCAGGCACCATGTCTTTACAGAGGTGGTGGCTTTGGCATGCTGGAATATTTGGAAATTTAGGAATGCAAAGATCTTTGATCATATTCTGCAACGTTGATTATGTAGGAATCTGCTTTAGTTTGTCGTACTGGATATTTTTTTCAACATGGGTGGTAGCGTGATCTTCGCCTGGATCCACCTAGCTAGTTTGTTTATCGAGAACTTTGGTTTTTTGTCGTTGGATTTATTGGTGTTTTGTAACAGATATTTATATATCCTACCTATGCAGAGGCCAGATCTATTGCTTAAAGTAATAAAGTACCCATTTTAGAAAAAGTTTGGCGTGCTGCATCTATATGTGTTTCTCATATATATGTTCTATAATTTGTATATAATTGTTGAATGCTGAATAGTCCACGGCCTGCAGTGGTTGTGTTGTTCATGAGTGGATTGTCTTTGTTCTGCGGTGAACCGACGAGAGATGTATAATTAGGAAGAAGCAGGAGGGCGGGGTTGGAGCGGAAGGGCATCAGCGATGCCACATGAACAAGGCCGTTGCCGCTTTCGCGGCCACGTTGCCCTCCAGGTTCAGGGGGTCGGTGGTTGCCCAAGCGGCCACAACCGCCTCGCTGTTCCTTCTTCCGTCCCCAAGGGCCGGTGCTCCGAAGGTGACGCGATCTCCACCCCCTCTCCCCCACATGATGTTCCCAAATGAATTTTTATGTCATGTACAATGGTATGGAAGACATGCCTTCTCTTAATAGTCCATATCATCTAGAGAGGATAATAACATTAATTATCTCTTATGTTATCCCGGCCTTGCAATAAATGATAATTAATTATTTTAGTAGAAAATTATGTGGCTAATGGAAGACAAGTCGTATAATGAGGAAAATAGCCTTCTCTTATTTCATAAGAGATCATCCCTTAGCTAAGGAAAGACACCTTTTCCTTCATTCTCGCTCCGCCAATTAAGAAAAAATCCGACGTGGCAAGCGTAAGGGAAGACTGACATCACCCCATTGTACATGCACTTATTGTTTTACCTTTTTCGGAGTACTATTGCTTGCTGAAGGCACGGGCATACAAAAATTATTCCTTGTACCATTGTTTCCTCTGCAAGCTCCTAGTAGTGTAATCTAATGGATCAAGTAGGATGCTGCTACGTGGTGCAAATAATTGTTTGATACCTTCGCCTCCCCACTTTGTTTGCAATATATACAGGTTATTCATTACTCCCCTTTTGCCCTACTCATCTTAAGAGGACAAAACTTAAGAAGGATATCTGAGAAGACATTGATCTGAGATATATTTCTTGTGCACCTGCATCTGTCTATTGTAGGTCAACTGCAGCTTCCTCTGTCCACAATGCTGCATGTCAGCGTTGCTCCTTACCAGCTACTGTATCTAAGCTATGAAACATTCTCCCTGTCCCGAAAATGAGACCTTAGCTCTATGGCTCCTGCTGCATTCATTTGAATCAGCAATGTTTGCTCAATCCTGTAATCGGAGTGTACACTAGAAGTTTACTGCTCAATCTGATATTCATTTGGTAAGAACTGGGTTTGGCTGCACGTCCTGGGGGCTCAGGCTGCCCGCCAAGGTGTGGATCTTCTCCTACCTCGCCGGCATCGACAGGCTCAGCACGCATGCCAACCTCTTCTCTAAGAGCTGCGCGCCCTCCGCAGTGTGCGCGGCATGCCCCTTGCAGGAGATTGGGAGGCATCTCTTCTTCGATGCTGCCGAGGTGTGGGACTGGCTGGGGACCACCATCCCGGTAGGAGACTTCTCCCTCTGGGACTTGCTACCTCCCCTGGGGACGGCGCCCCACGTTTGGCACGCTAGCCATGCGACGGTCATGTGGTCGATATGGAAGGCACGGAACAACCTCGTCTTCAATACCAAGACTACCACGGCCTGCATGGCGCTCTGTAGGGCGGCCGACGACCTCGCTCTTTGGAGTTGGAGATATAAGATTCATGATCGTGGGCGACTAGATACCCTTCGCGGTTTCCTTTTGTCCTCTGCTTTGTAGTTTTTTTTGTATTCCCCCCATCCCCGTGTACCCCCTCTCCCAAACCTGTACAAACGGTATGACTGCCAAGTCGCCTCGAGTAATATAACAAGCGTTGGGCAATATCACCCCCCCCCCCCCCCCTCCCCCCACCCTTAATTCTCGAAGAAAAAAAAAAGAACTAGGTTTGGCTGAAATTTTGCCCTGCACTGAATAATCTCGACGCATCTCATCATCTTGTAAATGCTAAGTTAGTTGGGATTAGAATCTTTGCAGTTGTAGCCAAGGGAAACGAAGGGTGAAAAGGGCGGAACGGACAATGCTAAGAGCATGTCCTAAGCCTATGCTAAGCAAGGAAATGAAGAGCACAATTGTGTTTGGGGCCAATATCCTGAAGGAGTGTCCTGACTATTTGGACATACTAGTTCTTTTTGATTATAATGTAGTGAACATATACAAGAGCTTCGCATGTGTATTCCTGGAGATACCACAAAGATTACAACTTAGAAAAGAACATGGATGTTGTAAAACAAAGAGCAACATGGGATGATGCCATGGAGATTTATTGTCACCATTCTCAATGGCCGTGCAAACTGATTCACATACAGCCAACTAATGCAATTTATGTGATGGGTTGACATATGTTGTTGTAATCACTCAAGTTAACTGTGTGTCACGATTTAACTGGCGCACACCCCAATCATCATAATTTAAGAAAGAGTTGCTGAAACCAGCTAATATAAATTTTAAAAAGGGGTACTCATTAAGCTAATTAAGCTATATGTATTATCATCAAAATACAACAATATTGCTAAGTGCAAAACTTAAAATACATACTACAGAGTATGGAAAACAATCATTTACTGAAATTTCCCTCTGAATATCTGAACCGTCTTGTATTTTTCACCAAGAGGGTAAACCGAAGAAAAATCTATTTTTCACATATATTAAAGATGATGCTCTCGCATTTGCGGGGGGCACTATGTTAGTTTATGTAAATAATAATTTTATAAGTGAATTTCACTTTTTACCCTGTAGTTGCGCATTTGCGACACATATTACCCCATTTAGTGGAACTTCTACCGAAATATGTCATCTTGGAGGTCTTAACCACGGTTTTGCCCAGTTTAGCATTTTGTATATTTTGGTTAGATAGGACCAGCATGTTACGTCGATGTGGCCCGAAAAATATATGTAAAGATCGGAGGTCGGCATCGACGATCATGTCTAGACTTCTCAACACCAATTGTTCACATTCCTTGTCATCATTCTGATAATTTGAAACCTTGTTAATCCGTTCAGACCTTTTTCAATGGGCATCCATCAAAAAATGATGTTTCAAAGCTTATAAAAGGGGTATTCTAGATGAGTTTTCTTTGAATGGGGTAAAAAACGGAATTCACTCTAATTTTATTCAATGTTATCCATAATTTACACCCTAGTTAATTCATTACCCTACATATACATACACACAAATTAGACCTGTATGTACAACCAGTTCTAGCTAGTGTGAAATAAGTCCTTACATCTTCTCCTCGGAATAATCCTATACACTATGTTGCACTAATTGTATACAATATACTTCAGTCTGATCTAAGTATAAATCATGCACAAGTAATAGATCTTTCCTGGATCGATCGACCGGCATCAGTATTGAATAATGAATGTGTCTATAGTCAATTCGCTAGCTGCCTATCTTTCTCCTAGCCCTAATTAGAGATCATCGGTCATATCCTGTCCTGGGAAGAAGGCTGATCCGGCCCAAACATGGAGTAGGTGTTGTTCATCGTCGTCATGGACGCATCGCTGCTCAACAACCTCTTGGAAGCACGCAGCGATGACATATCACCCCCATCATCATTAATATACTCCGTCGGCGTCTGCCTCTTCCGCTCCGTGCTGTCCTCGCCGCGGTTGATGCTGCTGACGAAGAGCCGGCTGGCGCCGGAGCTTAGTTCGGGCTCTGGCGGCGCCGGCATGGTGTCGAAGAGCTCGGAGACAGCGGGGTAGTCGACGAGGTAGTCAGAGATGGACGGAGCCCTGGGCAACATCCTAGAGGAGGAGGTGGAGTTCTCCTCTTGCTGCTGGTAGTGGCGGTGGCCGTGGCCGCCGGCGTCCATGGACGGCGGCGACGGCGACGGGTCGTAGAACGGTGACAGCTGCTGGTTGGGCTTCCTGTAGATCCTGCACAGGACCCAGTCGTCCAGCTGCATGCACGCAAAAGAGAAAAAAATCAGTATCAAGGATGTACACCAAACAGTCGCTAGCTAGCTTGAAAGGTAGGTTCACTAGGTAGTAGTAGCTTGTTGAGTAATAATGCAAGTCTCTTTCTTGGAGAAAGAAGATCCCAGAGGTAAAAGAAACCAGCTAGTAAGACAATAGTTGCTTGCTTGAAGTACTTAACCTAGCTAGGGACATCCACACGCTACACACGCTACTTAAGAGAGAAATGATCCCAAGCTACTTCGAACTCTTGCAACCGCAGAAAATTCACATACCACCATGTAAAAGGTGATTGGTTAAACTAGAACACAAAGTACGTAATTAATCAATCATGGAAATTAAACTGATTTGCGTGCCTAATTAGCACAGCTAGAACACAAAGAAATTAATCAACTCACTACAGGATGAGATCTAGAGAGACATGCATGCATCATGCATGTAGCCATGTACTCGATCGTACCCTCATGGAGGACGAGGCCTTGAATTTGGAGGGCGGCTGGTACGTGTTGACGGCGGCGGCTAAGCGGTACTCGTGCATGATCCAGTTGGTCTTCATCCCCTTGGGTGGCCGACCCTGGTAGAACACCAGCGCCTTCTTCACGCCGACCATCTCACCACCCGGCACGCTGCCGGCGGTGATGGGCTTGTCGGTGCCGGTGGCCTTCCAGTACCCAGACCCGGCGGCGCGGTTGGGGCGGACGCCGTTGGGGTACTTGCGCTCGCGGGGGCTGAAGAAGTACCACTCGTTGCCATCCGGCTGCCCGAACACCGCCCTCGAGGGGAGGTCCCAGGGGTCCAGCTTGTAGATGTCCACCTCCGCGATGATGGCAGCCGGGCACGGCGCCGAAGCTGCGCGCCGCCGGAGGTAGTGCACGATTAGCTCCTCGTCCGTCGGGTGGAACCGGAACCCCGCCGGCAGTCCCGCCACCGTGCGCGGTGTCGTCATCATTGTCATCCCCGACGGCCGAGCCTGCAACTCGATTGTCATCGCCGCAACTAGAGCACGTCGGCGTGAGGTAGCTAGAAGCTAGAGCAGGCTGGGTAGATTGAGATGAGGGGGGAATGAAATTTTCCGAGGTGCAGGCGTTGGGTGCGGTTATAAAGGCGGAGGAGGTGCACCGGCGGATGGCAGGTTTGTAATTGTTGGCCGCCGGTGACGGGAGTGATGATGCATGCATGCCGCGTCCAAACGTGCGCACGGTGGCAGGAGCTACTAGCTATCAATGCTCTCACTGGCTAGAATCTTATTTAGGCCGGCTCAACTTAATTTGTTGCGGTGGGAAAACTTCAGGTAGGAAATAAAGGGGTACGCTGTCCTGCCTCCTCATCGAAACCACAAGTCCACAACCATCCTTAAATACCTATAAATGAGCAAAATTACTCCCTCTCCGTCTCGGTTTAACAGACGCACATAGTTTAAGACAAAATTTGACTATTAATTTGGTTAAAAAATATAAATTATATGTCTACAAAATCTATACCAGTAGATTCGTATTCAAAAAAGTTTTGAATAATATAATTTTTTAACATACATTTCATATTTAATTGATCAAAATAATGGTCGAGCTAATTTTTTGAACAATGTGTGCGCCTGTTAAAACGAGACGTATGAAGTAACAACCAACCACGCAACACGATTAATTATTGCAACTCATGTGACATCATCATTATTTGTAGACTAGTACAATAAAAATATCATAATTTGTAAGTATCATGCATGCCATATTAACAAAATTCTGATGTGGCACAATAATTAATGAGGGGAGGAATGATAGTGGTACCATATAGATTGATACCTATCCTAGGCTCCTAGCATGTAAAACTCAAAAAAAATAGTATATAAATTTGCATTGAGACTCTATAAAATACCTCCAATATATCAGTTCATGAGGTAGTAATCGACACCTAGAGTACATAGCTCCAAAGCAATTAGGGAGAATTGTTGAGCGAATGATTTTTATAGTGAATGGTCTTGCACAAACAATAAATTTACACTCTTTTGCAACTTATTTTAATTTGTTTTGATGGTAGTTAACATCTATTGTCCACTATAAAAATTGGAAGGCTAGTTAGTCATTTGCTCCGGGGGACTAAATGCGAACATCGTTTCATTATAACTTTCCAATAACTTTACTTGCTATTCCGTTGGCATTCGAAATTTAATCATTTGTTATAACTTAGTCCAAAACCACTACTAGTAAAATTTTGATGAACTAATTATGGATATTTCTTGAAGTAGTATTTGATATTTTGGTGATGTCTGCAATAATTGTGGCAGAAAAAAGTTAAACCTAGCTAGGTTTATGAGCCAAAACTAGATTACACCATTAATATATCCTCTCGTCCGGATTTGACTTTTGTGCCTTCTGACTGATGTTGATGGGAATGATTAGCTTGCGTGTTAAACTAGTTTGGCTATATCTATGGTAGTCCAAACTCGTTGGAGACTTTGCAGCGAGGTTTTCTTCCACTCATACTCCACATGAAGAATATGCACGAGTGCACGACCAGGTCATCACCTGAGAGATCGATACTACGGATAATACCTAATATATGGTCCAGTTGCCTCCGGCCGCACCAATACCAATCATAATATCGAGATCCATACTGTAGCAGATTTTGCAGTTAACTGTGCATTCAATTTTCTTGCGTAGGTCAGATCGACTCGAAAAACCATGCGCGTCAACTCAATTACACCTACTACCTCTGTTCATAAAAAGTAACTCAACTTTATCTCCAATACAGTACTCACTGCTTTCCAATTTAAGATGCATATTAGTTTTGGTCAAAGTCAAACTTCATAAGTTTATTTAATTATATATACAAATATATAAAGGGGAGTGGTGTTTTGAAACATGGGAGCATATGCTTCCTATATTTTAAAATGCATCTTACACATATTTTAAATTTCAAAAAAATTGAAACAAAAAATTCGCACGTACATATTCATGTGTACGCGCTCACATAGTTGTTTCATAAAAAATGAACTTATCATGTGACGTGTGTAAAAAAGACAAAATTCAGTGCTTAAAATAATGCTTTTCATAGGATAAGTTTTCTTTTTTTTTACATAGGTCACAAAAAATATTATTTTTTCGTGGAACTTGACGCACACACATATATTATGGAGATGTACATGTAGATTTTTTTTCAAAAATTTTCCACACTTTAAAATATGTTTTGTTGGTAGATGGAGCATGTGCACCTGGGAGCCGAATTGAATTTCTCCAATATATAAACTTTTATAATACCAAATGTATAAAATATGAAAATATATTTTATGATGGTTCTAAAAATATTGAGTTAATGTTGTAGACGCTGATAAAATTTTCTGTACATTTGATTGAAGTTTATAAAGTTTAACTTTGACAAAACTAATATACATCCTAATATGGGAAGGAGGGAGTAGTATCAAGACGCACATTTTAAAAATATAGATACATCTGTATCTAGAAAATATTAAGTCACTTATTTTAGACATAACAAATACTACTTTCATGAACAATCATGTTTATGCATGCACCAAGAGAGTATAATTAATCTACTTTCATGAACAATCATGTTTATGCATGCACCAAGGGAGTAGCTAGTAGCTATAGACACCTGGGCAAAGTTCAGGCCGGACCGGGCTTCGGGCCGGGCTTTAAAAAGCCCACGGGTAAAAAGTTAGGCCTGAGCCCGGCCCAGCCCAACCGTCGGGCCTGTAATTTATGTCCGAACCTAGCCCAAACGAGTAAAAAGCCCGGCCCAATCCGAGAAACCAAGCCCGACCAGGCTAAAATGCGCAAAAATGAAGGCCCGAGCCCGGCCTAGCCCGATGTTCAGGTTCAGATTTCAGGCCCGACCCCGGCCCGAAGTGCAAACCCGACCTAGCCTGGCCCGGAATTTTCGGGCCGGGCTGCCCATGCCCAGTTGTACTCTAGCTGAACGGCTCAAGTTACTCATCGGCATGTGGTGTGAAAAGTTGTAATCATGCAATCCTCATATAACACTATATAAAAGTTGAACCATTTCACGCTCTTGGGTTAACTGGAGTACTGTAGTCATGCTATTTATCATCTGTTTCTCCCATCTGTTGAGTGACACGTTGATTCTTTTTTTTCCCTTCCTTGATTCACCCGGTTGGGTTTTTTTTTCCAACTCCATGGGCAACCGGTTACCGGTTTGTAGCCTCTTTTCCTGCATAGCTCCCGGTGATTTGATTTCCCCGTAAGTCTTGGTCAAAGCGGTGCTATCGGGCCCACTCAACCGCTTGGATTTCTAGCAGATATAGAGCCCGAACCCCCACCTCTTCTTTTCTTCCTCTTCTTTTCTTCCTCTTCCTTCCCATCGAGGTCGCCGCCCCCATCCTTCTCCCCCAAAACAGTTGTTGCGGCACGGCGCTGATGAGCGGGGCCATGGTGCTGGCAAGAGTTGGTTGGAGCTTCCGGCGGCGGTTGATGGCGGACTCCTCGCCGCCATCAAAGATGGCGGAGAAGGAGCGAGCAGGCGCCACAAACGATGGTGGCGATGGAGGGCCGATTTTGAGCCGGCCTCTGGCTGCGGAGATGGCCGGCTCAGACTGCTGCAGCGGTCAGCGCACGTCTCCTCATTGGATTTGTGCCTACCTCACCATGGGGGTGCGTGCAGAGGCTGTCTCCATCGCCCGGCCATCATCCACGAGCGCGGCGTCCTGGGACGCGAGACCCAGCTCACCGTCCACCTCCACGATGCCATGGATGGAAAAATGCTGATGGCGTCAGTGCCCATATCTCCTTTCCGCTTTGCTGATGGCATAGAGGACGGCATTGGCTCTGTCTATGCATCAAAATTCCTGTGTCAGCTTTCTCTCTATGTGTATCTCAATTTATTTCGATTTTTTTTTCCCAAGATGGCTGATCTGGCCACAGGAATTTAGGAGGAACCAGAAGAGCAAAAATATAGAGGTATACCTCTTCTCTAACTCAGTTTCTTGCTGTAACCAATAGATCGTCATTAGTTCGCTGATTTTTTCGTGCCATAGCACCTCCTGTTTTATATAGATAAATCCAGATCGTTAAAAGAGGTATATGTAATCCCATCATTATCTTATTTTGCTGCATGATCATCATAGTTTTCTACTGTGGTGCTATACTTCAAATTGTGTTTTTTTACAGTTCGATGAAGAATGTTTCTTTGTAGCCACGGTTTTTTTGCATGAATAATCATGAAAACAGGTTTTTCTCACAAACCCCTATTTCAAGGTGCAGGGCTTAGAACGTGGTTTCGGAATCATGACTTCCTATTTTGTTCTAGCAT
The DNA here is from genome assembly GCF_019359855.2 of Lolium perenne. Classification (NCBI taxonomy): domain Eukaryota; kingdom Viridiplantae; phylum Streptophyta; class Magnoliopsida; order Poales; family Poaceae; genus Lolium; species Lolium perenne. Next base: position 26,493,494 of record NC_067246.2, on the reverse strand, counting down.
GAGCATGATGTCCTCCCAATGTTGTTTGATCATGAGTTCATGCTCGCAAACTGTAGGCTAGCTTCAGCATGATGGTTTTTCGCCTGGACATGGACATGGGGTTAATTTTCCATGGCATGTGGTGGGGTGCTTTCTTCCATAGAGACACTATGATTTTACATGACCATAAACAGCTGGGTGTTGGTTCTCCTTACAAGCGAAATCTTATCGCAAACAAGCAACTACCTATTTCGTGTTTTTTATTTATGTTGCACTAGGTTACGTTTTCCTCCGTATATATTTTTTTCACAATTTTTCCGCTTCCATGTATTCAAACAGCTGGTTCATATGTTAACAAGATGTTTCGTTGTTTAGAAATTGTCTGATTATTGTGCTTTATTTTCTAGCCAAGAACACTCCACCTACGTCTACTTATTTCATGTATTTTCTTTCTTATGTACTAGGTTATATGTGAATTCATGTATTTTCTTTCTTATGTACTAGGTTACATGTGTGCTCTGTATTTCCAAGCAAGAAGAATATTCCGTGCATTTTTTATATTTTGAAACCAAGTTCTATTGCCCCACGGTTTATCTATTCTTTTAAACTTCCCCATTGTAACATATTCAAACTCTTGGTCCTTTAGTCTTCAGGCTAGATTCTTTTCTAACAATAGCTTACATATTGTGTTATGTATTTTCTCTTCTTCTTTACATTTAACTCTATAGCCCGTCTACTCTTCTGTGTTCCAGCTTGGAACATCGGCTTGAAAATCTGGTAGGTATCCTCTTTTGTTGTAATCTAGAGCATCATAAAATGCTTTATTTTATTTGTTCTTATATAGTTTGTACATACAGTTATCTTGGTATGGGTGATGGAAGTGTACAGAAGAACATGCTGAAATTAAGAAATGAAGATCTGCAGCTTGGGTGGTGACACACACAAAAATTGATGACGCCCTTACTAAATGAATGGGAAGGCGTACCCTTGAACTTTATTATGACGTACCTGAGATTGCTAGATAATTCCAACTGTGAAGTTCATTATGGACATCATACTCCACACATCTCACTATTGATGTAGATATCTGCACTCCGTGAACATATGTTTATTCTTGGTTTGATGTTTCAGATATTGCATCCGACGGTTTCCTGCAAATGACAGAATATAGCCCTGGAGAAATACTGGGAAGAGATTGCAGGTGAGTGATAATCTCGCTTTATCTATTTATTTTGCAGTTTCTGTGGCACAATTCTTTAGGACTCCAGTGATATGATATCTTATTTCTCCACATTTTCTCTTTTTTATAGCCTAGAAATTCATGAAAAAGACAAATTCATAACTTTCCTTTTAGTACTTTGTTTGGCGTACCTTGCAGGATTATCCAAAGTATTGAATCTAACAGTTAGACATTAAGGAAACTAGAGAGGACATAGATAACCTAAGAGATTTTGCTGTTAGCTGAGTAATGTTTCGGTCATATTCGTGGAAGCACATGACACAATACTTTTTTTTGTTATTTCCAGAACATTAGTTTGATACTTTGTGAAAACAAATGTGGGGCTCCAAAAGAAGCCCATGGAATCTGCTGATGTCTTTCTATACCAATGCATATTAATTATCAGTTTGGAAAACAGATATCATCTGCAGTGATCATTAATAAAAGCCAGAGGAAGACTCTTAATAAGGTGGGCGTTTACTTGCATTAGCGGCCTTTTTGCGTGGGCAATTCTATGTTGCAATCTCAAGTGAATTCACGGGAGGTATTAATAAAAGTACTAGCTCTCCATGAGTCTGGCGAGCCGACTACGCACGAGAAATATAGTCTACTGAGAAGTGCTTGGCCATCTCTACGTGTTGCTGCTTACATCGATGTTTCTAGGTAGTTTTTTATTTTATTGCATTAACGGTGTATTCTTTTTGTGTCCGATTGACTATTCTTTACATTCATTGTTCTTTTATATGTATTGCTACAGTAATCTCTTGGATCCTACTTTGCTTGGCTATTTCCATCAGAATGCAGAATGAAAGCTGACCACCTAAGTTTAACTGCAGGACAACGATCGTGTCAGAGGGCTTAGCTTATCAAATCAGCAGCTCACCGTTATAGTTGCTCGGTTCTCAAGCTATCTAATAAAGATGAAGTGTTCTAATGAACGTAGTTTGCATAGGAAAGGCATATGCCCAGAGCTTAGTTCCTGGACATTTTGAGGCAGCGTCCTGACGGCTGCCTTCTCTGAGTGTCTTTCTACTATGTGTAGTTCTGCATATGTGCAATGAATGAATGTATCAAGAGTTGCCTCTCTATTACGTGTTTTTATGTTCTACTGCAACTATATAGCACTGAAGCAAATGAAGCGTTGCTTTAACTCAGATTTTGTTGCTGCTTACAGGCTCCCATCACGGAGACTCCGATTTTAATCAAATAAAAATTTGATCCCTTTCGGCTGTGCTATTTGTTTTGCTTCAGTCTCTTTAATTTTTAGTTGTAAATCACAGTACTAATAACTAATTTCACCAGACTAAACAATATTATGGGTGTTTCAAAGCATTATAGTTGTTGGCTTTTGCTCTTAGTTTTCTTCAGCACAGAATTTTGGTTAGAATTTAGGCACTAAGAGCATCTCCAGCCGCGTCCCCCAAAGCGAACCCCAAAGGGATTTGTGGCGCGCCGGACAAAAAATGTGTTCCAGCCGCGTCCCCCAAAGCTCATTTTTGTCCGGCGCGGCCCGATACGGTGTCCGGCGCCCCGAGCCCGTCCCCGTCCCACAGGGGACGCACCGGGGACGCCGGACACACCGAAAAGCGAGGCGGGCTCCCACATGTCGGCGACTATTTGCATAAACCGTTGGTTCGCGCCTCTTTTCTCGTCGCTCCTTCGTTCCCGCGCCTCCCACCCCACCGCCGCCGCTGGATTTCCCGGCCGGTTGGGCGTCTGATCTCTGCTGAGAGTCGGCACCGTTGTCGCGGCTGGGGCTCCCGCCGGTCGTGCCGCCGCCGACGCGTCGCCAGCTCGTCCTAGAACGCGCCGTCAAATCCGCCCCACCTCCGCGCACAGAAGGTGCTCGACGACTTGCCAGGTAGGCGCGATTGGCCGCTGTTTGTTGCGTCGTCTGCCTCGGCGCAATTTTAACCATTGATTTTGCTTTAGCCATGGACAGCGACGATGAGATGGTTGCCCTGCTGCTGGAGGACGAGCAAGCCTTCGACGATGACCCGCGGGAGCATTTGCTGATCATCGCGTCCCTCCAGGACATGCTCGACGCTGAGGCGGAGAAGAGGAAGAGGCCGCGCCGCAGAGGATCAAGGCCGGGAAGAAGGAAGTCGAAGCCCCGGCAGAGGATGGAGGGGCATGCCATGCTGCACAACGACTACTTCGCCGACGACGCAACACATGCCGACAATTTTCGGCGCCGGTACAGGATGAGCAAGGGGCTGTTCATGAATATCCTCCACGGCGTTCGAGAGTTCGACCCCTACTTCAAGCTCAAGCTCGACGCTGTAGGCGTTCTCGGGTTCTCGTCGATTCAGAAGTGCACCGCCGCCATGAGGGTGCTTGCATACGGAGCACCTGCCGATACACAGGACGACTACCTTCGCATGAGTGAGTCTACTGCCATTGAGTGCATGTACAAGTTTTGCCGAGCTGTGGTGGGAAAGTTTGGCAAATACTATTTGAGAGGGCCAACTGAGGAAGAGACTGCAAGGATCATCGCACAAAATGCTGCCAGAGGATTTCCTGGAATGCTTGGAAGCATCGATTGCATGCACTGGGCATGGAAGAACTGCCCATTTGCTTGGCAAGGTATATACAAAGGCCGTCATGGATATTGCAGTGTGGTGCTTGAAGCTGTGTCAGATTATGACCTGTGGATTTGGCATTCTTTCTTTGGCATGGCGGGATCACACAATGACATCAACGTGTTGCAGCAGTCTCCGGTGTTCAGCAGACTAGTGGAAGGGCATGCTCCACCATGCAACTATGAGATCAATGGCCACGAATATACCAAAGGCTATTATCTAGCCGATGGTATATATCCAAAATGGACCACTTTTGTCAAAACAATCTCGAATCCATCAGGTCTGAAGAATTCTCACTTTGCTACGCGACAGGAGGCTTGTAGGAAGGATGTCGAGCGGGCATTTGGTGTGCTTCAAGCACAATTTGCCATTGTACGGTACCCTGCTCTAAGCTGGTCTCACGACCAAATGTGGTAGGTGATGCAGGCTTGTGTGATCATGCACAACATGATCATCGAGGATGACCGCAAAAATCATGCTAGGTCACATGTTGGTCCCTATGAGTGTGAAGGCCCTCTTGCGGAGGTTGATCATGAGTTGCCTGCAGATTTTGCTGATTTTCTCGCCATGCACGCAGAGATCCGTGACAGCAATGTGCATGAGCAACTTCAAGATGATCTCGTTGAGCATTTGTGGAGGATCAAAGGAAATACCGTGGCACCTTGATGTAGCATCTACCCCTATTTATTATATTTGTTTACTTGTTTTATTGTTTGTTGTAATTTAATTTGAAAACAATCCTCGCAAACATTTTTATTCATATGCTATATTTTATAAATGGTTCTGTGTTAAAAATAAGTATTTTAAATGTTTGGGGGCGGCGTTTGGGGGGACGCGGCTGGGGAGCGACTTCCCCCAAAGGCGGCACGAACAAAACACGTCCCCCAAACGCTCAATCCGGCGCGGTTTGGGGGACGCTTTAGGGGACGCGGCTGGAGATGCTTGATACGTCTCCGACGTATCGATAATTTCTTATGTTCCATGCCACATTATTGATGATATCTACATGTTTTATGCATATTTTATGTTATATTTATGCATTTTCCGGCACTAACCTATTAACGAGATGCCGAAGAGCCGATTCTTTGTTTTCTGCTGTTTTTGGTTTCAGAAATCCTAGTAAGGAAATATTCTCGGAATTGGACGAAATCAACGCCCAGAGGCCTATTTTCACACGAAGCTTCCAGAAGACCGAAGATGATACGAAGTGGGGCCACGAGGTGGCCAAACACTAGGGCGGCGCGGCCTGGCCCTTGGCCTCGCCGGCCTGTTGTGTGGGGCCCTCGTGTGGCCCCCTGACCTATCTCCTCCGCCTACTTAAAGCCTTCGTCGCGAAACCCCCAGTACCGAGAGCCACGATACGGAAAACCTTCCAGAGACGCCGCCGCCGCTAATCCCATCTCGGGGGATTCAGGAGATCGCCTCCGGCACCCTGCCGGAGAGGGGAATCATCTCCCGGAGGACTCTTCACCACCATGGTCGCCTCCGGAGTGATGAGTGAGTAGTTCACCCCTGGACTATGGGTCCATAGCAGTAGCTAGATGGTCGTCTTCTCCTAATTGTGCTTCATTGTCGGATCTTGTGAGCTGCCTAACATGATCAAGATCATCTATCTGTAATTCTATATGTTGTGTTTGTTGGGATCCGATGGATAGAGAATACTATGCTATGTTGATTATCAATCTATTATCTATGTGTTGTTTATGATCTTGCATGCTCTCCGTTATTAGTAGAGGCTCTGGCCAAGTTTTTACTCTTAACTCCAAGAGGGAGTATTTATGCTCGATAGTGGGTTCATGCCTCCATTAAATGCAGGACGATGTGAGAAAGTTCTAAGGTTGTGGATGTATTGTTGCCACTAGGGATAAAACATTGATGCTATGTCCGAGGATGTAGTTATTGATTACATTACGCACCATACTTAATGCAATTGTCTGTTGTTTGCAACTTAATACTGGAAGGGGTTCGGATGATAACCTGAAGGTGGAATTTTTAGGCATAGATGCATGCTGGATAGCGGTCTATGTACTTTGTCGTAATGCCCAATTAAATCTCACAATACTCATCATATCATGTATGTGCATTGTCATGCCCTCTCTATTTGTCAATTGCCCAACTGTAATTTGTTCACCCAACATGCTATTTATCTTATGGGAGAGACACCTCTAGTGAACTGTGGACCCCGGTCCATTCTTTTAATCGAATACAATCTACTGCAATACTTGTTCTACTGTTTTCTGCAAACAATCATCATCCACACTATACATCTAATCCTTTGTTACAGCAAGCCGGTGAGATTGACAACCTCACTGTTTCGTTGGGGCAAAGTACTTTGGTTGTGTTGTGCAGGTTCCACGCTGGCGCCGGAATCCCTGGTGTTGCGCCGCACTACATCTCGCCGCCATCAACCTTCAACGTGCTTCTTGGCTCCTACTGGTTCGATAAACCTTGGTTTCTTACTGAGGGAAAACTTGCCGCTGTACGCATCACACCTTCCTCTTGGGGTTCCCAACAGACGCGTGCTGTACGCGTATCAAGCTCTTTTTCTAGCGCCGTTGCCGGGGACGTGAAGGAAAATTACACCACAGAGATTTCTAACTCCCACGTCAACTGCACGCCTGCAAATCTTTTTCTGGCGCCGTTGCCGGGGAGATCAAGACACGCTGCAAGGGGAGTCTCCACATTCCAATCTCTTTACTTTGTTTTTGTCTTGCTTTATTTTATTTACTACTTTGTTTGTTGCATTATATCAAAACACAAAAAAAATTAGTTGCTAGTTTTACTTTATTTGCTATCTTGTTTGCTATATCAAAAACACAAAAAAAATTAGTTACTTGCATTTGCTTTACTTATTTCATCATGTTTCCTCCTAAGTTTATTCTTAAGGATGTACCGGTAGGCCTAGGGTCTATCCTCGGGAAAGATAATATAGAAGATTTTTTCACTCATATTAGTACGGTTGAAGATTTTGAAGATAGACACCTGGTAGAACTTGCTCCTACTTATGAAATTGCTGCTGCTTCTTTAGTACACATGTTAGAAGCTAGATTTGTTAACCTCAACCCCGTAATGCAGCATATGTGCCTTACACTAAGTGATATGGAAGAAGGAGAGAAGAAATATTTTGTCCTAGAAACTCTTCTTAAAGAATTTGGTGATGTAGCAAGAGAAGCTAGAAAGGTCTTTACTAAATATAATATGCTTGGCTCTTATACAAACTTTGCTAGCACCCTTGAAAAGATGGAAAAAGATAGACAAAAGTACACTAATAAAGTTAATTATGAGGGGGATATTAAAACATCAATACCTTGCAAGCTCTTGGGAATGTGCGAGGCACTAGAAAAGAATTTTGATTGGATTGTTCCTGAAGATTTATTTGATGAGAGTAGCAAGCCTAAGGGATAATGAAAAGGGAGCCTCTGAAACTTACATAGATAAGATACAATGCATAGTTGAGAAAACTCCAAACCCCGCTGTAGATGCACCATCTCTTGATAACACTTGATATACACTTTCTGCGCCTAGCTGAAAGGCGTTAAAGAAAAGCGCTTATGGGAGACAACCCATGATTTTACTACTGCACTTTTGTTTTATATTTGAGTCTTGGAAGTTGTTACTACTGTAGAAACCTCTCCTTATCTTAGTTTTGTTGCATTATTGTGCCAAGTAAAGTCGTTGATAGTAAGATTCATACTAGATTTGGATTACAGCGCAGAAACAGATTTCTTTGCTGTCACGAATCTGGGCCTAATTCTCTATAGGTAACTCAGAAAATTATGCCAATTTACGTAAGTGATCCTCAGATATGTACGCAACTTTCATTCAATTTGAGAATTTTCATTTGAGCAAGTCTGTTGCCTCTTAGAAATTCGTCTTTACGAACTGTTCTGTTTTGACAGATTCTGCCTTTTATTTCGCATTGCCTATTTTGCTATGCTTGATGGATTTTTCGATTCCATTGACTTTTAGTAGCTTTGTGCAATGTCCAGAAGTGTTAAGAATGATTATGTCACCTCTGAACATGTAAATTTTGATTGTGCACTAACCCTCTAATGAGTTGTTTTGAGTTTGGTGTGGAGGAAGTTTTCAAGGATCAAGAGAGGGAGATGATACAATATGATCAAGGAGAGTGAAAGCTCTAAGCTTGGGGATGCCCCGGTGGTTCACCCCTGCATATATCAAGAAGACTCAAGCGTCTAAGCTTGGGGATGCCCAAGGCATCCCCTTCTTCATCGACAACATTATCAGGTTCTTCTAGTGAAACTATATTTTTATGCCATCACATCTTATGTACTTTACTTGGAGCGTCGGTTTGTTTTTGTTTTTGTTTTGTTTGAATAAAATTGATCCTAGCATTCATTGTGTGGGAGAGAGACACGCTCCGCTGTTGCATATGGACAAATATGTCCTTAGGCTTTACTCATAGTATTCATGGCAAAAGTTGAATCTTCTTCGTTAAATTGTTATATGGTTGGAATCGGAAAATGATACATGTAGTAATTGCTATAATGTCTTGGATAATGTAATACTTGGAAATTGTTGTGCTCATGTTTAAGCTCCTGCATCATATACTTTGCACCTATTAATGAAGAAATACATAGAGCTTGCTAAAATTTGGTTTGCATAATTGGTCTCTCTAAGGTCTAGATAATTTCTAGTAAAGAGTTTGAACAACAAGGAAGACGGTGTAGAGTCTTATAATGTTTACAATATGTCTTTTATGTGAGTTTTGCTGCACCGCTTCATCCTTGTGTTTGTTTCAAATAGCCTTGCTAGCCTAAGCCTTGTATCGAGAGGGAATACTTCTCATGCATCCAAAATCCTTGAGCCAACCACTATGCCATTTGTGTCCACCATACCTACCTACTACATGGTATTTCTCCGGCATTCCAAAGTAAATTGCTTGAGTGCTACCTTTAAACAATTCAAAATTTATCACCTCTGATTTGTGTCAATGTTTTATAGCTCATGAGGAAGTATGTGGTGTTTATCTTTCAATCTTGTTGGGCAACTTTCACCAATGGACTAGTGGCTTCATCCGCGTATCCAATAATTTTGCAAAAAGAGCTGGCAATGCGATTCCCAGTCCCAAATTAATTAACAAAAAAATAGACACTCCTCCATGGTATGTGATTGTTGGACGGCACCCGAAGGATTCGGTTAGCCATGGCTTGAGAAAGCAAAGGTGGGGAGGAGTGTCATCATAATAAAACTAAAATAAAAAGGCACTCCTTCTTGGTATGAGATTGTTGGCAGGCACCCGAGGATTCAGTTAGCCATGGTTTGTGAAAGAAAGGTTGGAAGGAGTGCCACACAAAAATAAAATAAAATGGGAGCCGCTCTTTGAAGGTTTGTCTGGCAAGGGGGTTAGAGTACCCGCTACCATTCGTTGACAACAACAAACACCTCTCAAAATTCTACTTTTATGCTCTCTTTATGTTTTCAAAATCAAAGCACTAGCACAAATATAGCAATCAATGCTTCCCTCTGCGAAGGGCTTTTCTTTTACTTTTATTGTTGAGTCAGTTCACCTATTTCTCTCCATCTCAAGAAGCAAACACTTGTGTGAACTGTGCATTGATTCTTACATACTTGCATATTGCACTTGTTATATTACTTTGCATTGACAACTACCCATGAGATATACATGTTACAAGTTGAAAGCAACCGCTGAAACTTAATCTTCCTTTGTGTTGCTTCAATACCTTTACTTTGAATTATTACTTTATGAGTTAACTCTTATGCAAGATTTATTGATGCTTGTCTTGAAATACTATTCATGAAAAGTCTTTGCTATATGATTCATTTGTTTACTCATTGCATTACCATTGTTTTGATCGCTACATTCATTACATATGCTTACAATAGTATGATCAAGGTTATGATGGCATGTCACTCCAGAAATTATCTTTGTTATCGTTTACCTGCTCGGGACGAGCAGAAACTAAGCTTGGGGATGCTGATACGTCTCCGACGTATCGATAATTTATGTTCCATGCCACATTATTGATGATATCTACATGTTTTATGCATACTTTATGTCATATTTATGCATTTTCCGGCACTAACCTATTAACGAGATGCCGAAGAGCCAGTTGCTGTTTTCTGCTGTTTTTGGTTTCAGAAATCCTAGTAAGGAAATATTCTCGGAATTGGACGAAATCAACGCCCTGGGGCCTATTTTCACACGAAGCTTCCAGAAGACCGAAGATGATACGAAGTGGGGCCACGAGGTGGCCGAACACTAGGGCGGCGCGACCTGGCCCTTGGCCGCGCCGGCCTGTTGTGTGGGGCCCTCGTGTGGCCCCCTAACCTATCTCCTCCGCCTACTTAAAGCCTTCGTAGCGAAACCCCCAGTACCGAGAGCCACGATACGGAAAACCTTCCAGAGACGCCGCCGCCGCCAATTCCATCTCGGGGGATTCAGGAGATCGCCTCCGGCACCCTGCCGGAGAGGGGAATTGATACGTCTCCGACGTATCGATAATTTCTTATGTTCCATGCCACATTATTGATGTTATCTACATGTTTTATGCACACTTTATGTCATATTCGTGCATTTTCTGGAACTAACCTATTAACAAGATGCCGAAGTGCCAGTTCCTGTTTTCTGCTGTTTTTGGTTTCAGAAATCCTAGTAACGAAATATTCTCGGAATCGGACGAAATCAACGCCAAAGATCTTAGAATCCCCGGAAGCATCCAGAACACACCAGAGAGGTCAGAGGGGGGCCACAGGCCCACCAAACTACAGGCTGGCGCGGCCAGAGGGGGGGCCGCGCCGCCCTATAGTTTGGCCCCCCTGTCAGCCCTCTTGCGCTGCCTCTTCGCCTATATAAAGCCCCTGGATCAGAAACCCTGAGACGTTCGACGAAACCCACAGAAACCTTCCAGAGCCGCCGCCATCGCGAAGCCAAGATCTGGGGGACAGGAGTCTCTGTTCCGGCACGCTGCCGAACGGGAAGTGCCCCGGAAGGCTTCTCCATCGACACCGCTGCCATCTCCACCGCCATCTTCATCACCGCTGCTGCTCCCATGAGGAGGGAGTAGTTCTCCATCGAGGCTCGGGGCTGTACCGGTAGCTATGTGGTTCATCTCTCTCCCATGTACCTCAATACAATAATCTCATGAGCTGCTTTACATGATTGAGATTCATATGAGTTTTGTATCACAATTTATCTATGTGCTACTCTAGCAATGTTATTAAAATAGTTCTATTCCTCCTGCACGTGTGTAAAGGTGACAGTGTGTGCACCGTGTTAGTACTTGGTTTATGCTATGATCATGATCTCCTGTCGATTATGAAGTTAACTATTGCTATGATAATATTGATGTGATCTATTCCTCCTACATATGCATGAAGGTGACAGTGTGCATGCTATGTTAGTACTTGGTTTAGTTGTATTGATCTATCTTACACTATAAGGTTACTTAAATATGAACAAATTGTGGAGCTTGTTAACTCCGGCATTGAGGGTTCGTGTAATCCTACGCAATGCGTTCATCATCCAACAAAAGTGTAGAGTATGCATTTATCTGTTCTGTTATGTGATCAATGTTGAGAGTGTCCACTAGTGAAAGTGTAATCCCTAGGCCTTGTTCCTAAATACTGCGTTACTACTGCTTGTTTACTGTTTTACTGTGCTACTACTGCTGCAATACTACCACCATCAACTACACGCCAGCAAGCTATTTTCTGGCACCGTTGCTACTGCTCATATATATATTCATACCACCTGTATTTCACTATCTCTTCGCCGAACTAGTGCACCTATTAGGTGTGTTGGGGACACAAGAGACTTCTTGCTTTGTGGTTGCAGGGTTGCATGAGAGGGATATCTTTGACCTCTTCCTCCCTGAGTTCGATAAACCTTGGGTGATCCACTTAAGGGAAAACTTGCTGCTGTTCTACAAACCTCTGCTCTTGGAGGCCCAACACTGTCTACAGGAAAGGAGGGGGAACGTAGACATCAAGCTATTTTAAGGCGCCGTTCTTGCAGGGAGGAAAGGTAAAAGGCACTCATACTTCGATTCCAGGTAAAGTACTTTTCTGGCGCCATTGTGTTTGTGCTCGAAGCTATTTCCTTTAGATCCTGCAATTGCAACTTTTTGTTTCTTGTTTACACTAGTTAGGCATAATGGAAAACATCTGTGAGCTTTTTATTCTATTTCCTGAGTCAAGACATGAATGGTTTAATGCGAAAATTAAAAAACCCATGGAACATATTAGCATGAATACTTTGAATACAATTGTTGCTAATGATATGGAAAATTCTAAGCTTGGGGAAGCTGGTTTTGATGAGCATGATCTTTTTAGTCCCCCAAGCATTGAGGAGAAAATTTTCTTTGATGATACTTTGCCTCCTATTTATGATGATTATAATGATAGTAGCCTTTTGGTTCCACCTGTTATGGAGGATGAATTTGATTATGATTACAATATGCCTCCTATATTTGATGATGAGAATAATAATGATAGCTACTTTGTTGAATTTGCTCCCGCTATTACTAATAAAATTGATTATGCCTATGTGGAGAGTAATACTTTTATGCATGAGACTCATGATAAGAATGCTTTATGTGATAGTTATATTGTTGAGTTTGCTCATGATGCTACTGAAAGTTATTATGAGAGAGGAAAATATGGTTGTAGAAATTTTCATGTTACTAAAATGCCTCTCTATGTGCTGAAATTTTTCAAGCTACACTTGTTTTATCTTCCTATGCTTATTACTTTGCTCTTCATGAACTTGTTTATTTACAAGATTCCTATGCATAGGAAGCATGTTAGACTTAAATGTGTTTTGAATTTGCCTCTTGATGCTCTCTTTTGCTTCAACTACTATTTCTTGCGAGTGCATCATTAAAACTGCTGAGCCCATCTTAATGGCTATAAAGAAAAGAACTTCTTGGGAGATAACCCATGTGTTATTTTGCTACAGTACTTTGTTTTATATTTGTGTCTTGAAAGTTGTTTACTACTGTAGCAACCTCTCCTTATCTTAGTTTTGTGTTTTGTTGTGCCAAGTAAAGCCGTTGATAGAAAAGTAAGTACTAGATTTGGATTACTGCGCAGTTCCAGATTTCTTTGCTGTCACGAATCTGGGTCCACCTCCCTGTAGGTAGCTCAGAAAATTAAGCCAATTTACGTGCATGATCCTCAGATATGTACGCAACTTTCATTCAATTTGAGCATTTTCATTTGAGCAAGTTTGGTGCCATTTTAAAATTCGTCAATACGAACTGTTCTGTTTTGACAGATTCTGCCTTTTATTTCGCATTGCCTCTTTTGCTATGTTGGATGAATTTCTTTGATCCACTAATGTCCAGTAGCATTATGCAATGTTCAGAAGTGTTAAGAATGATTGTGTCACCTCTGAACATGTGAGTTTTTGATTATGCACTAACCATCTAATGAGTTTGTTTCGAGTTTGGTGTGAAGGAAGTTTTCAAGGGTCAAGAGAGGAGGATGATATACCATGATCAAGGAGAGTGAAAGCTCTAAGCTTGGGGATGCCCCGGTGGTTCACCCCTGCATATATCAAGAAGACTCAAGCGTCTAAGCTTGGGGATGCCCAAGGCATCCCCTTCTTCATCGACAAATTATCAGGTTCCTTCTCTTGAAACTATATTTTTATTCGGTCACATCTTATGTGCTTTGCTTGGAGCGTCTGTATGCTTTTATTTTTGTTTGTGTTTGAATAAATTGGATTACATCATGCTTGTGTGGGAGAGAGACACGCTCCGCTGTTGCATATGAACACATGTGTTCTTAGCTTTTAATTTTCATGGCGAAGGTTGAAACTGCTTCGTTAATTATTATATGGTTGGAAACAGAAAATGCTACATGTAGTAATTGGTATGATGTCTTGAATAACTTGATATTTGGCAATTGTTGTGCTCTTGTTTAAGCTCTTGCATCATATACCTTGCACCCATTAGTGAGGAAATACATAGAGCTTGTTAAAATTTGGGTTTGCATGAGTGGTTCCTCTAGAGTCTAGATATTTTCTAGTAAGATGTTTGAACAACAAGGAAGAAGATGAGTGGTTCCTCTGAGAGTGAATTTGGTGTACACATGGGTAGGTGTACATGCCTTCAGCATCGTTGGATCTTGTCTGGCACCGTCGGATGCTTCTGTATCTCCGTCTGTCATTTGACGGCCCTTTGCTCCCGTTTGTCTATTTTACCTTGTTGCCAAGGGATGTGCTGTTTTCTGATTGGCTAATACACGTCACATGTCAGGCCTCTAGTCGACTTTCCCGCACCGCGAATCTTTTCTCCTTTTCCCTCAATACTCCACTTCCTGCCATGGATTCGTGAGAGGGAGAATGGAGTAGATAAGATTTTTAAAAGTATCGCTAGCGAAGGAAGAATACTCCACTTCAGCGGTCAGGCTCAAGCCGCCCAGGTGAAGAGCGACGCAGGATGCCGCCATGGATTCTTGCCGCGGCAGCAGGCGGCATCAAGCGGGCTCCTTGGCGCATGTCGCTGCCATATCTCCGGATCCTTCGGGCCCTCACCGCGGCATCGGCACCGGCGCCGGTATGGACGTCGAGGTGCGCAGCGATGGGCCCGAGCAGAGCCCTTGCCTCGCAATCCACTTCCGCTGCTACCGAGGTCGACCGGGGCCGGCGATGGGGACGATGTTGCCCGTCGGGAATCGATGCTGCTACCGAGGTCGCCCGCCTGGAATCGACGTTGCTCTCCATTTCCGAGCTCACGTGCTCCATACCGTGCACAGCTCGCCGACGCGGTGGGAGATGCTCCCAGCGGCGGACGCGGTTGCTCCCAGTGGTTGGGGTGCTGGCGCCGGCCCGCGCGCCCGCCTGCCGCGCCCTTTCATGGCTCTCGCGCGCCGCCCTGGCCGGAAACGCCCCGCGCGCCCTTGGCTGGCTCCGCTACGCCCAACGCGCTCTCCGGCTCGCCCGAGCCGCGTGCCCCGGAACCGCACCAAAGCAGAGCATCTCCGGCGTGACCAGGTGAGAGAGGAGGAGAAGAACTGCTCGGCCTCCTCTAAATCCTGAGCTGGCCGTGGTGCGAAGGGAAGCTGAGGCGAGTGGGGAGGTTAGCAGGAATAGTAGGTTCGGCCAGCCGGCGGCGCGGGGATGGTCCCGTGTGCGTCTGTGGAAGAGGAAAGGGGATAAGATGCAGACCGCTTTATTTTAGGAACATACTATCGTTCCCACCTGATGATTACGACTAACGGCAAAATAAACAGCGTTAGACACGTGTCGGATAGTAAACGCGTGCTCACGTACCCATGTGATCACCGAGGTTCATTCGATGCTTGTAATATGTCTTTTATGTGAGTTTTGCTGTACTAGTTCGTGCTTGTGTTTGCTTCAAACAACCTTGCTAGCCTAAACCTTGTATCGAGAGGGAATACTTCTCATGCATCCAAATCCTTGAGCCAAACAACACTATGCCATTTGTGTCCACCATACCTACCTACTACATGGTATTTTCCGCCATTCCAAAGTAAATTGCTTGAGTGCTACCTTTAAAATTCCATCATTCACCTTTGCAATATATAGCTCATGGGACAAATAGCTTAAAAACTATTGTGGTATTGAATATGTAATTATGCACTTTATCTCTTATTAAGTTGCTTGTTGTGCGATAACCATGTTCACTGGGGACGCCATCAACTATTCATTGTTGAATTTCATGTGAGTTGCTATGCATGTCCATCTTGTCTGAAGTAAGAGAGATCTACCACCCTATGGTTAAGCATGCATATTGTTAGAGAAGAACATTGGGCCGCTAACTAAAGCCATGATCCATGGTGGAAGTTTCAGTTTTGGACATATATCCTCAATCTCATATGAGAAAATTATTAATTATTGTTACATGCTTATGCATAAAAGAGGAGTCCATTATCTGTTGTCTATGTTGTCCCGGTATGGATGTCTAAGTTGAGAATAATCAATAGCGAGAAATCCAATGCGAGCTTTCTCCTTAGACCTTTGTACAGGCGGCATAGAGGTACCCCTTTGTGACACTTGGTTAAAACATGTGCATTGTGATGATCCGGTAGTCCAAGCTAATTAGGACAAGGTGCGGGCACTATTAGTATACTATGCATGAGGCTTGCAACTTGTAAGATATAATTTACATGATACATATGCTTTATTACTACCGTTGACAAAATTGTTTCATGTTTTCAAAATAAAAGCTCTAGCACAAATATAGCAATCGATGCTTTCCTCTTTGAAGGACCATTCTTTTACTTTTATTGTTGAGTCAGTTCACCTATCTTTCTCCACCTCAAGAAGCAAACATTTGTGTGAACTGTGCATTGATTCTTATATACTTGCTTATTGCATTTGTTATATTGCTTTGCATTGACAACTATCCATGAGATATACATGTTACAAGTTGAAAGCAACCGCTGAAACTTAATCTTCCATTGTGTTGCTTCAATGTCTCTACTATGAATTTATTGCTTTATGAGTAACTCTTATGCAAGACTTATTGATGCTTGTCCCGAAAGTACTATTCATGAAAAGTCTTTGCTATATGATTCACTTGTTTACTCATTGCATTTACATTGTTTCGAATCGCTGCATTCATCTCATATGCTTTACAAATAGTATGATCAAGATTATGATGGCATGTCACTCCAGAAATTATCTTTGTTATCGTTTTACCTGCTCGGGACGAGCAGAACTAAGCTTGGGGATGCTGATACGTCTCCGACGTATCGATAATTTCTTATGTTCCATGCCACATTATTGATGTTATCTACATGTTTTATGCACACTTTATGTCATATTCGTGCATTTTCTGGAACTAACCTATTAACAAGATGCCGAAGTGCCAGTTCACTGTTTTTATTGCTGTTTTGGTTTCAGAAATCCTAGTAACGAAATATTCTCGGAATCGGACGAAATCAACGCCAAAGATCTTAGAATCCCCGGAAGCATCCAGAACACACCAGAGAGGTCAGAGGGGGGCCACAGGCCCACCAAACTACAGGCTGGCGCGGCCAGAGGGGGGGCCGCGCCGCCCTATAGTTTGGCCCCCCTGTCAGCCCTCTTGCGCCGCCTCTTCGCCTATATAAAGCCCCTGGATCAGAAACCCTGAGACGTTCGACGAAACCCACAGAAACCTTCCAGAGCCGCCGCCATCGCGAAGCCAAGATCTGGGGGACAGGAGTCTCTGTTCCGGCACGCTGCCGGAACGGGGAAGTGCCCCCGGAAGGCTTCTCCATCGACACCGCTGCCATCTCCACCGCCATCTTCATCACCGCTGCTGCTCCCATGAGGAGGGAGTAGTTCTCCATCGAGGCTCGGGGCTGTACCGGTAGCTATGTGGTTCATCTCTCTCCCATGTACCTCAATACAATAATCTCATGAGCTGCTTTACATGATTGAGATTCATATGAGTTTTGTATCACAATTTATCTATGTGCTACTCTAGCAATGTTATTAAAATAGTTCTATTCCTCCTGCACGTGTGTAAAGGTGACAGTGTGTGCACCGTGTTAGTACTTGGTTTATGCTATGATCATGATCTCCTGTCGATTATGAAGTTAACTATTGCTATGATAATATTGATGTGATCTATTCCTCCTACATATGCATGAAGGTGACAGTGTGCATGCTATGTTAGTACTTGGTTTAGTTGTATTGATCTATCTTACACTATAAGGTTACTTAAATATGAACAAATTGTGGAGCTTGTTAACTCCGGCATTGAGGGTTCGTGTAATCCTACGCAATGCGTTCATCATCCAACAAAAGTGTAGAGTATGCATTTATCTGTTCTGTTATGTGATCAATGTTGAGAGTGTCCACTAGTGAAAGTGTAATCCCTAGGCCTTGTTCCTAAATACTGCGTTACTGCTGCTTGTTTACTGTTTTACTGTGCTACTACTGCTGCAATACTACCACCATCAACTACACGCCAGCAAGCTATTTTCTGGCACCGTTGCTACTGCTCATATATATATTCATACCACCTGTATTTCACTATCTCTTCGCCGAACTAGTGCACCTATTAGGTGTGTTGGGGACACAAGAGACTTCTTGCTTTGTGGTTGCAGGGTTGCATGAGAGGGATATCTTTGACCTCTTCCTCCCTGAGTTCGATAAACCTTGGGTGATCCACTTAAGGGAAAACTTGCTGCTGTTCTACAAACCTCTGCTCTTGGAGGCCCAACACTGTCTACAGGAAAGGAGGGGGAACGTAGACATCAGGAATCATCTCCCGGAGGACTCTTCACCGCCATGGTCGCCTCCGGAGTGATGAGTGAGTAGTTCACCCCTGGACTATTGGTCCATAGCAGTAGCTAGATGGTCGTCTTCTCCTAATTGTGCTTCATTGTCGGATCTTGTGAGCTGCCTAACATGATCAAGATCATCTATCTGTAATGCTATATGTTGTGTTTGTTGGGATCCGATGGATAGAGAATACTATGCTATGTTGATTATCAATCTATTATCTATGTGTTGTTTATGATCTTGCATGCTCTCCGTTATTAGTAGAGGCTCTGGCCAAGTTTTTACTCTTAACTCCAAGAGGGAGTATTTATGCTCGATAGTGGGTTCATGCCTCCATTAAATGCAGGACGATGTGAGAATGTTCTAAGGTTGTGGATGTGTTGTTGCCACTAGGGATAAAACATTGATGCTATGTCCGAGGATGTAGTTATTGATTACATTACGCACCATACTTAATGCGATTGTCTGTTGTTTGCAACTTAATACTGGAAGGGGTTCGGATGATAACCTGAAGGTGGACTTTTTAGGCATAGATGCATGCTGGATAGCGGTCTATGTACTTTGTCGTAATGCCCAATTAAATCTCACAATACTCATCATATCATGTATGTGCATTGTCATGTCGTCTCTATTTGTCAATTGCCCAACTGTAATTTGTTCACCCAACATGCTATTTATCTTATGGGAGAGACACCTCTAGTGAACTGTGGACACCGGTCCATTCTTTTAATCGAATACAATCTACTGCAATACTTGTTCTACTGTTTTCTGCAAACAATCATCATCCACACTATACATCTAATCCTTTGTTACAGCAAGCCGGTGAGATTGACAACCTCACTGTTTCGTTGGGGCAAAGTACTTTGGTTGTGTTGTGCAGGTTCCACGTTGGCGCCGGAATCCCTGGTGTTGCGCCGCACTACATCTCGCCGCCATCAACCTTCAACGTGCTTCTTGGCTCCTACTGGTTTGATAAACCTTGGTTTCTTACTGAGGGAAAACTTGTCGCTGTACACATCATACCTTCCTCTTGGGGTTCCCAACGGACGCGTGTTGTACGCGTATCAATGCTCTAAATGCAATTAACAGGAAAAGATAGCATACCAGCCACTACAACGGAATCCATGCATGCTCACGCTTTACCTCATCGGCTTCCAGTTCCCCGCATCTCTTTCCCCGCCGCACATTCTCAATGACAACGTAGCTCATGCAAATGGCGCCTCCTAGCCTACTGGCTGATCTACCCAGCGGGCGTACAGAGCCGCTCCAGCACCACCCTACGCCCTGGACCGGCAAGGCACCTTCGCTTGCGGTAGCCAGCCTCAACACCTATAGAGTGGACAACAGCCATACAGAGACGCTCCAGCACCAGCTTCCTCCCCGGGCCGGCAAGGCGCCTTTGCTGGCGGAGGCCAGCCTCAACACCCGTAGAGTGGGGAACGGGCCAGCTGCGGGGCGTCCGGGTCCAACATCATGCCCTGCAGCGCCGGAGCTGAAGAGGAAGCGAGTGGAGGGCATGCTATCTACAAATCTTAGGGCTGACCGCCGCCACCTCCGCCTTCGTCTCGATGGTACCTCGATTTATCCTTCTCCTACCGCCCCACAGCACCCAGCGAGTGGAGTATCTGTTTTGACATCTGCATCTTCTAGGACAGAGTCTCATTAGAATTAGCTAGCTACATATGGACCGCATTGTCTAGCGTGGCCCATCTAAATAGTTCAGCTGTATATAAAACTGTGGTGCGTTCTCCATCTTACCAGGAGACGAATACGTAGTATAGCTGAAGATAACAGAACCTGAGGGGCCACGCCGAGTACATCATAAAAAATGTAGACTCTGATCTAGCAGAGGTCAGTGCAAGCTGCAGTTTATTCACTGTTTTAGTTACCTATATTAGTGATTTGAACGAGGCACAGTTTCAACACAAGCCATATTGAATAGCTATTTTTTGATTGAGATAAAACGAAATTGCAAGTTATCAGAATCACACTTCAAAGTAAAATAGATAACACTAATCATTCACACGCAAAAAATTCGGTGTCACGGGCGCGGCGTGCCGCCGCGCCTATGCTTCCTAGTATTCTAAAATTACTGTATAGTTCACTGGTATATCCGTACATGCACAAAAAATATACATAGTTATTTTAGTGCACATATGTTTTATGCAAGACCCACCACTGTATAACATCCAATTCTCACACGTGCGTGCGTTAGTTGGATACGTTCGGATAGCTACGTCGCACAAGGCGTGACGTCTTCCCTTAGAATCTTACCGCCCATAAATGCCTCGAGGAGCATCTTCCATGCAAGTGTACAATTGCACTCACCATCTGCGCGCGTGATAATTCGACGTACGTGGCTCGCTGGCGAAACGTACGTGATCGACTATCCATTTGGCCGGCACACGTGTAGCCGTGCAGGCGTTGTACGGCTAGGGTCCGTTAGTTCATCAGATTCACTCACCGAGTAATTAAGAAGAAGAGACAGACTAGTCACCGATCGTGACATGAATCGTGCTATTTTTACTCATAGTGATTTGGCTGGTTGAGGGTTCAACACTTCAACATAACCTAAATGGAAATTATTTAAAAATAATTTACTCCCTCCCCATGTAGTGTCTAGATAGATCCAAATTTACACAATCTATGACATTTTCGCCGAAAAGAAGATAGTACGAAATATTTTGAAAATACACCATTTCATGGAGAAGGACAAATTTTAATGGGCCTGCTTTGTCCCCATTTTAGTCGACATGGTCAATTAGCAAGACAGACCAAGCATGTGTATGAGTCGCCACACGTCTCCACGGCACGCGCCGTTGCTCCGGCCATCGACCATCTCTGCGGTGGTCTCTATCAGGTATGCCAGGGTAGGAGAGAAGATAGGCCAGCCACCTGATGAAGTGACGACTGAACCTGAACTTGCACAAGTGTCAACTGAAGATGTTCAAGTGCCGTGGTGAGAAGAGGGCGGATCTGCGGGGCTGGTGGCGAGTGGATTTGCCGACGGCTGTCGGCGAGCAGAGTTGCCACCGGCGGCGCTGATAGGTGGAGCGCGGGTTGAAGCGTTGGGCTAGCTGGGTGTGGATGCTCTGAAGTCTGAAGAAAACGCTTCGGTCTGGGCTATTCGGTGGCATATGCCCGTAATTAGAATAAGGAAAAGGGGTATATACATATACCATTTCGGTCACAGCTCGGGAAGCTGTGAAGAGCTGGATAACAGTGGCTTCTCCCAATCATGAAAGAATCGGTGGAGAAATTGTGGTCACTTCCCCTTCCTAGTAAAATCTTACACTTTTTATGGAGGTTATCCACTAACACTCTTCCACTCCGTATGAATCAAAGAAGAAGAGGGATGGATGTAGACACAAGATGTCCACTATGCTTCAGATTTGATGAAGACGGAGGCCACATTTTCCTCAAATGTAAATTGGTGAAACAATTATGGAGGCAACTTCAACTTGAAGATGTAAGGGAAGAACTAAATAAGTGCAGAGATCAAATTTCAGTACTGGAAACAGTTTTCAGTTTACAGGAGGAAAGGAAGTTAACAATATGTTGTGCACTATGGCTGTGGTGGAATGAAAGGAATAAAGCAAATGCTGGAGATAAAATCAGACCTCTTCAACAAACAGTTTCTTCAGTAATGATCCACATAATGGATTATAAGAAAATGATCCAAAATAAGCAATCAAGCAAGAAAACAGAGCCAGGTAAATGGAAACTACCCTTGCATAATTATGTCAAAATAAACATAGATGGGGCGTTCCACAAAAATACAAATACAAGAGGCTGGGGTTTTATCGTTAGAAATGAACTAGCAAGGTGGCCCTCGCAAATGCGAGGGAATCATTTTTAGTGTGTCAGAAAGTGTGTGGAATTTATAGTTTATTTTGTATTTGCATTACGTGGCAGGAAATTATACAGTTTTTGTTGGAGATATGCCCAAGAGGCAATAGTAAAAGTGGTTATTATATATCTTTATGTTTATGATGAATGTTTATATACCATGCTATAATTGTATTAACCGAAACATTGATACATGTGTGATATGTAAACAACAAAGAGTCCCTAGTATGCATCTTAACTAGCTTGTTGATTAATGGATGATTAGTTTCATAATCATGAACATTGGATGTTATTAATAACAAGGTTATATCATTGTATGAATGATGTAATGGACACACCCAATTAAGCGTAGCATAAGATCACGTCATTAAGTTATTTGCTATTAGCTTTCGATACATAGTTACCTAGTCCTTATGACCATGAGATCATGTAAATCACTTATACCGGAAAGGTACTTTGATTACATCAAACGCCACTGCGTAAATGGGTGGTTATAAAGGTGGGATTAAGTATCCGGAAAGTATGAGTTGAGGCATATGGATCAACAGTGGGATTTGTCCATCCCGATGACGGATAGATATACTCTGGGCCCTCTCGGTGGAATGTCGTCTAATGTCTTGCAAGCATATGAATAAGTTCATAAGAGACCACATACCACGGTACGAGTAAAGAGTACTTGTCAGGAGACGAGGTTGAACAAGGTATAGAGTGATACCGATGATCAAACCTCGGACAAGTAAAATATCGCGTGACAAAGGGAATTGGTATCGTATGTGAATGGTTCATTCGATCACTGAAGTCATCGTTGAATATGTGGGAGCCATTATGGATCTCCAGATCCCGCTATTGGTTATTGGTCGGAGAGAGTACTCAACCATGTCCGCATAGTTCGCGAACCGTAGGGTGACACACTTAAGGTTTGATGTTGAAATGGTAGAACTTGAATATGGAATGGAGTTCGAAGTTTTGTTCGAAGTCCCGGATGAGATCCCGGACATCACGAGGAGTTCCGGAATGGTCTGGAGAATAAGATTCATATATAGGAAGTCATTTTATAAGATTTAAAATGATCCGGAAGATTTTACGGAAAGTTCTAGAAGGTTCTAGAAAAGTCCGGAAGGAATCACTAAGGAAGGAGGAGTCCCGGAGGGACTCCACCTCCCATGGCCGACCAACCTTAGAGGGGGGAGTCCACCTTGGACTCCACCAAGGGGGCCGGCCACCCCCCACATGGAAGGGGGGAATCCCACCCCAAGTGGGATTCCCACCTTGGGTAGGTTTCCCTACTACATGGAAGGTTTTGGGTTCGGGTCTTATTCGAAGACTTGTAGTCCAACACTTGGGGGTTCCACCTATATAATGAGGGGCCAAGGGGAGGGGGCCGGCCACCCTAAGACCACAGCCTGGCCGCACCCCCTTAGTGGCCGGCCACCCCCTCCCAAACCCTAGCCGCCCCCTCTCTCCTTCAACACTCCCGCACGCTTAGCGAAGCTCCGCCGGGTTTCTCCACCACCACCGCCACCACGCCGTCGTGCTGCCAGATTCAAGAGGAGCTAATACTTCCGCTGCCCGCTGGAACGGGGAGGTGGACGTCGACTTCATCAACACCGAACGTGTGACCGAGTACGGAGGTGCTGCCTGATCGTGGCACCGTGATCAAGATCTTCTACGCGCTTTTGCAAGCCGCAAGTGAACGTCTACCGCAGCAACAAGAGCCTCATCTTGTAGGCTTTGGAAATCTTCAAGGGTGAGTCTCGATCATCTCCTCGTTGCTACCGTCTTCTAGATTGCATCTTGGCTTGGATTGCGTTCTCGTGGTAGGAAATTTTTTGTTTTCTATGCAACGAATCCCTACAGTGGTATCAGAGCCGTGTCTATGCATAGATGGTTGCACGAGTAGAACACAATGGTTTTGTGGGCGTTGATGCTCTTGTTGTCTTTAGTTTGAGTACTTTGCATCTTTGTGGCATAGTGGGATGAAGCGGCTCGGACTAACTTTACATGACCGCGTTCATGAGACTTGTTCCTCGTTCGACATGCAACTAGTATTGCATAAGAGGCTTTGCGGGTGTCTGTCTCTCCTACTATAGTGAAGATTCAATTTACTCTTCTATTGACAACACTAGTATCACCGTTGTGGTTCATGTTCGTAGGTAGATTAGATCTCTCTCGAAAACCCTAAACCACGTAAAATATGCAAACCAAATTAGAGACGTCTAACTTGTTTTTGCAGGGTTTGGTGATGTGATATGGCCATAATGTGATGATGAATATGTATGAGATGATCATTATTGTATTGTGGCAACCGGCAGGAGCCTTATGGTTGTCTTTAATTTTCATGTTGAGTAGTATTTCAAAGTAGTTGTAATAGTTGCTACATGAGGTGAACAACCATGAAGACGGCGCCATTGACCTTGACCCTACGCCGATGATGATGGAGATCATGCCCGAAGATGATGGAGATCATGTCCGTGCTTTGGAGATGAAGATCAAAGGCGCAAAGACAAAAGGGCCATATCATATCACATATGAACTGCATGTGATGTTAATCCTTTTATGCATCTTATTTTGCTTAGATCGCGACGGTAGCATTATAAGATGATCACACACTAAAATCTCAAGATAATAAAGTGTTCATCCTTAGTAGCACCGTTGCCAAGACTTGTCGTTTCGAAGCATCTCGTGATGATCGGGTGTGATAGAATCAACAAGTGCATACAACGGGTGCAAGACAGTTTTGCACATGCGGATACTAAGGTCGCTTTGACGAGCCTAGCATGTACAGACATGGTCTCGGAACACATGATACCGAAAGGTAGAGAATGAATCATATGGTTGATATGATGAACACTTTGAGTGTTCGCCATTGAAATTACACCTTGTCTCGTGATGATCGGACTTAGGTGTGGTGGATTTGGTTCGTGTGATCACTAAGACAATGCGAGGGATATTGTTTTGAGTGGGAGTTCACCTAGATTTTTAATTATGTTGAATTAAAATTTGAACTCAATTTGTCATAAACTTAGTGTAAACTTTTGCAAATATATGTTGTAGAGATGGCGTCCCCAATCAATTTTAACCAGTTCCTAGAGAAAGAAAAACTTAAGAGCAACGGTAGCAACTTCACCGACTGTTTTTGTCATGTGAGGATCTTCCTCGCTGGCGGAAATGTGCAATTTGTGCTTGATGCACCGCTAGGTGACCCTCCTGCAAAAACTGAAACCGATGAAGTAAAGAATGTTTACGCGACTCGGAAAACTCGGTACTTGACACGCGTACAGCACGCGACCGTTGGGAACCCCAAGTGGAAGGTGTGATGCGTACAGCAGTAAGTTTCCCTCAGTTAGAAACCAAGGTTTATCGAACCAGTAGGAGTCAAGAAGCACGTTGAAGGTTGATGGCGGCGAGATGTAGTGCGGCGCAACACCAGGGATTCCGGCACCAACGTGGAACCTGCACAACACAACCAAAGTACTTTGCCCCAACGAAACAGTGAGGTTGTCAATCTCACCGGCTTGCTGTAACAAAGGATTAGATGTAAAGTGTGGATGATGATTGTTTGCAGAGAACAGTAGAACAAGTATTGCAGTAGATTGTATTCGATGTAAAAGAATGGACCGGGGTCCACAGTTCACTAGTGGTGTCTCTCCCATAAGATAAATAGCATGTTGGGTGAACAAATTACAGTTGGGCAATTGACAAATAGAGAGGGCATGACAATGCACAGACATGATATGATGAGTATTGTGAGATTTAATTGGGCATTACGACAAAGTACATAGACCGCTATCCAGCATGCATCTATGCCTAAAAAGTCCACCTTCAGGTTATCATCCGAACCCCTTCCAGTATTAAGTTGCAAACAACAGACAATTGCATTAAGTATGGTGCGTAATGTAATCAATAACTACATCCTCGGACATAGCATCAATGTTTTATCCCTAGTGGCAACAACACATCCACAACCTTAGGGGTTTCTGTCACTCCCCCAGATTCAATAGAGGCATGAACCCACTATCGAGCATAAATACTCCCTCTTGGAGTTACAAGCATCAACTTGGCCAAAGCATCTACTAGTAACGGAGAGCATCCAAGATCATAAACAACACAAAGATAGATTGATAATCAACATAACATAGTATTCTCTATCCATCGGATCCCAACAAACACAACATATAGTATTACAGATAGATGATCTTGATCATGTTAGGCAGCTCACAAGACCCGACAATGAAGCATAATGAGGAGAAGACAACCATCTAGCTACTGCTATGGACCCATAGTAAAGGGGTGAACTACTCACTCATCACTCCGGAGGCGACCATGGCGGTGTAGAGTCCTCCGGGAGATGAATCCCCTCTCCGGCAGGGTGCCGGAGGCGATCTCCTGAATCCCCCGAGATGGGATTGGCGGCGGCGGCGTCTCTGGAAGGTTTTCCGTATCGTGGCTCTCGGTACTGGGGGTTTCGCGACGAAGACTATATGTAGGCGGAAGGGCAGGTCAGGGGGCGACGCGAGGGGCCCACACACTAGGCCGGCGCGGCCAAGGGCTGGGCCGCGCCGCCCTAGCGTCTGGCCACCTCGTGGCCCCACTTCGTATCATCTTCGATCTTCTGGAAGCTTCGTGTGAAAATAGGCCCCTGGGCGTTGATTTCGTCCAATTCCGAGAATATTTCCTTACTAGGATTTCTGAAACCAAAAACAGCAGAAAACAGCAACTGACTCTTCGGCATCTCGTTAATAGGTTAGTGCCGGAAAATGCATAAATATGACATAAAGTATGCATAAAACATGTAGATATCATCAATAATGTGGCATGGAACATAAGAAATTATCGATACATCGGAGACGTATCAGCATCCCCAAGCTTAGTTTCTGCTCGTCCCGAGCAGGTAAACGATAACAAAGATAATTTCTGGAGTGACATGCCATCATAACCTTGATCATACTATTGTAAGCATATGTAATGAATGCAGCGATCCAAATAATGTAAATGACATGAGTAAACAAATGAATCATATAGCAAAGACTTTTCATGAATAGTACTTCAAGAGAAGCATCAATAAGTCTTGCATAAGAGTTAACTCATAAAGCAATAATTCAAAGTAAAGACATTGAAGCAACACAAAGGAAGATTAAGTTTCAGCGGTTGCTTTCAACTTGTAACATGTATATCTCATGGATATTGTCAATGTAGAGTAATATAACAAGTGCAATATGCAAGTATGTAGGAATCAATGCACAGTTCACACAAGTGTTTGCTTCTTAAGGTGGAGAGAGATAGGTGAACTGACTCAACAATAAAAGGTAGAAGAATGGCCCTTCGCAGAGGGAAGCATCGATTGCTATATTTGTGCTAGAGCTTTGGTTTTGAAAACAAGAAACAATTTTGTCAATGGTAGTAATAAAGCATATGTGTCATGTAAATTATATCCTACAAGTTGCAAGCCTCATGCATAGTATACTAATAGTGCCCGCACCTTGTCCTAATTAGCTCGGATTACCTGGATTATCATTGCAATGCATATGTTTTAACCAAGTGTCACAAAGGGGTACCTCTATGCCGCCTGTACAAAGGTCTAAGGAGAAAGCTCGCGTTGGATTTCTCGCTATTGATTATTCTCAACTTAGACATCCATACCGGGACAACATAGACAACAGATAATGGACTCCTCTTTTATGCATAAGCATTCAACAATTATTTTTCTCATATGAGATTGAGGATATTTGTCCAAAACTGAAACTTCCACCATGGATCATGGCTTTAGTTAGCGGCCCAATGTTCTTCTCTAACATTATGCATGCTCTAACCATTTTAGTGGTAAATATCCCTTACTTCAGACAAGACGGACATGCATAGCAACTCACATGATATTCAACAAAGAGTAGTTGATGGCGTCCCCAGGAACATGGTTATCGGACAACAAGCAACTTAATAAGAGATAAAGTGCATAAGTACATATTCAATACCACAATAGTTTTTAGGCTATTTGTCCCATGAGCTATATATTGCAAAGGTAGAGGATAGAAATTTTAAAGGTAGCACTCAAGCAATTTACTTTGGAATGGCGGAGAAATACCATGTAGTAGGTAGGTATGGTGGACACAAATGGCATAGTGGTTGGCTCAAGGATTTTGGATGCATAAGAAGTATTCCCTCTCGATACAAGGTTTAGGCTAGCAAGGTTTATTTGAAACAAACACAAGGATGAACCGGTGCAGCAAAACTCACATAAAAGACATATTGTAAACATTATAAGACTCTACACCGTCTTCCTTGTTGTTCAAACTCAATACTAGAAATTATCTAGACCTTAGAGAGACCAATTATGGAAACCAAATTTTAGCAAGCTCTATGTATTTCTTCATTAATTGGTGCAAAGTATATGATGCAAGAGCTTAAACATGAGCACAACAATTGCCAAGTATCACATTATCCAAGACATTATAGCAATTACTACATGTATCATTTTCCGTTTCCAACCATATAATAATTTAACGAAGAAGATTCAACCTTCGCCATGAATATTATGAGTAAAGCCTAAGGACATATTTGTCCATATGCAACAGCGGAGCGTGTCTCTCTCCCACACAATGAATGCTAGGATCCATTTATTCAAATAAAAACAAAAACAAAAACAAACCGACGCTCCAAGCAAAGTGCATAAGATGTGATGGAATAAAAATATAGTTTCACTAGAGGAACCTGATAATGTTGTCGATGAAGAAGGGGATGCCTTGGGCATCCCCAAGCTTAGACGCTTGAGTCTTCTTGATATATGCAGGGGTGAACCACCGGGGCATCCCCAAGCTTAGAGCTTTCACTCTCCTTGATCATATTGTATCATCTCCCTCTCTTGATCCTTGAAAACTTCCTCCACACCAAACTCAAAACAACTCATTAGAGGGTTAGTGCGCAATTAAAATTTACATGTTCAGAGGTGACATGATCATTCTTAACACTTCTGGACATTGCACAAAGCTACTGAAAGTTAATGGAATCGAAAAATCCATCAAGCATAGCAAAACAGGCAATGCGAAATAAAAGGCAGAATCTGTCAAAACAGAACAGTTCGTAAAGACGAATTTTATTGAGGCACCATACTTGCTCAAATGAAAATGCTCAAATCGAATGAAAGTTGCGTACATATCTGAGGATCACTCATGTAAATTGGCATAATTTTCTGAGTTACCTACAGATAATTAGACCCAGATTCGTAACAGCAAAGAAATCTGTTTCTGCGCAGTAATCCAAATCTTGTATGAACCTTACTATCAACGACTTTACTTGGCACAACAATGCACAAAACTAAGATAAGGAGAGGTTGCTACAGTAGTAACAACTTCCAAGACTCAAATATAAAATAAAAGGTACTGTAGTAAAAACATGGGTTGTCTCCCATAAGCGCTTTTCTTTAACGCCTTTCAGCTAGGCGCAGAAAGTGTATATCAAGTATTATAAAAAGATGGTGCATCTACAGCGGGGTGTGGAGTTTTCTCAACTATGCATTGTATCTTATCTATGTAAGTTTCAGAGGCTCCCTTTTCACTACCCTTAGGCTTGCTACTCTCATCAAACAAATCTTCAGGAACAATCCAATCAAAATTCTTTTCTAGTGCCTCGCACATTCCCAAGAGCTTGCAAGGTATTGATGCTTTAATATCCCCCTCATAATTAACTTTATTAGTGTATTTTTGTCTATCTTTTTCCATCTTTTCAAGGGTGCTAGCAAAGTTTGTATAAGAGCCAAGCATATTATATTTAGTAAAGATCTTTCTAGCTTCTCTTGCTACATCACCAAATTCTTTAAGAATGGTTTCTAGGACAAAATCTTTCTTTTCTCCTTCTTCCATATCACTTAGTGTAAGGAACATATGCTGCATTACGGGGTTGAGGTTAACAAATCTAGCTTCTAACATGTGTACTAAAGAAGCGGCAGCAATTTCATAAGTAGGAGCAAGTTCTACCAGGTGTCTATCTTCAAAATCTTCAACCGTACTAATATGAGTGAAAAAATCTTCTATATTATCCTTCCCGAGGATAGACCCTCGGCCTACCGGTACATCCTTAAGAATAAACTTAGGAGGAAACATGATGAAGCAACTAAAGTAAATGCAAGTAACTAATTTTTTTGTGTTTTTGATATAGCAAACAAGATAGCAAGTAAAGTAAAACTAGCAACTAATTTTTTTGTATTTTGATTTAGTGCAGCAAACAAAGTAGTAAATAAAATAAAGGAAGACAAAAACAAAGTAAAGAGATTGGGATGTGGAGACTCCCCTTGCAGCGTGTCTTGATCTCCCCGGCAACGGCGCCAGAAATTTAGCTTGACACGCGTACAGCACGCGACCGTTGGGAACCCCAAGTGGAAGGTGTGATGCGTACAGCAGTAAGTTTCCCTCAGTTAGAAACCAAGGTTTATCGAACCAGTAGGAGTCAAGAAGCACGTTGAAGGTTGATGGCGGCGAGATGTAGTGCGGCGCAACTCCAGGGATTCCGGCGCCAACGTGGAACCTGCACAACACAACCAAAGTACTTTGCCCCAACGAAACAGTGAGGTTGTCAATCTTACCGGCTTGCTGTAACAAAGGATTAGATGTATAGTGTGGATGATGATTGTTTGCAGAGAACAGTAGAACAAGTATTGCAGTAGATTGTATTCGATATAAAAGAATGGACCGGGGTCCACAGTTCACTAGTGGTGTCTCTCCCATAAGATAAATAGCATGTTGGGTGAACAAATTACAGTTGGGCAATTGACAAATAGAGAGGGCATGACAATGCACATACATGATATGATGAGTATTGTGAGATTTAATTGGGCATTACGACAAAGTACATAGACCGCTATCCAGCATGCATCTATGCCTAAAAAGTCCACTTTCAGGTTATCATCCGAACCCCTTCCAGTATTAAGTTGCAAACAACAGACAATTAAATTAAGTATGGTGCGTAATGTAATCAATAACTACATCCTCGGACATAGCATCAATATTTTATCCCTAGTGGCAACAGCACATCCACAACCTTAGGGGTTTCTGTCACTCCCCCAGATTCAATAGAGGCATGAACCCACTATCGAGCATAAATACTCCCTCTTGGAGTTACAAGCATCAACTTGGCCAAAGCATCTACTAGTAACGGAGAGCATGCAAGATCATAAACAACACAAAGATAGATTGATAATCAACATAACATAGTATTCTCTATCTATCGGATCCCAACAAACACAACATATAGTATTACAGATAGATGATCTTGATCATGTTAGGCAGCTCACAAGACCCGACAATGAAGCATAATGAGGAGAAGACAACCATCTAGCTACTGCTATGGACCCATAGTCCAGGGGTGAACTACTCACTCATCACTCCGGAGGCGACCATGGCGGTGTAGAGTCCTCCGGGAGATGAATCCCCTCTCCGGCAGGGTGCCGGAGGCGATCTCCTGAATCCCCCGAGATGGGATTGGCGGCAGCGGCGTCTCTAGAAGGTTTTCCGTATCGTGGCTCTCGGTACTGGGGGTTTCACGACGAAGACTATATGTAGGCGGAAGGGCAGGTCAGGGGGCGACGCGAGGGGCCCACACACTAGGCCGGCGCGGCCAAGGGCTGGGCCGCGCCGCCCTAGCGTCTGGCCACCTCGTGGCCCCACTCCGTATCATCTTCGGTCTTCTGGAAGCTTCGTGTGAAAATAGGCCCCTGGGCGTTGATTTCGTCCAATTCCGAGAATATTTCCTTACTAGGATTTCTGAAACCAAAAACTGCAGAAAACAGCAACTGGCTCTTCGGTATCTCGTTAATAGGTTAGTGCCGGAAAATGCATAAATATGACATAAAGTATGCATAAAACATGTAGA
Source organism: Lolium perenne (assembly GCF_019359855.2). NCBI lineage: Eukaryota > Viridiplantae > Streptophyta > Magnoliopsida > Poales > Poaceae > Lolium > Lolium perenne. Next base: position 26,461,780 of record NC_067246.2, on the reverse strand, counting down.
TATCATCAATAATGTGGCATGGAACATAAGAAATTATCGATACGTCGGAGACGTATCAGTACTCTCAAGTTCAGTGTGCCCTCCTGTGCAGTCTGGAAGCCGATCTTCAAAAACGTTTTGAGCACCACGATCCTCATGAGTTGGTCAATGAGCTGAAAGCTATATTTGAGACTCATGCGGCCGTGGAATGCTATGAAGCATCGAAATACTTCTTCAGCTGTATGATGGAAGAAGGCAGCTCCGTTAGTGAGCACATGCTCGTTATGACTGGGCATGCGAAGAAACTCAGTGACTTGGGAATAGTGATTCCTAACAGACTGGGGATTAATCGTGTTCTTCAATCACTGTCACCAAGTTACAAGAACTTTGTGATGAACTACAATATGCAGAACATGAACAAAGAGTTACCTGAACTCTTTGGCATGCTAAAAGCTGCTGAGATTGAGATTAAGAAAGAGCACCAAGTGTTGATGGTCAACAAGACCACCAGTTTCAAGAAACAGGGCAAGTCTAAATGAAAAATCAAGAAGGGTGGCAAGAAAGCTGCCACGCCTCCTATGAAACCTAAGAACGGCCCTAACCCTGATGCTGAGTGCTATTACTGCAAGGAGAAGGGACACTGGAAGCGTAATTGCTCCAAGTATCTGGCTGATCTGAAGAGCGGCCTTGTCAAGAAGAAAGAAGGTATATCTGATATACATGTTATAGATGTTTATCTCACTAGTTCTCGTTCTAGTACCTGGGTATTTGATACTGGTTCGGTTGCTCATATTTGTAACTCGAAACAAGAACTAAAGAATAAACGAAGACTACTGAAAGATGAAGTGACGATGCGCGTTGCAAACGGATCCAAAGTCGATGTGCTCGCTGTCGGCACACTTCCTCTACATCTACCTTCGGGATTAGTTTTAAGCCTAAATAATTGTTATTTTTTACCCGCGTTGAGCATGAACATTATATCTGGATCTTGTTTAATGCAAGACGGTTATTCATTCAAGTCTGAGAATAATGATTGTTCTATTTTTATGAATAATATCTTTTATGGTCGAGCACCTGAAAAGAATGGCTTATTTCTGTTAGATCTCGATAGTAGTGATACGCATATACATAACATTGATGCTAAGCGAATTAAATTGAATGATAATTCTACTTATATGTGGCACTGTCGTCTTGGTCATATTGGAGTGAAACGCATGAAGAAACTCCATACCGATGGATTACTTGAATCACTTGACTTTGAGTCACTTGATAGATGCGAAGCATGTCTAATGGGAAAAATGACTAAGACTCCATTTTCTGGTCTGATGGAGCGAGCTACTGAATTATTGGAAATCATAGATACCGATGTGTGCAGACCAATGAGTGTAGCATCGCGCGGTGGTTATCGTTATGTTCTAACCTTCACAGATGATCTGAGTAGATATGGGTATATCTATTTCATGAAACATAAATCCGAAACTTTCGAGAAGTTTAAGGAATTCCAAAGTGAAGTAGAAAATCAACGTAACAAGAAGATTAAATTTCTACGATCTGATCGTGGAGGTGAATATCTGAGTTATGAGTTTGGCATGCATTTAAAGAAATGCGGAATACTTTCAAAATTGACACCACCGGGAACACCACAACGAAACGGTGTGTCCGAACGTCGTAATCGAACTCTCTTAGATATGGTTCGTTCTATGATGTCTCTTACTGATTTGCCGTTATCTTTTAGGAGTTATGCATTAGAGACAGCTGCATTCACTTTAAATAGAGCACCATCAAAATCCGTAGAAACGACACCGTATGAATTATGGTTTAATAAGAAACCTAAGCTGTCGTTCCTTAAAGTTTGGGGTTGCGAAGCCTATGTAACGAAGTTACAACCGGACAAGCTAGAACCCAAAGCGGAGAAATGCGTCTTCATAGGATACCCTAAAGAAACTATAGGGTACACTTTCTATCACAGATCCGAAGGCAAAATCTTTGTTGCTAAGAACGGAACCTTTCTTGAGAAAGAATTTTTTCTCACTAAAGAAGTGACTGGAAGAAAAGTAGAACTCGATGAGATTGATGAATCTTTACTCATTGATCAGAGTAGCGCAGTACCGGAAACTGTTCATGTACCACCTACACCGGTAACAGAGGAAGCTAATGATAACGATCATGAAACTTCGAACGAGGAAACTACTGAACCTCGCAGATCGACAAGGGAACGTGCCACTCCTGATTGGTATGATCCTTGTCTAAATGTCATGATTGTGGAAAACAATGATGAGGACCCTGCGACGTATGATGAAGCGATGATGAGCCCAGATTCCAACAAATGGCAAGAAGCCATGAAATCCGAAATGGGATCCATGTATGATAACAAAGTATGGACTTTGGTAGACTTACCTGATAGCCACAAAGCTGTCGAGAATAAATGGATCTTCAAGAGAAAAACAGATGCTGATGGTAATATTACTGTCTATAAAGCTCGACTTGTCGCAAAGGGTTTCCGACAAATTCAAGGTGTTGACTACGATGAGACTTTCTCACCTGTAGTGAAGCTAAAATCTGTGAGGATTTTGTTTGCAATAGCTGCATTTTTCGATTATGAGATTTGGCAGATGGATGTCAAAACGGCGTTCCTTAATGGAGACATTGAGGAAGAGTTGTATATGGTACAACCCAAAGGTTTTATCGATCCTAAAAATGCTGACAAAGTATGCAAACTTCAGCGTTCAATCTATGGACTGAAGCAAGCATCAAGAAGTTGGAACCGACGCTTTGATAAGGTGATCAAAGACTTCGGGTTTATACGGTGTCATGGAGAGGCACTGTATTTACAAGAAAGTGAGTGGGAGCTACCGTAGCATTCCTGATATTATATGTAGATGACATATTATTGATTGGGAATGATATAGAACTATTAAGCGATGTAAAAGGTTATTTGAATAATAGTTTTTCAATGAAAGACCTTGGTGAAGCATCGTATATATTAGGCATCAAGATTTATAGAGATAGATCAAGACGCCTAATAGGGCTATCACAGAGTACATACCTGGACAAGATTCTAAAGAAGTTTAGAATGGACGAAAGTAAGAAAGGGTTCTTACCTATGTTACCAGGCAAGGTCTTGAGTAAGACTCAAGGACCGGCTACGGCAGAAGAAAGAGAAAGGATGAGTAATATCCCCTATGCCTCGGCAGTAGGATCTATCATGTATGCCATGCTATGTACTAGACCGGATATAGCACATGTTGTTAGTTTGACTAGCGGATATCAAAGTGATCCGGGAATGTAACCTTTGGACAGCGGTCAAGAATATCCTGAAGTACTTGAAAAGAACTAAGGATATGTTTCTTTGTTATGGAGGTGACCAAGAGCTCGTTGTAAGCGGTTACACCGATGCAAGTTGGAACACTGATCCTGATGACTCTAAGTCACAATGCAGGTACGTGTTTATATTGAATGGTCTTTGCGATGGTGGGCAAGCTCGAAGCAGTGCACGGTGGCGAAGTCTTCAACAGAATCAGAGTACATAGCGGCTTCAGAGGCTTCATCAGAAGCGGTATGGATGAAGAGGTTCATTGTAGAACTCGGTGTGGTTCCTAGTGCATTGGACCCACTAGTCATCTACTGTGACAACATGGGTGCCATCGCCAATGCACAAGAACCAAGGTCACACAAGAGGCTGAAGCATATCAAGCTGCGTTACCACTCGATTCACGAGTACATCGAAGTTGGAGAAGTAAAGATTTACAAAGTACACACTGATCTGAATGTAGCAGATCCGTTGACTAAAGCTCTCCCTAGGGCAAAGCATGACCAACACCAGAATGCCATGGGTGTTAGGTACATTACAATGTAATCTAGATTATTGACTCTAGTGCAAGTGGGAGACTGTTGGAGATATGCCCAAGAGGCAATAATAAAAGTGGTTATTATATATCTTTATGTATATGATGAATGTTTATATACCATGCTATAATTGTATTAACCGAAACATTGATACATGTGTGATATGTAAACAACAAAGAGTCCCCAGTATGCCTCTTAACTAGCTTGTTGATTAATGGATGATTAGTTTCATAATCATGAACATTGGATGTTATTAATAAGTGAAGCGGCACGCAAGAAAGCCGAACTTGTTGCTAGTGAAGCCAAAGCAGAGGCTGATGAAGCCAAAGCGAAGACTGCTCGTGTCGAGGATCTGCAGAAAAGACTTGAGGATGCTGAAACTGCTTTAAACGAGCACAAAGCTGCACAGGCTGATCGTGAGCAGGGGATCCTCAAGCGTCTGAAATCACAAAGTCGACGCACTCAAAGTAATATTATTGATTTCTTCTATTTTTGTGCTACCCGCTGTTTCTTGTTTTTGACCAACGTTTTGTTTCATGTGGCAGACCAAACAAACCAAGAGTTTGACCTGGAGAATCCCGACAATGATCCTCTCCTTGACGCACTTTCTTATCTGGAGCTTCATGGAGCCGAATTTCGTGAAGGCGTGGCGAATGCTAGTGCGGGACTGTCGGCGATGTTCCCCTACTTCTTCCCGAAGAAAGAGGAGCCCCCGACTTTCCTTACCCTTGCCAAGAGCTTTAATTCATCAGATGACCTTGGACTGAAGATGCGCCAGGAAAACATGAAGATTGCTGTCGAGAGTACTGTTGCCTTGGTCGCTGACAGCCAACAATCTGTTGATTGGATGAAGGTTGGCGACACCAATCAGATAGAGCAATCAAGATGGAGGTCGCTGATTAAGGCAGCCAAGCCCAACACGAAGAAAATCTTGGCCTATCTCGGGATCAAACCAGCTTCGACTCCTAGCTCATCAAGGCCGGAGGTCTAGTTGCATGCCTCTTTGTTTTTCCTTCTCTGTTTCTTTTGCTCTTGTCGCCAAAGTTGTTATTTGGCGACACGTACTTTTATTAGCTCCACTGTAAGGCCTTTGTAATTATTCCGAAAGATTAATGAAAACTCTGTATTTGCTTGTTGATTGATGTTGTCTTGTTTTATTAAATTTCAGTTGGTATTTGATAACTATACTCCATCCTCCGCTCCTTCCAATGTTTCGCCTTCTTCTTCTCGCTCAAGGAGAACTCTTGCTGATGCTACACCTGTCGAAGATTCCTTGCCGCGAGAATTGGATGAACTTCGGCAGCAACTTCAGTATGCAAAGAAGCAAACACTTGTGATGATGGAGAAATCTCGTAAGTCATCTGAAGCCGAAAAAATTGCACTTCAGCAAGCTCGCGAGGCCATTGCTGCTAAAGAAATCGCTGCTTCCGAGGCTGAAAAGGCGACTACTCGAGAAAATTTCATGCTCGAGTTAATGAGTGAAGCCAGTGCGGATATGTCGGGTATGCTTGTTTCATCCTCCGATATCTTCCGTCTTCATGCTACGTCTCTTAATGTTTTCTGCTTCGTTGTTTTAATAGGTTCCTTTACTGATGCTGTTGCCGAAGAAGAAAGGGTAAATACTAGGACGAACCTCCTTGTTAACCTTTCCCTTGACCATGGTTCTCTGTTTTGGGCTACCCCCGAGAGGACCCACCAGATTGTCAGATTTCAGGATCGCACTTCTCAAACTCGCGACTTCCTTGACTTCTGTACCAGGACCCTGTCCATGGTTTATAACTCCATGTTTCCTCGGAACGTTCAACCAAAAACTCTTCCCGAGTTAATGGAGAAATTTAAGGATGCCCACAAGATCCATGATTTTGTCAGAGCTCAACTGGTAGCTGGCGCCAGATTTGCTCTTATCATGCTTCAGATCTGCCACTCAAATCTTGACCTGACTCAAGTTGTTGCGAAAGTTCATGAGAAAGTAAGGCGTCGAAGAGTTGGTGTCGACCGAATTAACACGAAGGTTTCGCCTATAGCCGAAGAAATGATTGAAGACCTTCTTCGGATGGATGCCGACTTTTTTGCAGATGGTCATTATGCTGATTTTCTTGGCGCTGCTCCTGAAGAAAACAGAATTACCCTTGATGACATATTGAATCATGACTGATTATTTTCCTTTGGTAGATAACTTTTCTTTGTAACCCATGATTGTGATTATATTGTGAAGCAAACATCATATTTCTATATTTGTCTAGCCCCCGAATGTTTCGGTGGCTATTTACTGTATTTGTGTATTGCGAGGTTTTGAACCAAGGCATTTATTTAATATGTAGTTTTGGCGGATATCAGCCCCCGAGCTTCTTTGTTGAGCACTATTTTGTATTTTTATTGACTCACGAGGTATTTTAATACCAAGGCAAGGCTTTTCTTTTTTCGAGGAACTATATTGAAATTCATCAGGTCGGAGACTTTGAGCATGTCGATAAAGAAAAGTTATATTGACACTATGTTATCACCAGTATTTGACCGAGTCAGAGGTGGGCCGCGATCAAGATGGATTTGAAGAATATACATGGTAGAATTACGTGAATCGGCCTGTTATGCTGAGTTTGGGCTAGTTTGCCCTTGTATCTGTAATTATAGTAGATCGCATCTTAGATTAGAAAATAGAGTTTTACCCGTGCACGGTTAGGTGCACACCTGAATTAGAAAGTCCCTTGGACTATAAATATGTATCTAGGGTTTATGGAATAAACAACAACTCACGTTCAACCAAACAAACCAATCTCGGCGCATCGCCAACTCCTTCGTCTCGAGGGTTTCTATCCGGTAAGCGACATGCTGCCTAGATCGCATCTTGCGATCTAGGCAGCACAAGCTCCACGTTGTTCATGCGTTGCTCGTACTGAAGCCTTGTTGATGGCGAGCAACGCAGTTATCATAGATGTGTTAGGGTTAGCATTGTTCTCCTGCAGGGACGCCGAAGGAACATTTCGTCGGGTTCAATTTGAGGCAGAACTTGTCAAGGTTGTCGAAAGTTTCCTTTAGATCCTCGATCAATGTTGTCCCCTTTTTTGATGTTATGACGACATCATTGATGTATACTTGTACGTTTTTCCCAATCAGTGTTGCCAGGCATTTCTGCATCATCCGCTGATATGTTGCTCCCGCGTTTTTCAAACCGAAAGGCATTGTCTTGTAGCAAAACACGCCGTAAGGTGTTATGAACGCTATTTTTACTTCATCTTCTTCTTTTAATCTGATCTGGTTATAACCAGAGTATGCATCCAGGAAGGAAAGACGTTCGCATCCTGCCGTGGAGTCGATAATTTGATCGATCCTCGGGAGGGGAAAGTGATCCTTTGGACAGTGTTTATTGAGACACGTGAAATCGACGCACATGCGAAGGACTTTCGTGTTTTTCTTCGGCACCAGCACTGGGTTAGCTACCCAAGTGGCCTCTGTATGTAGCTCTTTGATTAAACTAGCCTCTCTTATTCGATCTATCTCTGACAGCATAGCTTTGCGGTTTGGTTCCGAAAAACGCCGCAAGGGTTGTTTAATTGGTCTCGCAATTGGATCCAAGTTTAGGTGGTGCTCGGCAAGTTCCCTGGGTACTCCTGGCATGTCAGCTGGACACCATGCGAAGATTTTCCAGTGCTCACGGAGGAACTCGACGAGCGCGCTTTCCTATGCGAGGTCCATGTATGTCGCGATGGACGTCATTTTCTTTGGATCTGTCGGGTGAATCTGCACCTCCTTGGAGTCTTTCGTGGTGTTAAAGGTTGGCTCCCTGAGAGGCCTTCCTACATCTGGCAACACATCGTAATCGGTTGTGAGCCTTGATGCCATATATTCTGCCTGCATCCCGAAAGTTTCTGACAGTCGATGAAAATCTTTGTCGCACTTATCAGCTAACGCGAAACTTCCTTTGACCGTGATTGGTTCCTTAGGTCCTGGTAGCCTCCATAACAGATACGTGTAATGTGGTACTGCCATAAATCTGGCATACGCTGGTCGTCCCAAAAAGGCGTGGTACTGTGACGGGAAATCCACGACTTCAAACTCCAGCCTTTCTATCCTGTAATTTTCTCGGGTCCCAAACTGAACGTCGAGATTGATTTTTCCCAATGGATAACTTGGCTTTTCTGGTGTAATACCATGAAAACGTGTATCAGTTGGTTTCAGATTTGCTAGGGATATGTTCATCTTCCTTAGTGTATCTGCGTACATAAGGTTTAGACTGCTGCCTCCATCTATGAATACTCGAGAAACATCGAATCCTGCGATCACTGCTGGTAAGATAAGTGTTGATTGCCCTGGTCGAGGAACTTGCTGCGGATGATCCGCAATTGTGAAGCCAATGTCCTACCCTGACCAATTTAGGTATTCAATCGTTGGTGGAGGCATTTTTTCTGCCATGAACACTTGTCTCGAGATCACTTTCCGAGCTCTATTGGACGGCTGATACGTCTCCGACGTATCGATAATTTCTTATGTTCCATGCCACATTATTGATGTTATCTACATGTTTTATGCACACTTTATGTCATATTCGTGCATTTTCTGGAACTAACCTATTAACAAGATGCCGAAGTGCCAGTTGTTGTTTTCTGCTGTTTTTGGTTTCAGAAATCCTAGTAACGAAATATTCTCGGAATTGGACGAAATCAACGCCCAGGGTCTTATTTTGCCACGAAGCTTCCAGAAGACCGAAGAGGAGACGAAGTGGGGCCACGAGGTGCCCAAACCCTAGGGCGGCGCGGCCCCCCCTTGGCCGCGCGGCCCTGTGGTGTGGGGCCCTCGTGCCGCCTCCTGACCTGCCCTTCCGCCTACTTAAAGCCTCCGTTGCGAAACCCCCAGTACCGAGAGCCACGATACGGAAAACCTTACTGAGACGCCGCCGCCGCCGATCCCATCTCGGGGGATCCAGGAGATCGTCTCCGGCACCCTGCCGGAGAGGGGATTCATCTCCCGGAGGACTCTACGCCGCCATGGTCGCCTCCGGAGTGATGAGTGAGTAGTCTACCCCTGGACTATGGGTCCATAGCAGTAGCTAGATGGTTGTCTTCTGCCCATTGTGCTATCATTGTCGGATCTTGTGAGCTGCCTAACATGATCAAGATCATCTATCTGTAATTCTATATGTTGCGTTTGTTGGGATCCGATGAATAGAGAATACATGTTATGTTGATTATCAAAGTTATGTCTATGTGTTGTTTATGATCTTGCATGCTCTCCGTTACTAGTAGATGCTCTGGCCAAGTAGATGCTTGTAACTCCAAGAGGGAGTATTTATGCTCGATAGTGGGTTCATGCCTCCATTGATATCTGGGACAGTGACAGAAAGTTCTAAGGTTGTGGATGTGCTGTTGCCACTAGGGATAAAACATTAGTGCTATGTTCAAGGATATAGTTACTAGTTACATTACGCGCAATACTTAATGCAATTGTCTGTTGTTAGCAACTTAATACTGGAGGGGGTTCGGATGATAACCTGAAGGTGGACTTTTTAGGCATAGATGCAGTTGGATGGCGGTCTATGTACTTTGTCGTAATGCCCAATTAAATCTCACTATACTCATCATAATATGTATGTGCATGGTCATGCCCTCTTTATTTGTCAATTGCCCAACTGTAATTTGTTCACCCAACATGCTGTTTATCTTATGGGAGAGACACCTCTAGTGAACTGTGGACCCCGGTCCAATTCTCTATACTGAAATACAATCTACTGCAATACTTGTTCTACTGTTTTCTGCAAACAATCATCTTCCACACAATACGGTTAATCCTTTGTTACAGCAAGCCGGTGAGATTGACAACCTCACTGTTTCGTTGGGGCAAAGTACTTTGGTTGTGTTGTGCAGGTTCCACGTTGGCGCCGGAATCTCTGGTGTTGCGCCGCACTACATCCCGCCGCCATCAACCTTCAACGTGCTTCTTGGCTCCTCCTGGTTCGATAAACCTTGGTTTCTTTCTGAGGGAAAACTTGCTGCTGTGCGCATCATACCTTCCTCTTGGGGTTCCCAACGAACGTGTGAGTTACACGCCATCAAGCTCTTTTTCTGGCGCCGTTGCCGGGGAGATCAAGACACGCTGCAAGGGGAGTCTCCACCTCTTTACTTTGTTTTTGTCTTGCTTTATTTTATTTACTACTTTGTTTGCTGCATTATATCAAAACACAAAAAAATTAGTGGCTAGCTTTACTTTATTTACTGTCTTGCACTCTATATCAAAAACACAAAAAAATTAGTTGCTTGTTTACTTTACTTAATATCATGCATGTTTTTATTTCACTAGTTAAGCATAATGGAAAACAACAAAAATATGAGAGATCTTTATGAACTTTATCTTGAATTAGGACATGATGTGTTTGAAGAGAGAATTAAAAAACCCATGGAACTTTATATGCATGCTAATGGGAATGTTATTACTATGAATGCTTTGAACACCATTGTTGCTAATGCTATGGAAAATTCTAAGCTTGGGGAAGCTGGCTCTGATGAGCATGAACTTTTTAGTCCCCCAAGCATGGAGGAGAAAATTTACTTTGATGACACTTTGCCTCCCATTTATGATGATAGTGGTATTTTGGTGCCACCTACTATTGAGGATAAATTTTATTATGATTATACTATGCCTCCTACATTTGATGATTATGGTGATGAGAATAATAATGATAGCTACTTTGTTGAATTTGCTCCCACTACAATTAATAAGAATGACTATGCTTATGTTGGGAGTAGTAATTATTTTATGCACGAGACTCATGATAAGAATGCTTTATGTGATAGCTATATTGTTGAGTTTGTTCATGATGCTACTGAAAGTTATTATGAGAGAGGAAAATATGGTTGTAGAAATTTTCATGTTACTAAAACACCTCTCTATGTGCTGAAATTTTTGAAGCTACACTTGTTTTATCTTCCTATGCTTGTCACTTTGCTCTTCATGAACTTGTTTATTTACAAGATTCCTATGCATAGGAAGCATGTTAGACTTAAATGTGTTTTGAATTTGCCTCTTGATGCTCTCTTTTGCTTCAAATACCATTTCTTGCGAGTGCATCATCAAAACTGCTGAGCCCATCTTAATGGCTATAAAGAAAGAACTTCTTGGGAGATAACCCATGTGTTATTTTGCTACAGTACTTTGTTTTATATTTGAGTCTTGGAAGTTGTTTACTACTGTAGCAACCTCTCCTTATCTTAGTTTTGTGTTTTGTTGTGCCAAGTAAAGTCTTTGATAGTAAAGTTCATACTAGATTTGGATTACTGCGCAGTTTCAGATTTCTTTGCTGTCACGAATTTCGACCTGCCTCCCTGTAGGTAGCTCAGAACATTATGCCAATTTACGTGAGTGATCCTCAGATATGTACGCAACTTTCATTCAATTTGAGCATTTTCATTTGAGCAAGTCTGGTGCCTCGATAAAATTCGTCAATACGAACTGTTCTGTTTTGACAGATTCTGCCTTTTATTTCGCATTGCCTCTTTTGCTATGTTGGATGAATTTCTTTGATCCATTAATGTCCAGTAGCTTTATGCAATGTCCAGAAGTGTTAAGAATGATTGTGTCACCTCTGAAGATGTTAATTTTTATTGTCGCTAACCCTCTAATGAGTTGTTCTAAGTTTGGTGTGGAGGAAGTTTTCAAGGATCAAGAGAGGAGTATGATGCAACATGATCAAGGAGAGTGAAAGCTCTAAGCTTGGGGATGCCCCGGTGGTTCACCCCTGCATATATCAAGAAGACTCAAGCGTCTAAGCTTGGGGATGCCCAAGGCATCCCCTTTTTCATCGACAACATTATCAGGTTCCTCCCCTGAAACTATATTTTTATTCCATCACATCTTATGTGCTTTTCTTGGAGCGTCGGTTTGTTTTTGTTTTTTGTTTTGTTTGAGTAAAATGGATCCTAGCATTCACTTTATGGGAGAGAGACATGCTCCGCTGTAGCATATGGACAAGTATGTCCTTAGTTTCTACTCAAAGTATTCATGGCGAAGTTTCTCCTTCGTTAAATTGTTATATGGTTGGAATTGGAAAATGATACATGTAGTAATTGCTATTAATGTCTTGGGTAATGTGATACTTGGCAATTGTTGTGCTCATGTTTAAGCTCTTGCATCATATGCTTTGCACCCATTAATGAAGAAATACATAGAGCATCCTAAAATTTGGTTTGCATATTTGGTCTCTCTAAGGTCTAGATAATTTCTAGTATTGAGTTTTGAACTACAAGGAAGACGATGTAGATTCTTATAATGTTTACAATATGTCTTTTATGTGAGTTTTGCTGCACCGGTTCATCCTTGTGTTTGTTTCAAATAACCTTGCTAGCCTAAACCTTGTATCGAGAGGGAATACTTCTCATGCATCCAAAATACTTGAGCCAACCACTATGCCATTTGTGTCCACCATACCTACCTACTACATGGTATTTCTCCGCCATTCCAAAGTAAATTGTTTGAGTGCTACCTTTAAAATTCCATCATTCACCTTTGCAATATATAGCTCATGGGACAAATAGCTTAAAAACTATTGTGGTATTGAATATGTAATTATGCACTTTATCTCTTATTAAGTTGCTTGTTGTGCGATAACCATGTTTCTGGGGACGCCATCAACTACTCTTTGTTGAATTTCATGTGAGTTGCTATGCATGTTCGTCTTGTCTGAAGTAAGAGAGATCTACCACCTTATGGTTAAGCATGCATATTGTTAGAGAAGAACATTGGGCCGCTAACTAAAGCCATGATCCATGGTGGAAGTTTTAGTTTTGGACAAATATCCTCAATCTCATATGAGAAAATTATTAATTGTTGTTACATGCTTATGCATAAAAGAGGAGTCCATTATCTGTTGTCTATGTTGTCCCGGTATGGATGTCTAAGTGGAGAATAATCAATAGCGAGAAATCCAATGCGAGCTTTCTCCTTAGACCTTTGTACAGGCGGCATAGAGGTACCCCTTTGTGACACTTGGTAAAAACATGTGCATTGCGATGATCCGGTAGTCCAAGCTAATTAGGACAAGGTGCGGGCACTATTAGTATACTATGCATGAGGCTTGCAACTTGTAAGATACAATTTACATGATACATATGCTTTATTACTACCGTTGACAAAATTGTTTCATGTTTTCAAAATCAAAGCTCTAGCACAAATATAGCAATCGATGCTTTTCCTCTATGGAGGACCATTCTTTTACTTTCAATGTTGAGTCAGTTCACCTATTTCTCTACACCTCAAGAAGCAAACACTTGTGTGAACTGTGCATTGATTCCTACATATTTGCATATTGCACTTATTATATTACTCTATGTTGACAATATCCATGAGATATACATGTTACAAGTTGAAAGCAACCGCTGAAACTTAATCTTCCTTTGTGTTGCTTCAACACCTTTACTTTGAATTATTGCTTTATGAGTTAACTCTTATGCAAGACTTGTTGATGCTTGTCTTGAAGTGCTATTCATGAAAAGTCTTTGCTTTATGATTCACTTGTTTACTCATGTCATATACATTGTTTTGATCGCTGCATTCACTACATATGCTTTACAAATAGTATGATCAAGGTTATGATGGCATGTCACTCCAGAAATTATCTGTGTTATCATTTTACCTGCTCGGGACGAGCAGAACTAAGCTTGGGGATGCTGATACGTCTCCGACGTATCGATAATTTCTTATGTTCCATGCCACATTATTGATGTTATCTACATGTTTTATGCACACTTTATGTCATATTCGTGCATTTTCTGGAACTAACCTATTAACAAGATGCCGAAGTGCCAGTTGCTGTTTTCTGCTGTTTTTGGTTTCAGAAATCCTAGTAACGAAATATTCTCGGAATTGGACGAAATCAACGCCCAGGGTCTTATTTTGCCACGAAGCTTCCAGAAGTCCAAAGAGGAGACGAAGTGGGGCCACGAGGTGCCCAAACCCTAGGGCGGCGCGGCCCCCCCTTGGCCGCGCGGCCCTGTGGTGTGGGGCCCTCGTGCCGCCTCCTGACCTGCCCTTCCGCCTACTTAAAGCCTCCATTGCGAAACCCCCAGTACCGAGAGCCACGATACGGAAAACCTTACTGAGACGCCGCCGCCGCCGATCCCATCTCGGGGGATCCAGGAGAACATCTCCGGCACCCTGCCGGAGAGGGGATTCATCTCCCGGAGGACTCTACGCCGCCATGGTCGCCTCCGGAGTGATGAGTGAGTAGTCTACCCCTGGACTATGGGTCCATAGCAGTAGCTAGATGGTTGTCTTCTCCCCATTGTGCTATCATTGTCGGATCTTGTGAGCTGCCTAACATGATCAAGATCATCTATCTGTAATTCTATATGTTGCGTTTGTTGGGATCCGATGAATACAGAATACTTGTTATGTTGATTATCAAAGTTATGTCTATGTGTTGTTTATGAACTTGCATGCTCTCCGTTACTAGTAGATGCTCTGGCCAAGTAGATGCTTGTAACTCCAAGAGGGAGTATTTATGCTCGATAGTGGGTTCATGCCTCCATTGATATCTGGGACAGTGACAGAAAGTTCTAAGGTTGTGGATGTGTTGTTTCCACTAGGGATAAAACATTAGTGCTATGTTCAAGGATATAGTTACTAGTTACATTACGCGCAATACTTAATGCAATTGTCTGTTGTTAGCAACTTAATACTGGAGGGGGTTCGGATGATAACCTGAAGGTGGACTTTTTAGGCATAGATGCAGTTGGATGGCAGTCTATGTACTTTGTCGTAATGCCCAATTAAATCTCACTATACTCATCATAATATGTATGTGCATGGTCATGCCCTCTTTATTTGTCAATTGCCTAACTGTAATTTGTTCACCCAACATGCTGTTTATCTTATGGGAGAGACACCTCTAGTGAACTGTGGACCCCGGTCCAATTCTCTATACTGAAATACAATCTACTGCAATACTTGTTATACTATTTTCTGCAAACAATCATCTTCCACACAATACGGTTAATCCTTTGTTACAGCAAGCCGGTGAGATTGACAACCTCACTGTTTCGTTGGGGCAAAGTACTTTGGTTGTCTTGTGCAGGTTCCACGTTGGCGCCGGAATCTCTGGTGTTGCGCCGCACTACATCCCGCCGCCATCAACCTTCAACGTGCTTCTTGGCTCCTCCTGGTTCGATAAACCTTGGTTTCTTTCTGAGGGAAAACTTGCTGCTGTGCGCATCATACCTTCCTCTTGGGGTTCCCAACGAACGTGTGAGGTTGGAGTTGGGGTCGACATATGGGGGTGGTTATGGTGCTGCCGCTATTCTGAGTTGGTGTCGGTTTTTGTCCGTAATTGCGGGAGGAGGTGGCAGGTGGATCTCGCTCCTAGGCCCTTGAGGATTTCTATTTGTCACCTGAGCATTGGCTTGCCCTGCAAACCTTAGCATTGCCTGAAAATTTTGGCAGTCCTTCTGCAGGTGTCCTGACTGTCTCTTCCCATTATTGTCGACATAAAAATGCATCTGACATGGCCCGTTCATCATATCCTCGGGAGATACGAAAGGTCTCTGAAACCTTGGTCCACTATTTTGCCTGTTATTTCGGGGATCATCTCTATTGTCGCCACGCTGATCGTTGCCTCTTTGATAGTCATCTCTATTGCTTCCTCCACTGTTTCCTCGAAAACCAGCCGATATTTGGCCAGGAGCATCGTAACTCAAGAACTGTCGAGAAAAACGTCGTCTATTTTGAAAATTTTGACTACGGTCTTCCTCTGGCGACCTATGTCGCTTATTGTGAACATCATCCTCTCCATCTGCCCACCTGTTTGCTATCTCCATTAACGCTGATACTGTCTTTGGGTTTGTTCTCCCCAAATCCTCGACAAAATCTCCTCGTCGAATTCCTGCCACGAATGCGTCTATTGCTCTCTTGTCAGATATGTTTTCTGCCGAGTTTTTGATGATATTCCATCTCTGGATGTACTTTCTCATTGACTCATCGTGTTTTTGTCGACATGACCTCAACTCCTCTAGCGATGCGGGTTTCTTGCATGTGGACCGGAAGTTTTTGATGAATATATCCTCAAAATCATTCCAGTTGTCTATGGAACCTGAAGGAAGCTTCTTTATCCAAGATCGTGCAGGTCCACTCAGGTGTACTTGGATGCTTTGCATAGCTGTTGCTCTGGTTCCACCTATCAGCTTCACTGTCTCGAGATAATCGACTAGCCAATCCTCGGGATCTTGCAGGCCATCGAATTTTTTGAAATTATCGGGTAACTTAAACCCTGAAGGCACCCGAGTTTTTCGGACTCTCCTTGTAAAGCATGGTAATCCACACATATCTTCTTCGGCTATGTCTGGAGAATACCGATGTTCCCTTCTAGTTTGTCATGCTCTATCTACCCTTGCTTGAATTTCTGTGTCTCTTGCTTCGTTTGTTCTTTCGGGACCTGGTGCTGCTGTAGTAGGTCGTGGACTATTTTGCCTTGCAGATCCTTCGGGAGGTGAGTTTACGAACGCCGCTCCCATGGCTCCTACTCCTGCCATAGCCATATTGTACAGTGCTTCTCTTGGATCTCCGGCAGGTGGTTTGGATGCGAGAATGAAGGCTTGCGTCGCCATGTACCCAGCTTCTGGCGTCTTAGGGATAATGTTCCCCCTCGTGTCTATTTACATAAAGGACATGTCGAGGTTTTGGACTAGATTCTCTCTCTCAGCTTCAGGTATGTTGTTTAGTTGAGATCTTGCCCTGTTGCGAGCTTCTCTGTGACTGCTTCCCGAAGTACCTGATTGGCGACTCAACTCCGCTCTGCGCCTACTCGATGCTGATGCTGCTTCTTGCCTCTTGTCTAAGGCGATTTTCTGTTTCTCGAGTTCTCGCCTAGTTCGTGCGAGTCTATATTGATATGCTTGTAACTCCTCAGGTGTCGCTGTTACAGTCATCGTCTCTGTACCATTGATAGCTCTGTCGACTCGATCCAATACTGCCTGCGGAAATTGCACCATCTCTCGCGTCCTTGTACCGATATATTTTGTTCCTAGACTTCGCGTGAGATCTGCAGGATCGACAAACGGATTTCCCGCCTCGTCGAAGTTCTCTGATGTCTCCTCTTGAGGTCGGCTTGTTTCTCCGATTGCATAGATCTAATGATACTTTATTTTTTGAGTTTTGTCGAGATTGGTGACACCGTCGTATAGACCGGCGAAGACCTTTCCGACAGTGATGGATTTGTTGATGAAGTCGAAACTGTCAACACTGTCAGAATCGCTGCTTATACTGGAGTCCGCAGACGACTCGAAGGACATGTCGCTGAAGATCTTGGCGAGTTTTACGCTTGCCCTGGTGCTGATGAAGCGTGGCGATGAAGTCTCCTCGTCGCCTGACTCGATTGATGATGTCGAGCTCGGAAAATCAGGATCGATTGCTGATAATCCCGATGAGATCGGAATTTCGAGACGATCTGCTCCTTCCTTCTCGACGCGAAAGTGGAGCCTTCCAAACGTCATCTCCATGGGCTCCTCCAGATACGCATATGCATCCAAACGGGAGGGCGGGTGAGGAACAAAATCGACTAGACCAGTTTCGATCTGTTTACCTCTGTCCATCGCGTTGCTCGAAGTCGATGAAGTCGACGATCTTGAACGTGCCATCGAGATCAGCTCCTTGACACCTCTAATTCCCACAGACGGTGCCAATTGACAAGGGATTAACTTATCAATGCCTACGTATTGTAGACTAGGGTTTAGTTGGAAGTAGAGGGCAAGTAGATCTCGAAGGTTTCAGCCGAAAAGTACTCGACGATTATGAAAACTAGGGTTGCGTGAACAATGGATCGATCCTCTCTTTGTCCCTCGACTCCCCCTTATATAGGAGGCGGAGCCGAGGGATTCGTAATACACAAGAGTTACAGAGTCCGGGAGGGTTTCTAACCCATCCCGTAAGATTACAAGTAGTATTCCTAATACAACTCTAGCTTTCCTTGATAACAACTTAGGCATCCGAATCTTCTTAAACGTCGAGTCGTGGGCCTTAAGCAAACCCCGGGTACTATCTTCGGCAGGCCCATTGGGGATGCCTATGTCACTCGTGAACCCTAGCCCTCGCTTTCGCGACGCCCGTGTCGCCGCCGCCTTCGCCGAATTCTTCCGGCCAACTCCGGCCGTCGCCGCCGGCGAGATGGAGCGCATCTGAACCGCCGTTCGACGGTGCTTCAGATCCTCCACTTCGATTTGCGTTTCGCCGCCTCCTCGACTCGTCCCCTTCGCCTCTAGTCGCCTGGCATGGAGTGCCGTGGCGATCTCGTCGCCGCCGATGCTCCAGATGCCGTGGCGCCGCC
Organism: Lolium perenne; assembly: GCF_019359855.2. Classification (NCBI taxonomy): domain Eukaryota; kingdom Viridiplantae; phylum Streptophyta; class Magnoliopsida; order Poales; family Poaceae; genus Lolium; species Lolium perenne. The sequence continues at coordinate 26,443,656 of NC_067246.2, read as the reverse complement.
GTGGCTTGGCCTGGCCTGGCGCTGCCGCGCCCTCGGCGTGTGCCACCGTGGCCGCCATTGCCGCGCTCATCGCCTCATGCCACCTGTAAGTGCCTCGTCGTCTCCTTCTCTCCCTCTCTGCTCTACTCCCTTCTCTCCTCCTCCTCTGCGTCTTTCTCAGTCACTGGCCTGCATCTCCATGTGGAGATGCTTGCCATGCCGATACGCTGCTGCTGTGCCTTGCTAGCCTGCGCATGTGCTGCTGTGCTGTGTTGCTATGCTGCTGTGCTGCTGCTGTGTATCTGCTGGCCTTGCTACTGCCATGGTTACTACTGCTGTGCTGCCCTGCCATGCTATACATGATTCTGTGCAAGATTCCTAAGATATGTGCTTGCTTATGCTTGCATTTCTTGCTTGAATCATTCCCCGTGCCTCTGTTCTTGTTACTATTCTTGCTAGTCACTCAGGTGTATTCAATTATACTGCCCTGCCTTGATGACTGTGTATACTTCTTGCAAATTTGCAAGTGCCAGTGCACTGATGTGCTATATCTTGTGCTTAATTTCATGAGCATGCTTAATTGGGCATTATTTGTTGGCTTAACAGTACTATCCAGTGATGACTGTTGTGTGCTTTATTTGTGTATCTTGATCCAGTGGTTCATCATACCTTTGATGTGCTTCTGGATACAATTATAAAGTCATTATTTCTGTATTTGTTTATTCAGTTATGACTTGGGTGTAATTCTTCAGTAGCTGGCTAACTACTGATGCTCTGCTTGGTTATAGCAACCTGTAACAAGTGCTAGCAAGCCTCTGATGATCACATGATCATCAGTTGCTTGATGATTAACTGATGTGCTTCTATCTGCGACTATCTGGTGCTCACTCTTTGATGTGTGTGCATCACACAGGCTTGGCCTGTGTGTGATGGTGCTTGCTCAAGCATCAGTTGATGCTTGCAATGATCCATTGGATCATCATCTGCAAGACTCTGGTGCATCAATTGCTTGTGTATTTCATTTATCTGTTTATTTTGCTTCATTAAATTGATAAATGATGTGAACTGTGATTCAATGATGATCATTTCAATGAATTAGTTAGGGCTAGCTGGATGCCAACCACTGGTTGGTACCCTAGCCCACTACTGAACTCTACTGGGTGATGATGTGGTGGCTTAAAGTGTTGGCTGTGGGTTGAGGTGGCCCTGGCAGCTCTGTGATGCTATCATGGGTAGCTCCCCCTCTCTATGGCTTGCTGTGGTTGGTGATTGCTTGCTGTAAGTGGATAATTGCTCACTGGTTGATCCTATACTGGACTTCCAGTGGCTTTTGATGCTGAGAAATTATATAGACAAGGATTTGTCCATTGTCTGATGGCATAGCTAGCTATAGGTGTTAAGTGTGTTGGGCTAGGCTAGCTGTGAATTCATTCTTTGCTGGATTTCCTTAGTTGTGCCACTGATTTGACATAACTAATGTTCCCCTAGGATGATTATCTATTGGCCTTACCCATATTTGCTTGCACCAAATGGCTTTGTAGCCAGATGATGACACAAACAGGGTTCTACCCTTCTGTGCTTCTGTGACATATGCACATGCTTAATTATGAGCAAAACCATGGTTTGCTCATGTTTATTTGGTATACCTCACTCCAGCTCCTAGAAATGGGTGTTGGTGTAGAGGATTGCTTCAGTGTTTGCTTGGTTTGCTTGCCCTGCTCCTCCTTGCAAGCTTGTGGTGCTTGATTAAGTGTTGTTGCTGTTTGAGCAGGTTGAACAGCAGTGGCTGTTCTTCCTGTTCTTGTGTTCTTGTGTTCTTGGTGAACTTACCCAGAAGCTTGTCGATGAATGACTAGGGTTTGGATGGAAAAAGGTTTTATATCATCCTTTCTTTGCTCTCATGGTCGACAGCTGAGCCTGGCAACACTTGGTGACTCCCCTGGCTTGTGTGTGCTGTTGTGCATGCACATAGCCTGGTGAGCAGCTAGGGTGTGTGTGTGTGTGTGTCCAGGGCTTGGAACTTGGGCTGTGAAAGGATCAGCTCGGCAGAGCTGTGATATTATCCACTATTTTCACTTTCTTTTGCTAATCTGCCACGTGGCTTTGCCACTTGGCATAACACTTGTTTTGCTTTGCTTGTGTGCAGGGACTTGGAGATGGTCAAGATGAGACTCAAGTTCATCTTGGTCAAAGAGTTCATGAGGATCAACTTGTAGTTTAGGAATTTCATTAATTTGTAACCTTCTTTCTTTTTCTTTTTCTATTTTGCCAATTCTTGTAATGTGTTGTAATATTCTATATTTCATATCTGAATATTGTAAAGACAATGTATCTTGTGTGATTATCAATAAAGCTCCAATTTCTCTAATAATCTTTACTTTATATTTGTGTTGTTCAAAATCCTTACTATTTATAATTTGCTTAATGAATTACCTCACATTTGAATTATGAGATATTCATTTGATGTTTGAATTTGAAATTCAAATTCAACTTAGGTTTGAATTCAATCATGCAACTTAAGTTGTAATGCACATACTCTCCTCTCTTCTCAAAACCCTAACTTAGTTGAATGAGAAGCAAGTTTGTCGCACTCTCGAAACCCTAACCCTGTAAGGTGTCGAGAGAGAAACTTGTCCCCCTTCGATGCAGTTTTGTTTTAAAAGCGCGAAATTTCCCCAGAATTTACGATGCAATGCACATCCCTTTCTAAAATCTACCCCTCGATCGTCTCTAAACCTGGGACATTACAGCCTTTCCCCCATAAAGAAAACTTCGTCCCGAAGTTGTGATTGTAATACATGAACAGTTCCGGGTATGTTTTCCTCAGGTCTTCTTCCTTTTCCCAGGTGGCTTCCCTCTCGGGGTGATGCTTCCATTGTATCTTGCAGTACTTAATAGCTCGATTCCTGAGTTGTTTCCAGTTCTCCTCGAGAATCTTTGCTGGCTTCTCGATGTAAGTCAAGTCTGGTTGTAACTCGAGTTCATCATGTGATACTGGCTCATCTGGGATCTTTAAACACTTCCTGAGTTGGGATACATGGAATACATTGTGAACTTGAGCTAACCTTCCCGGTAGTTCCAATTTGAAGGCTAACCCTCGGCTCTGACTCAGAATCTTGACAGGTCTGATGTATCTGGGACTCAACTTCCCTTTTACTCCGAATCTCTGAAGACCTTTCATCGGGCTTACCTTAAGATATACCATGTCTCCAACTTGTGGCTCCCATGTCCTTCTCTTTTGGTCTGCATAGCTCTTCTGTCGACTTTGAGCTATCTTCATCCTATCTCTTATGATGTCGATGATCTGTTGCTTTTCCTTGACATAATCAGGATTGAACTCCTTGCTTGATCCAACCTCATACCAACATATCGGTGATCTACACTTCCTTCCATACAGAGCTTTGAATGGTACCATCTTGATGCTGCTTTGATAGCTATTATTGTATGAAAACTCTGCTAGTGGTAAGTGCTCTTCTCATGATCCTCCGAAGTCTAGGGCACAAGCCCTAAGCATATCCTCTAATATCTGATTTGTTCTCTCTGTTTGTCCACCTGTCTGAGGATGATAGGCGGTGCTATAGTCTAGCTTGGATCCTAAAGCTTCATGTAATTGCTTCCAAAATGCTGATGTGAACACAGATCCTCGATCTGACACGATCTTATTGGGCACTCCATGTTTACTCACGATCTCTTTGATGTAAAGATCGATGAGTTTCTCTCATTTATCCTGCTGATTTACTGCTAAGAAGTGTGCACTCTTCGTCAACCGGTCCACGATTACCCATATCATGTCCTTCTTTTTATTAGTCATGGGTAGTCCGGTGATGAAATCCATTCCTATCTCCTCCCATTTCCATTCTGGAATTGGTAAAGGTTGTAACTTTCCTGCCGGACTTTGATGTTCAGCTTTCACTCCTTGGCAGGTATGGCATTCCGCCACGTATTGTGCTATCTCTAGAACCATGTACATCTTTGTACTTCCCGGATGTATAGTGTATGGTGTTTGATGTGCTTCCCGGAGTATAACTTCCTTGATCTCATCAATATCCGAAACGCAAATCCTCTTCTGGAACCATAATGATCCTGATTCTCCTCGGTAAAATTCTGATGGTCTTCCCTCATCAATCCTTCTCATCTCCTCCACGATGAATGGATCGTCCAATTGACCCATGATTATCTCATTCTTTAAGTTAACACTTAACTCATCGGCTACTTGTAAAGCCGATAATCCTTCATGAGCTTCTTTCTCCCAAAGTTGTATTTGGGCTTGGCTTATTTCCTTCCTCAACTCTGGTGATAACTCTTGTTCCACTCCTCCAGTGCTCTTCCTACTCAAGGCGTCTGCTACAACATTAGCATTTCCTGGAGTATAATTGATGGTCAAATCATAATCCTTGATTAGTTCAAGCCATCTTTTCTGCCTCATATTGAGTTCCTTTTGAGTGAAGAAGTACTTGAGACTCTTATGATTCGAATAGAGCTCACACTTGGCTCCATAGAGAAAATGTCTCCAAGTTTTAAGTGCAAATACTACTGCTCCTAATTCTAAATCATGTGTTGGATAGTTCACTTCATGAGGTCTGAGTTGCCTCGATCCATAAGATATTACTTTCTGATCTTGCATGAGTATGCAACCCAATCCATGTTTGGATGCGTCACAGTACACGGTGTAATCCTTGCCAACTTCCGGGACTGCTAACACCGGTGCTGTGGTGAGTTTCTCTTTCAGAGTTTGAAAACTCTTCTCACACTCCTCCGACCACACGAATGGTGTGTTCTTCCTTAACAGCTTAGTCATTGGTCCTGCTATCTTGGAGAATCCTTCAATGAATCTCCGATAGTATCCTGCCATTCCTAGGAATCCTCGGATTTCCTTGAAAGTCTTGGGTGCTTCCCAATCTAAAACTGCTGCTACCTTGCTCGGGTTAACAACTATTCCATCTTTGCTAATGACATGACCAAGAAATTCTACTTGATCTAGCCAAAACTCACACTTGCTGAATTTGGCATAGAGTTGATGTTCTCTTAGTGTTTGCAACACTATCCTCAGATGTTCAGCATGTTCAGCTTTATCTTTGGAGTATATCAAGATATCATCGATGAACACGATGACAAACTTGATGATGAGGACATCCCTACCTCACTACTACCTCCGTCATTACAAGTTGAAGATGAACCTGCTGTGAAGCTCAAGTCCAATGAAGTTCGGATTGGACCAATTACAAGGGCTCGTGCGAAGCTGCTTAAACAACAGGTGAACTTGTTTCTAAATGGTACTTTGATTGATGAGAACTTTATACTGCCTAAGTCCTATTACTTATGTATCATCAGGTATCAAGAAGAGACGAGCATCGCACGAGGAGGAGAGGAGCAGCTGGACATGAAGACGGACGTCAAGATGGCCGTGAAGCTGGACATGGAGCTGGACATGAAGATATCTCATGAACGCGCGAGGGAGGAGCGGGAGGCATGCGCGAGAGGAGAAGACGACGTCCAAGCCGGTCCAGAACCCGGTCAGACCGGCCACCAGACCGGGCCGCCCGGTCCCTGGCCCGGTCGACCGGTCGGCAACCGGCCGCCAATCGAATGAGATTTATCGTACCGGGCAAAAACCGGAAAGTTGCGAAGTTTCCGGTTTCCGCCCGATTGACCAGACCACCGATCGGCCCGCCCGGTCCACCGCCCGGTCGACCGGATTCCAGACCGGATTCGTCCGAGTCTGTCTCGACCAGATCTATTCTGGGTCGGTTTTCTTTGTATCTTTTCGACCAGAACTTGTCCGGGACGCCTATATAAGTGCCCAGGACGCCCCCCTAGCTGTTTTAGACCACGTTTAAGATAAACCCTAGTTCTTAGTTGTTTGCTCTGCAAAACTATTGAATTCCCTACACCATATTGCTTGATATTGTGTAGATCCTGAAAAAGTCTTGTGTGATCTGCTGTTCCATTGGGAATTAGAAGGTTGCAACTTACCACTTCGTGGTCGGCGGCTACGTGCGCAAGTGTGTGGAGTTGCGAATATCTTGCAGGGTTGGGAGCTTTTGCATTGGCGACAGGGACCAATCGAGAGATCTCGTTGCGTCATACAAGTTATCATCCACTACATCGTCGTGTTTCTCCGCTGCCATCACCCCGTGATCATCATCACCACCGTGCTTACTGAGAAGATCGGGCCACCCCTTATCATCTTGGTATCAGATTTCCAGTTTTCGACCTTTTCCTCCACATAGTTGCATTGCCCCATTATATCGCCTTGTGTGAGTATCATTGGTTGTCTACGGTCAGCGTTAGAGCTTGTTGTTGGTGCAAATAGGTAGCCCACCTACAGCCCCACATATATCCTGCTTTGCCGTGTGATTTGTTCTTATACCCTTGATATTCGCTTCGCTACATCCGTGCACTAGTTGTTACTACAAGTGGTAAGCAACACTAATTTACTTTGGAACGGTAAGATCTCCTCTTCTTATCAGTTGTTGAGTGAGTAGTGAGAGTACCACCATATATTTTTGATTTAGTGCACTAATCTACTAACGATGTTTGCTAGTGATCATAAACTTGTTAACCAGGAAAACAAGAGTGCTGCAGATATCATTACATGGAGGGAGTATGAGGCTCTTCGTAATGAGATGCGACGTGAATTCCGCGCTCAGGATGATGAGCTTAAGGGGACGGTCCAAGAGATCTCCCAAAATTTGGATGCTACACATGTGACCGTCACTACAATGCGAGATCAAATGACGGATGTACAGCGTAGTCTTGCTGATTTGCGCCTGGCTGTTGAGAATTTGACCGCGCAACAACAACAAGACGATGATGATGATCCTGAGCTTCAAGATGACGCACACAATGCTCGTGGTGCACCACGTGGTTATCGTCCTCGCGGTTGGGCTCCACTTGGCCGCAATGGTCATGGACAAGATGAGGAAGACGGATTGGGTAAGCCCAAGTTTTCTATACCCAAGTTTGAAGGAGGAGCTGATGTTGAAGAATACCTCACTTGGGAGATCAAAATTGAGAAGCTATGGAATCTACATCTGCACTACACTGAAGATAGGAAGATCAAGCTTGCTTCTTCTGAATTTGATGGCTATGCATTGCGTTGGTGGGATGCTTTTGTTCGTAACTGTCGTCGTGGTGAACAGACAGATGCCATGGGATGGCTTGAGTTGGGGCCGAATGTGCGCTAGAGGATTCGGGGAGGGTTTGTGATAAGATTGGACGAACTTCCGGATGCTTTCCTCAAGAACACAACCAAGGGTAGCGAAACAAGAAGAAGAACACAAGGATGAACTCCGCTCCAGATCTTTCTCTTTATTGCTCTTAGCAAATTACAGGTTTGTGGTTACAGGAACGTAGGTGCTAGGTCGTCCCTCAGATCGTACGTCCCTTATCATCGTCCTCCGCGTAATGGGGCTACCCCCTCTCCTTATATAGGGGAGAGGTGGCTTACAGAGCAAGAAACCCTAATGGCATCTAGACAGCATCTAATGGCATCTTACAGCATCTTTGACTAGACAAACTACTTTTACAAAGTCACTTTAGTCAAAAAGGGCGGCGCCGACTTCTTTAACCACAGAGGCTGACGCCCCCGGTTGCCTTTGGCGTCATCCTCCACCTTTGACGTCAGGGCTTCGTTTAAAGCTACTTTGCTTAGCTCATACTTGTCTTCTAGCTCCTTAGAGAATCTTTGACCAGTCTTGCCGACGTGCTACAGTGCCGGTATCTTTCTTCCGGTATCTTTCTTCCGGTATCTCTCTTCCGGTATCTTTCTTCCGGTATCTTTCTTCCGGTATCTTTCTTCCAGTATCTTTGATCCGGTATCTCAATTTCTCCTTTTGGCATATCTCCGGCTTTGATATCACCGGTTGCCTTTACTCCGGTATACCCCTCATGGTATACCAGATTGTTTCATCCAACACTGTTGAACTCAGCCATCATAATCCGGTCTACTCTTCAATCCGGTAGCTTACTCTTTTATCCGGTATCTTTGGTTAGAGACGACCATGTCCGGTATCAATATTAAACCGGTATCTTGATGGCTCATACCATCCGGTTTGGCATGCCTTTGGCATACCGGGGGTCATCCCCCCAACATTAGTCCCCGAAGCTGGTATAGTCCGGTGGATCCTACCCAACGGACCATGCCAGGTTCTATTTTCTCAAGGTACCGGTTTAAACCTTCCGGCGTCTAGTTGAAAACCTTTCGGCGTCTCTACCGAAACCATCTCATCACACCGAATTCAGCTTTGGTATACTTGCTCCGGTATCTTTATTGTCAAAAACTTTCTCGGTGAAGTCGAGAATATGTGGGGAGCAGTGCCTGTCAGAGACATACGCACTGTCTCTGACGCGTCATGCCAGGTTCCCATTCCAAACGTACCGGATTAATCCTTCCGGTTTTCATTTAAACTCATCCGGCTCCTTGCCGAACCCACTTAGCTGAACAACCATCATCGAACAGCTCCGGCTTCTTTCTGTCGGTTCCTTGGTCTTCAATGCTTGTCTTGACGAAGTCCAGTATACCCCGAAACTTGTGCCTGTGAGAGACATGCGCACTGTACCTGGCGTGCCAGCGTTAGGCTTCAAATCCTTCGTCTCCCTCGCGCAGTTAATGTGGCGCACCGGATCCATGTGACCCTTCCGGAACTCGGGCCGCCGGTTCCGGCTATGATGACAACGACTGTGTTGTGCTTGAGGTATTTACATCACTTGCGTTATCTTGTGCTTTCTTTGTGGCGCCGATTTCAGCCGACTGGTAACCCTCGATGCTATAGCACGTGACTTCCATTGGTGCCAAAGTCGGGGATCCTCCGGCTTCCATAGTGCAGAAGGCTTCGGCTTTTGATGCCAGAAGCAGCGCTGCTCCGGCTGCCAAGCGCCCTCAGGCCGAAAGAGGAAGAACCAGATTGCGGTCTCCTTCGGGTGAACCTTATCATCACAGCCTTCCGGTTTGCACCCTTGCATTTGCCCATACTGGGCGCGCCGCAAGGGAAGCCGGCGAGAAGGTCTCAGCGCAGCCGGGCCGGATCACTGAGCTCAACCGCGGCGAGGTCAACCTGGGCCCGCTGCTAGAAAACGCTGAGAAGTGGAACCAGGCAGAGTTTTCTCCGGCTACCCGCGGCCCGGGCAAGGACAAGCTTCTGGTCGTTGTTACTTCCGGTTCGCGGAGCACGGCGCAGCACTTGAGCCGGCTTACGCGCGTCGCCAAGGAGTTTGACACCACTTGGCACGGTGCCAGCGGCAACGTGGTGGTAAGCCGCACACCTTAAACTTCAAAGCTTCATCTTTCAAATCTATGCCGGTTTTCAACTTCCCAGCTTATATGTACATCCTCCCAGTCCCCGAGTTTCGGGTTGAGAACGCAGTTCTTAGCGCGAAACTTTGCTGGAAACAAGAAACCGGCATAGCCAGTCCCCGAGTTTCGGGTTAAGCACGCAGTACTTAGTGCGAACTTGCCAAGAAACCGGCATCTTTTTTTTTATACCGGTATATACAGTCCCCGAGTTTCGGGTTAAGCACGCAGTACTTAGTGCGAACTTGCCAAGAAACCGGCATCTTTTTTTTTTATACCGGTATATAGCCTTCTTGGGCGTTTACCGGAATAGATTTTGCCATTTTGGGCATGTTTGACATTTTGCCTTCTTGGGCTTGTCACATATCGGTGTATAGCCTTCTTGGCGTATACCGGATTGAAATGTTGCCATCTTGGCATGTTTGACATTTTGCCCTCTTGGGCTTGTCACATACCGGTGTGTATAGCCTTCTTGGCGTATACCGGATTGAAATTTTGCCATCTTGGCATGTTTGACATTTTGCCCTCTTGGGCTTGTCACATACCGGTGTATAGCCTTCTTGGCGTATACCGGATAGAAATTTTGCCATCTTGGCATGTTTGACATTTTGCCCTCTTGGGCTTGTCACATACCGGTGTGTATAGCCTTCTTGGCGTATACCAGATTGAAATTTTGCCATCTTGGCATGTTTGACATTTTGCCCTCTTGGGCTTGTCACATACCGGTGTATAGCCTTCTTGGCGTATACCGGATTGAAATTTTGCCATCTTGGCATGTTTGACATTTTGCCCTCTTGGGCTTGTCACATACCGGTGTATAGCCTTCTTGGCGTATACCGGATTGAAATTTTGCCATCTTGGCATGTTTGACATTTTGCCCTCTTGGGCTTGTCACATACCGGTGTATAGCCTTCTTGGCGTATACCGGATTGAAAATTTGCCATCTTGGCATGTTTGACATTTTGCCCTCTTGGGCTTGTCACATACCGGTGTATAGCCTTCTTGGCGTATACCGGATTGAAATTTTGCCATCTTGGCATGTTTGACATTTTGCCCTCTTGGGCTTGTCACATACCGGTGTATAGCCTTCTTGGCGTATACCGGATTGAAATTTTGCCATCTTGGCATGTTTGACATTTTGCCCTCTTGGGCTTGTCACATACCGGTGTATAGCCTTCTTGGCGTATACCGGATTGAAATTTTGCCATCTTGGCATGTTTGACATTTTGCCCTCTTGGGCTTGTCACATACCGGTGTATAGCCTTCTTGGCGTATACCGGATTGAAATTTTGCCATCTTGGCATGTTTGACATTTTGCCCTCTTGGGCTATGTCAAGATGATATTCGACGAGCTATGGCCACTGGCCAACCCAGATATGCAGTGGTTTGACTTAGTAGTCAATGCCACGTTACTTGTGACATGTTGTAGCTGACTTTGGCGTGATACTTTGGCCAACCGGAATAAACAACGATCTGGGATATTTGATGGTGCCATGATAAACGGCGATCTGAGAGTTTGGATGATGCCATGATAAACGGCGATCTGAGATACTAGATGGTGCCATGATAAACGGCGATCTGAGAATTTGGACGATGCCATGATAAACGGCGATCTGAGATACTAGATGGTGCCATGACATATTATGAGCTAAGAAAACTGATGGTAGCGATGAATTTTCATCGGAAAATGGTTGTGCCTGAAGACAAGGTTAGTCAATGCATATACATCATAAATATTTTACCTTAGTTGCAAGTCGACGCACAGGAAGGTCGGCCCGGCTTTGCTCGAGCTCGGCTTTGTCCGAGCTTCGCTGCCCCTAAACAAGCCACAGAAATACCTGCTACTTCCACCCAAGCCCCGGAGAGCTCATCTCCATTTTACCTGTGAAAACTCTGTTCCTGTCTCATGAAAAGCAACCTCGTGAAATTTTCCCGGTATACCGGGTGGGAGTTGTATTAATGCGTTAAGCCCTCTTGGTGGTGCTGACTTTAACTGGTACACCGGTAGGCTTATAAGTTGAGCCGGTATTTACATGATTAAGACCTTGCCGGTTTGTTTTGGTTTTGCTCTGATCCTTGCATGGTGAAGATTCCGGATTTGTTTCCGAATCCAATCCGATGCACACTTGGTTCTTTTGCTTTGGCTCTGCCTACCTCTTTTGGGCGTTCGGCATATGAGACTCAAAGTTCTTTTGCCAAGCAAGCACTTTCTTGAATTTAGAAATAATTCGAAATGTTTCACAAAAAACCGGTATGACCGGGGTTAGTAAAATTTTCTTCTGGATTGTTCGTTTTCGGTCACTTTTTCGTTTTTCACGTGCTTAGGACCTTCCGGTTTATCTTGCTTGCCATGAAGCCGGGTTTTGGACAGCAGCAAAGTCGAAGACTCCGGTAGGTTTAGCACGTTACCAGACCGGAAGAGCGAACCTTAAGCAAACAAACCGGTATACGGAAAGAATAAACATATTGCCTGCAATTTCGATTGAGGCAGTCCCCGAGATTCATTCGAGGTACCGGCATACTACAGACAGCAAATCAGGCAGAGAAAAGAACTCCTTACGTTACCGGGGTTAATAGCGATAGGCGTGGCCAACGAGCCAATGGCGGCCTGCAGCAGGGTTGCTGCCGGTGGCGCGGTAGAGGTGCCGGGATGATCCCGCTGGGCTCCGTTGGATGCTTTGCCATGTGCCCGAACTTGATGGGCCCAGCGCCCTCCTCAGCTGCCGCTTCGCCAACGCCTCCTGCGCCGGCCATCATAACCTCGACGCTGCCGGCTGCGTGGTCGGTGCGCAGCCCGCGAGTTGGTGAAGATCTTGGCGGGTCTTGGCGCCTCCAGTACCGGCGAGAGGTACTGGCGCTCCGAGACGGTGCCGAGGTAGACGCGGTGGCTGCCGAACTCGATGATGCGGCCGTTCTTGGGGAAGATGCCGCCGTTGGCGAAGCAGCCCGCGTTGTCGTTGATGAAGTCCATGTCGAGGACGCGGTCGACGAGCGCGGTGACGACACGCTCGCCGTCGATGGTGAGGAGGCCCGCCCGAATATGTACTCCAGCAAGCGCAGCTGCTGGCCCCACGGTGGGCGCCAACTGTCGTCGTGGTGAACAGACAGATGCCATGGGATGGCTTGAGTTGGGGCCGAATGTGCGCTAGAGGATTCGAGGGAGGGTTTGTGATAAGATTGGACGAACTTCCGGATGCTTTCCTCAAGAACACAACCAAGGGTAGCGAAACAAGAAGAAGAACACAAGGATGAACTCCGCTCCAGATCTTTCTCTTTATTGCTCTTAGCAAATTACAGGTTTGTGGTTACAGGAACGTAGGTGCTAGGTCGTCCCTCAGATCGTACGTCCCTTATCATCGTCCTCCGCGTAATGGGGCTACCCCCTCTCCTTATATAGGGGAGAGGTGGCTTACAGAGCAAGAAACCCTAATGGCATCTAGACATCATCTAATGGCATCTTACAGCATCTTTGACTAGACAAACTACTTTTACAAAGTCACTTTAGTCAAAAAGGGCGGCGCCGGCTTC